>NW_028270153.1:8974092-9289488 GCF_037043375.1 Chiloscyllium plagiosum
GACAGGTAGAAGCCAGGCTGATGATGCCTGGTCCCACTCAGAGTTCACACACAAGCAGCAAGGTCTAACCTGATTCCATGTACCTGCTGTGATTGGTGAGAGACTTACAATGAACTGCAGCCACTCTGCATGATGCAACAGCACATTCCTGCCAACATATCGCAATGAACTTCCAGCATCGAGCAACACCGTTCCATGTAAATCATCCCCAGCTGTGAATCTCCATAAATGAGACCTCAGTAGATATCCTGTGACCGGATTCGGGGCCAACACAGAGTTTGATAAAACTCAGAGAGAGAGAGACAGATAAATAGACAGGGAGAGTGAAAGATAGAAAGGAAGAGAGAGATAAATAGATAGGGAGAGAGATAAGTAGAGAGAGAGAGGTAAGTAGAGTGGGAGAGAGAGATAAAGAGACAGGGAGAGAGATAAATAGAGAGGGAGAGAGGTAAATAGAGAGGGCAACACAGAGGGATAGACTATCCATTTCCTACCATTCCTTCCTCCTATTTTCTGTTACTCTTTTCAAAAGTACATGGCCAATAAAGCTGAGGATGAAGAATTACAATAGACAAGGTCCTGAGGGTTTATCACCTACAAACCGTACACAACGTTTGTTATTATCCTCAGAAGAAACTGGCAATAGGGATGTGGAGAGAGAGAAATACTTTGATTTTATTCTTGGTTGAGGTTCCAGGTGGATCTTGTTTCTTGTATGGGGTCGATTTTAACCCCGTACCCCACCAGGTGTGGAGCAGGATGTTGCAGGGTTGCGGTTCAAGGTGACAATGGCAGGCAGGGTGAAACTCACACTGTGCATTTCGAAACTTCAGGAGACTGTCCGCCATTTTTGTTCAGACACAGGGACGGGCTGCTTGTTCCCAGAGTGCCATGGGCCTTTTTGCAATGACCATGTCTTTTGGCCCCATGCAGAATATTTTCCCCATCAGTGTGAGGAAGACCTACAGCATCTCTAACCAAGTGACGAGGCTATAAAAGTGGAGAGGTTGGCGAACATCTCTGGGACACCTGCACCCACCAACCCCATTGCCCAACATTTCAACTCTCCCTCCCACTCTGCCGAAGACATGGAGGTCCTGGGCCTCCTTCACCGCCGCTCCCTCACCACCAGACGCCTGGAGGAAGAACGCCTCATCTTCCGCCTCGGAACACTTCAACCCCAGGGCATCAATGTGGATTTCACCAGTTTCCTCATTTCCCCTTCCCCCACCTCATCCCAGTTCCAACCTTCCAGCTCAGCACCGCCCCCATGACGTGTCCTACCTGCCAATCTCCCTTCCCACCTATCCACTCCACCCTCCTCTCCGACCTATCACCTTCACCCCCACCCCCATCTACCTATTGCACTCTTAGCTACCTTCCCCCCAGCCCCACCTCCCTCCCATTTTTCTCACCACCCTGGAGGCTCCCTGCCTCATTCCTGATGAAGGGCTTTTGCCTGAAACGTCGGTTTTCCTGCTCCTCGAATGCTGCCGGACCTGCTGTACCACTCTGATCCAGAGTGGGAGCAAGGTCAATCAGCACGTTCCAAACGGCAGTTGGATAAATCTCTGAAAGGGAGACATTGACAGGCTGTGGGGTAAAAGAAACAGCAGCGTGGGACTAATGTGGAAAGCTCCGGAGGAGTGTGAAGGGTGGAACACTCCCTGTCTGTGCAGGATCGCTCTGTCATTCGGAGGATGACAGGAGCTGGGGTCTCAAGCATGGCTATTTGCGACTTGCTCCAACTAACACCTTTGTCTAAAGTCTTTGTGCCGAAGTTAAATGGGAGTCCGTTCAGTTATCAGCCCCTCCTGCTGTCTGAAATGCATGTGAATATAATCTTGTACAAGTTAGCGATGACTTTGGTTTGTTTGCAGGATAGAGTCAAACTCCATTGTTTCTTCAGATGCTGCTGTACAGAACCGAACTGTTTCAGTGACTGTGTATATATGAAGATACTTTTATGAATATATTAAAGGATTGGACACTCTGGAGGCAGGAGGCATGTTTCCGCTGATGGGTGAGTCCCGAACCAGAGGACACAGCTTAAAAATAAGGGGTAGGTCATGAGAAGAAACTTCTTCACCCAGAGAGTGGTGAGTGTGTGGAATGCTCTGCCCCAGAGGGCAGTGGAGGCCAAGTCTCTGGATACTTTCAAGAAAGAGTTGGATAGAGCTCTCAAGGATAGTGGAATCAAGGGTTATGGAGATAAGGCAGGAACAGGATACTGATTGAGGATGATTAGCCATGATCATAATGAATGGTGGTTCTGGCTCGAAGGGCAGAATGGCCTACTCTTGACCTATTGTCTATAGTCTATTGTCTAATATGGGGTATACCTTTGAAATAAAAGGAACAGTGTGACTTGCTCTAACTATGGAAGGGTTCTTTCCCTGGGTCAGAAACGGTAGTGTGGGCTGAAGTCCTACAGTAATGAAAGGTTGGGTTGTGGCCTTAATGATCATTCCTAGTTCAAGAAGGATGGTATACTCAGGATAGAGCAATGAAAGTGGAGGAGTCTTATATTTGTATGCAAAAGGACATGGAAGGAACAGATAGAGAAGCTCAAAATTGTGAAAGAATTTGTTAGAGTAGAGGAGTCACTTCCAATTGTAGAGGCTTTCCTTAAAAGCCACCCCAACCCCCTCATTTTGTTTTTGCAGCAGAGAGCAGCGGGAGCTGGACGAAAGTGAAGGCAGAGCACAAAGCCAGTAGGGAAGGTAAGTGATTGTTATTTGAGTGGGTGTGTTCTAGACCCCAGGTCCTACAAAGTAGGGCCTCCCCCAACCTAAATTAAAAGTCCACAGACTTGCCCCAAAAAGAGGGTCCAAGGAAGTTCCTGTGGATTGAAGAGTGAGGCTTTAGCTCAGGAGTCTTTGACAAGGAGGTTGAGTGAAGTGATTATGCCACAGTTGAAGAGGGTGAAGACATGACTGCCAAGCTGGTTCAGTGCGCTACGTGCTTGGTGTGGGAGGTCAACGACTCTGGTGTGCCTGGCTTGTATAAGTGTGGAAAGTATGTGCACGTTCAGCTACTGACAGAGCATACTGCAGCACTGATGAAAGAACTCGAGGCTCATCCGAGAGAACGAGATCTTTCTGGACAAGACCTTCAGCGAGGTTATTAAACCAATCGTATCAGAAGAGACCAAAAGAGAGCAGACGATGAGGAAGGCAGAGAGAGACAGGTGCAAGAGACCCCGGGGGAAGTACCTGTCAGGAACAAGTTGAATCTTTTGGAAACAGTAGAGACAGATGACACTGCCAGTCCGTGAGGCGGCCAGGTCTGTCAATCAAAAGTTGGTGTGGAGACAGAGCGGAAGGGTCGGACATCGCACAGAGCCATGGTAATAGGGGACTCCATAGTGAGAGGAACTGACCGGGGTTTTTGTGGCAGCAGGCGGGACTTAAGGATGGTGTGTTGCCTTCCTGGTGCCAGGGTTAAAGACATCACAGACAGAGTTCAGGATATCCTCAAGGACGAAGGTGAAGAGCCAGAGGTGGTGGTACATGTCGGCACAAATGATGTCGGGAAGAAGAGGAGGAACATACTACAGCGGGACTTCAGAGAACTAGGAAGAAGGCTGAAAAGCAGGACGTCCAAGGTGGTTATCTCCGGTTTGCTTCCAGTTCCTCGGGCTGGCGAGGCCAGAAACAGGGAGATAATGGACTTGAACGTGTGGCTGGGGAACTGGTGCAGGAAGCAAGGATTTAAATTTGTGGATCACTGGGGTATGTTTTATGGTAAGCATAAATTCTACAAGAGAGACGGTTTGCACCTGAATAGGTTAAGGACCAGCGTTCTGGCAGGCAGGTTTGCTACTGCAACACAGCTACGTTTAAACTAAGTAGCGGTGGGGAGGGGACAAACTGGATGTTTAAGAAGGAAATTGAAGGGAAAGTTAGAACAAGGGAAGTCAAGAAAGACAACGGTATCAATGAAGCAGAAAACTCAAAAAGGGATCATGCTGTAAGGTTGAGTGAAATAGGAGTTGACATGAAGGGTGAGGGCAGTAACAAATTAAAAATACTAAACATGAATGCACGAAGCATTAGAAATAAAATGGATGAGCTTGAGGCTCTTTTGGAAATTGGCAGATACGATATTGTGGGGATAACTGAGACGTGGCTTCAAGTGGACAGGGCCTGGGAAATGAATATTCAAGGCTACACGTGCTATCGTAAGGACAGACTGACGGGCAGAGGGGGTGGGGTGGCCATGTTGGTAAGGGATGATATTCAGTCCCTTGCGCGGAGGGACCTAGAATCAGGGGATGTAGAGTCAGTGTGGATAGAGCTGAGAAATTCTAAGGGTAAAAAGATCCTCTTGGGAGTTATCTACAGGCCCCCAAACAGTAGTCGGGATGTCGGATGTAAGTTGAATCAGGAGCTGAAATTAGCCTGTCGCAAAGATGTTACTACAGTTGTTATGGGGGATTTCAACATGCAGGTAGACTGGGAGAATCAGGATGGTATTGGACCTCAAGAAAGAGACTTTGTGGAGTGCCTCCGAGATGGATTCTTAGAGCAGCTGGGCTGGAGCCTACCAGGGAGAAGGCAATTCTGGATCTGGTATCGTGCAACGAACCAGAATTGGTCAGGGACCTCGAAGTGAAGGAGCCATTGGGAAGTAGTGACCATAATACAATAAGCTTCAATCTGCAATTTGAGAGGGAGAGGGTACAATCGGAAGTGACAATATTTCTGTTGAATAAAGGGAACTATGGAGCTATGAGGGAGGAGCTGGCCAAAGTACAATGGTGCAATACCTTAGAAGGGATGACAGTGGAGGAACAATTGCGGATATTTCTGTGTATAATGCAGAAGATGCAGGATCAGTTCATTCCAAAAAGGAAGAAAGATCCTAGGAGGAGGCATGGGTGGCCGTGGCTGACGAGGGAAGTTAAGAAACATATAAAGTTAAAAGAGAAAAAGTATAACATAGCAAAGATAAGTAGGAAAACGGAGGACTGGGAAGCTTTTAAAGAACAACAGAGGATTACTAAGAAGGAAATACGCAGAGAAAAAATGAGGTACGAAGGTAAACTGGCTAAAAATATAAAGGAGGATAGTAAAAGCTTTTTTAGGTATGTGAAAGGCAAAATAATGGTTAAGACGAAAATTGGGCCCTTGAAGACAGAAACAGGGGAATATATTATGGGGAACAAAGAAATGGCAGAAGAATTGAATTGGTACTTCAGATCTGTGTTCACTGGGGAAGATACAAGCAATCTCCCTGAGGTAACAGTGGCTGAAGGACCTGAACTGAAGGGAATTTATATTTACCAGGAATTGGTGTTGGAGAGACTGTTAGGTCTGAAGGTTGATAAGTCCCCGGGGCCTGATGGTCTACATCCCAGAGTACTGAAGGAGGTGGCTCGAGAAATCGTGGATGCGTTGGTGATTATTTTCCAGAGTTCGATAGATTCAGGATCAGTTCCTGCGGATTGGAGGGTGGCTAATGTTGTACCACTTTTTAAGAAAGGTGGGAGAGAGAAAGCAGGAAATTATAGACCAGTTAGTCTGACCTCAGTGGTGGGAAAGATGCTGGAGTCTATTATAAAGGATGAAATTATGACACATCTGGATAGTAGTAACATGATAGGTCAGAGTCAGCATGGAGTTATGAAGGGGAAATCATGCTTGACTAATCTTCTGGAATCTTTTGAGGATGTAACTCTGAAGATGGACGAGGGAGATCCAGTAGATGTAGTGTACCTGGACTTTCAGAAAGCTTTTGATAAAGTCCCACATAGGAGGTTAGTGAGCAAAATTAGGGCGCATGGTATTGGGGGCAAAGTACTAGATTGGATTGAAAATTGGTTGGCTGACAGGAAACAAAGAGTAGTGATAAATGGCTCCATTTCGGAATGGCAGGCAGTGACCAGTGGGGTCCCGCAGGGATCAGTGCTGGGATCGCAGCTTTTTACAATATATATTAATGATATAGAAGATGGTATTAGTAATAACATTAGCAAATTTGCTGATGATACTAAGCTGAGTGGCAGGGTGAAATGTGAGGAGGATGTTAGGAGATTACAGGGTGACCTGGACAGGTTAGGTGAGTGGTCAGATGCATGGCAGATGCAGTTTAATGTGGATAAATGTATGGTTATCCACTTTGGTGGCAAGAACAGGAAGGCAGATTACTACCTAATGGAATCAATTTAGGTAAAGGGGCAGTACAAAGAGATCTGGGTGTTCTTGTACACCAGTCAATGAAGGTAAGCATGCAGGTACAGCAGGTAGTGAAGAAGGCTAATAGCATGCTGGCCTTCATAACAAGAGGAATTGAGTATAGAAGCAAAGAGGTGCTTCTGCAGCTGTACAGGGCCCTGGTGAGACCACACCTGGAGTACTGTGTGCAGTTCTGGTCTCCAAATTTGAGGAAAGACATTCTGGCTATTGACGGAGTGCAGCGTAGGTTCACGAGGTGAATTCCTGGAATGGTGGGATTACCTTACACTGAAAGACTGGAGCGACTGGGCTTGTATACCCTTGAGTTTAGAAGACTGAGAGGGGATCTGATTGAGACATATAAGATTATGAAAGGATTGGACACTCTGGCAGCAGGAAACATGTTTCCGCTGATGGGTGAGTGCCGAACCAGAGGACACAGCTTAAAAATACGTGGTAGACCATTTAGGACAGAGATAAGGAGAAACCTCTTCACCCAGAGAGTGGTGGCTGTGTGGAATGCTCTGCCCCAGAGGGCAGTGGAGGCCCAGTTTCTGGATTCATTTAAGAAAGAGTTGGATAGAGCTCTCAAGGATTGTGGAATCAAGGGTTATGGAGATAAGGCAGGAACAGGATACTGATTAAGGATGATCAGCCATGATCATATTGAATGGTGGTGCTGGGTCGAAGGGCAGAATGGCCTACTCCTGCACCTATTGTCTATTACATCTCCATCGTTCTCCTGGTGTCAAATTCTACCTGATGAATATCACTGTGACAATCCTGCTTTTTATTCTTAGCTAAAGCTGTTACTGAAATGTTGTTGCTTTTTGTGGGGCTGGAATCTAATCAGATGGCTTCATAATTAATGAAGAGAGAAGATAAAAATATTTCATCGAGAGGGTCAGGCATGTAATTGGTATTGCAAAATGAATGACATTCCAGAAGCAGCAGTGGGTGGGAATCACATTAACTGATCAATCCGCCACGCTGGTATTTGGGAGAGTAAATCGTTTGGGTCTGTGCTCTGCAGAGTTTAGATAGAAGATCATCCTAGCAGAAAACCGGCTTCACATTTTCCACAATCCTAGCTCCCTCCCAGAACTCCCACCGGGATCATTCCTGTAGTAGGGGTATCCCTCACTAGCTGCTTGACCAACCATGTTCCTAAAGATGCCGCTATTTGTGATGGTTGGAAATGGAAAGCAAAACTGATTAACATTTTCAATTCCAGGTGATGGAAGGATACAGCACTGATGACATCATCAAAGTAACGAAGAACGAGTTGTGACTAGGACTGGGACAAGGAATGTTCCGTGTACCCCACAAAGACAGGCAGAACGGGAATCCACAGAGGTAGCCGTGGCCACCCCTCTGACATAAAGAAAGTGAGAGGAGTTAAAGGAGAGGTTGGTCAGAGTGGGAATGAGCTCAGCCAGGCGGAAGACTGTTCAAGTCACTTATCGAGGACTCAGTATTGAATTCCACAACTTCAGAACATGACCTTTGTATGCTCCATTTTTCTCAAATCCTCCAGCACTCCCACCCACACCCCTCTTTCCTGACTGTGTCTTGATGGGCCTCCTTGACATTAATCACATCAGAACCTACTTTACAGAAGTAAAAATGTGCATTTAGGTAGCACCTTTCATTGCTTCAAATCGTCCCAAGGATTTCACAGCCAATGACATACATTTAAAGTATACTCACTTTGGTTTATTTGGACATTTTTGCCTTACTGAGGCTGTTGACATCATTTTGTTTCTCTTCTAACTGTCTTCCAGCCTCCACCATTTCACTTTTCCATGCCCTCTTTTGGTTTTAACCTTGATTGCTGCTCTGTTGGGCCAGGACAAGGCTGCAAGGCCTTGACCTCTAATGTCAGTTCTTCATTAACTGGCATCCTTTCTCATTCCTGACCATCCAGTCCTGACCTAAGCTGTCCATCAGGGTGATTCCAAGTGCCCTCCGCCTAACTCACTTCGGTCACTCTTGTAACCTTTGGAAAACTTGAACTCACCAAAACTGCTGTTGGCTTGTTTTACTTCATTCAGAGACCCAGTCACCCGTCTCTCCTGTGCTCACTAACCTATATCGGCTCCCAGTCTGACAACACCTCAATTTGAAAATTCTTCAAATCCTAGCATTTCTCTTCCTTATCTCCAGCCCCTCAATTGCCAAAGATATTTGCATTCCTCCAATTCTGATCTCTCATAAATCACTTGCCTTACACAGTCAGAATCAACCTTCTCGTTAAAATTTAAAACAGGGCCTGGCAGTTAACTGCCAATCATCATTAACTGCTGCATTCTCTATGACAACATCTCAATCAATCAGAATCCACTCATCAACCAATCAGCACTCTCCTCTTATGCAATATTAATGTTGGTTTCCCCTTTAGTGGTATTCTTGCAAATTGCCCAGGTGAGTTCAAGATGAAAAGTTTCAACAAAATGAATTTTGTTTTCAGCAATACTGCCAAACAACTATAGCAAGATTCCATACGTAGCATTGAAATAAATGACCAAATCATCTGTTTTAGAGGCATTGATTGAATTATAAATGTTTGCCAACACAGGATGAAGACAGGACACATGCAGAGGGAAGAAAGTGGTAAATATTTTAATGTTACATGTAACCATGACATTGGATGTTTTTAGCTAATCAGCTATTAAAGTGCAGCCAATAAAAATAGAGCAGTGGAAATTAGAGTAGGGGAGGGGATAATTCCATCACCAGGGCTATAAGGAGCTAAATGAAACTACTTTTTGAAAACTTATCTTAACTCATCAGGCTCAGATAAATAAAAAAGCCTGATGGCAATTATTTCTGTTTTGGAATGAAATATAACAGCTTTGAATAGTTCCCATCAGCCTATCCACTTGTTGCCTGGAAATCCTTGTTGAAAATTTCACGTACGATCCTTGGATTCTTTACGGAGTGTGGAGAGGTTGTTCTGAAATCTATGAGTTTAATTCACACAAAGTCATAATGACTAATGTTGTCACATCTGGGAAGGCTCTGCTAATCAGTTAGGCAAAAGTGAGGACTGCAGATGCTGGAAACCAGAGTCTGGATCAGAGTGGCGCTGGAAAAGCACAGCAGGTCAGGCAGCATCCGAGGAGCAGGAAAATCAACGTTTTGGATGTTTTTCCTGAAACGTCGATTTTTCTGCTTCACTGATGCTGCCTGACCTGCTGTGCTTTTCCAGCACCATTCTAATCTAGACTCTGCTAATCATTTGCCAATCTCAATCTCCCCACTATTTACAGCTGTTTACAGCTTGCACAAACCTCTGAGATTTGACAATTGTCTGAGATCCTAAACCAGTTTGTCAAATTTAAAAAAAGTTTATTTTTAATGTATGGGAACACAGAAATTGAGTATTGCAGGAAAAGACACATTTAGTTAAGCCTTTCATCATCAGGACCAATCACAAGAAATACTAATATAAAGGGGAAACAATATTTATACTGTGTGCGAGGAGTTTCTGATTGGTTGACAAGTGTACTTTGATTGGTGATGGTTGTTGCCATGGTTCAGCATTTTCTCTCATGGTGTACACTATTTTTCCTTTGACTTTGGTATTCTTGCACATTGTCCTGATAAGTGCAAGCTGAAAAAATGTGTCTATTTTCAGCAGTAACCTGAACATGTTTACTGACTTGTGAAATGAGACATTGTTTAGTGGGGAGTCTAAGAGCCTGTCTCTTTGTTCACATTGTACCTTCCCCAATCGCTGAATCCATGCGTTTGTTTTGAGAATATGATTATCCAGGTGCCTCAAACATAACCCAGCCCAGGAAACCTGAGTGTCAACTCAGACAAGGACAACAGTGTCGAGGGGACGGATACCCTGAGTCACTTCACACTAACGTGCTGGTTGAGCAAGCTACTGGGAAGGCTAATTAGGAATGCTAGCCTTTAACATAGGAGGACTAGAGAGCAGGAGGAGTAAACTCTTGTTTCTGTTGTATAGGAGCTTGGTTAGATTGCACCCAAAGTGTGATGTGCAGGTTTGATCTCCATATCTCAGGAATCATAGAATTCCTACAGTGTGGAAGCAGACCATTCGGCCCATCAAGTGCACACCAACCCTCCAAAGAGCCTCCCACCCAGACCCACACCATCCCTGTGACCCTGCATTTCCTAAGGCTAACCCACCTAGCCTGCACGTCCTTGGACACTGTGGGCAATTTAGCATTGCCAACCCACCTAACCTGCACACCTTTGGACGGTGGGAGGAAACCCACACGGGCACAGGGAGAAAGTGCAAACTCCACACAGACAGTCACCCGCGGGGTGGAATCGAACCCGGGTCCCTGGTGCTGTGAGGCAGCAGCGCTAACCACTTCGCTCCACAGCCTTCTGCAGCAATGAGTTCCACTGATTACCAGCTGAAGAAAGTCCTCCTCATCTCAGTTCTAAAGGTTTGTCCCTCACCCTGAAGTTGTGTCCTTTGGTCCTGGTCTCTTTACTGGTTGAAACACCTTCTCCATGTCCACTCCACTCAGGCCGCTCATTTTTCAGGAAGTTTCAATCACATTCCCCTCATCCTTCTAAACTCCATAAAACATAGGAGTGGAAGTAAGGCCATTTGGCCCATCAAGTCCACTCCGCCATTTAATCATGGCTGATGGGCATTTCAACACCACTTACCCGCACTCTCCCTGTATTCCTTAATTCCTTGCGAGATTAAGAATTTATCAATCTCTGCCTTGAAGACATTTAACGTCCCGGCCTCCACTGCAGTCCATGGCAGTGAATTCCGCAGGCCCACCACTCTCTGGCTGAAGAAATGTCTCCTCATTTCCACTTTAAATTGACTCCCTCTAATTCTAAGGCTGTGCCCACAGGTCCTAGTATCCCACCTGACAGAGACAAATTCCCAGCGTCCACCCCTTCTAAGACATGCATTATCTTGTAAGTTTCTATTAGATTTCCCCTCACCCTTCTAAACTCTAATGAATACAATCCCAGGATCCTCAGCTGTTCATCGTATGTTAGACCTACCATTCCAGGGATCATCCGTGTGAATCTCTGCTGGACACGCTCCAGTGTCAGTATCTCCTCCCTGAGGTGTGGGGCGCAAAACTAGACACAGTATTCTAAATGGAGCCTAACTAGAGCTTTATAAAGTCTCAGTAGCACATCGCTGCTTTTACATTCTAACCATCATGTATAGACTCAGATTCCTCAACTGCTACGTTTATGTCAAACCCTTTATCCCTGGGCTCATTCTTGTAAACCTCCTCTGGACCCCTCCAACGCCAGCACATCATTCCTTAGACTCAAGGCCCAAAACTGCTCACAATATTCCAAACATGGTCTGATCAGAACCTTATACAACTTCAACAGTACATCCCTGCTCTTGTATTCTAGCCCTCTTGAACTGAATGCTAACATTGCATTTACCTTCCTCACTGCCAACTGAACCTGCATGTTAACTTTAAGAGAATCCTGAACTAGGAATCACAAATCCTATTGTGCTTCAGATTTCGGAAGACTTTCCCTCTGTTCTTCCACTAAAGTGCATCACCTCACAATCTGCCACTGGTTCAAGTGTCAAATAGTCTTCTCCTGCTACCTGGACCTTCCGTTCCCGGTGATACCTGGACCTTCTGTTCCCGGTGTTATCGGGACCTTCTCTTCCTGGTGTTATCGGGTCCTTCTGTTCCCGGTGTTATCGGGACCTTCTGTTCCCAGTGTTATCTGGACCTTCTGTTCCCGGTGTTACCTGGACCTTCTGTTCCCGGTATTACCTGGTCCTTCTGTTCCCGGTGTTATCGGGACCTTCTGTTCCCGGTGTTATCGGGTCTTTCTGTTCCCGGTGTTATCGGGACCTTCTGTACCCGGTGTTACCTGGACCTTCTTTTCCCGGTGTTATTGGGATCTTCTGTTCCCGGTGTTACCTGGACCTTCTCTTCCCGGTGTTACCTGGACCTTCTCTTCCCGGTGTTATCGGGACCTTCTCTTCCCGGTGTTATCTGGACCTTCTGTTCCCGGTGTTATCGGGACCTTCTGTTCCCGGTGTTATCGGGACCTTCTGTTCCCGGTGTTACCTGGAAATTCTGTTCCCGGTGTTATCAGGACCTTCTGTTCCCGGTGTTACCTGGAACTACTGTTCCCGGTGTTATCGCGACCTTCTGTTCTCGGTGTTATCGGGACCTTCTGTTCCCGGTGTTATCGGGTCCATCTATTCCCGGTGTTATCGGGACTTTCTGTTCCCGGTGTTACCGGGACATTCTGTTCCCGGTGTTACCGGAACCTTCTGTTCCCGGTGTTATCGGGTCCTTCTGTTCCCGGTGTTATCAGGACCTTCTGTTCCCGGTGTTATCAGGACCTTCTGTTCCCGGTGTTATCGGGTCCTTCTGTTCCCGGTGTTATGGGGACCTTCTGTTCCCGGTGTTATCGGGACCTTCTGTTCCCAGTGTTACCTGGACCTTCTGTTCCCGGTGTTATGGGGACCTTCTGTTCCCGATGTTATCGGGACCTTCTGTTCCCGATGTTATCGGGACCTTCTGTTCCCGGTGTTACCTGGACCTTCTGTTCCCGGTGTTACCTGGACCTTCTGTTCCCGTTGTTATCAGGACTTTCTGTTCCCGGTGTTATCGGGACCTTCTGTTCCTGGTGTTATCGGAACCTCCGTTCCCGGTGTTATCAGGACCTTCTGTTCCCGGTGTTATGGGGACCTTCTGTTCCCGGTGTTATCGGGTCGTTCTGTTCCCAGTGTTATCGGGACCTTCTGTTCCCGGTGTTATCGGGACCTTCTGTTCCCGGTGTTACCTGGCCCTTCTGTTCCCGGTGTTATCGGGACCTTCTGTTCCCGGTGTTATCGGGACCTTCTATTCCCGGTGCTATCGGGTCCTTCTGTTCCCGGTGTTATCAGGACCTTCTGTTCCCGGTGTTATCAGGACCTTCTGTTCCCGGTGTTATCGGGTCCTTCTGTTCCCGGTGTTATCGGGTCCTTCTGTTCCCGGTGTTATCAGGACCTTCTGTTCCCGGTGTTATCAGGACCTTCTGTTCCCGGTGTTATGGGGACCTTCTGTTCCTGGTGTTATCGGGACCTTCTGTTCCCGGTATTACCTGGACCTTCTGTTCCCGGTGTTATGGGGACCTTCTGTTCCCGTTGTTATCAGGACTTTCTGTTCCCGGTGTTATCGGGTCCTTCTATTCCCGGTGTTATCAGGACCTTCTGTTCCCGGTGTTATGGGGACCTTCTGTTCCCGGTGTTATCGGGTCGTTCTGTTCTCGGTGTTATCGGGACCTTCTGTTCCCGGTGTTACCTGGTCCTTCTGTTCCCGGTGTTATCGGGACCTTCTGTTCCTGGTGTTACCTGGACCTTCCTTTCCCGGTTTTATGGGGACCTTCTGTTCCCGGTGCTACCTGGGCCTTCTGTTCCCGGTGTTACCTGGACCCTCTGTTCCCGGTGTTACCTGGACCTTCCAGTCCCGGTGTTATAGGGACCTTCTGTTCCCGGTGTTACCTGGACCTTCTGTTCCCGTTGTTATCGGATCCTTCTGTTCCCGGTGTTATCGGGACCTTCTGTTCCCGGTGTTACCTGGACCTTCTGTTCCCGTTGTTATCGGGTCCTTCTGTTCCCGGTGTTATCGGGACCTTCTGTTCCCGGTGTTACCTGGTCCTTCTGTTCCCGGTGTTACCTGGACCTTCTGTTCCCGGTGTTATCGGGACCTTCTGTTCCCGGTGTTATCGGGTCCTTCTGTTCCCGGTGTTATCGGGACCTTCTGTTCCCTGTGTTATCGGGACCTTCTGTTCCCTGTGTTATCGGGACCCTCTGTTCCCGGTGTTATCGGGACCTTCTGTTCCCGGTGTTACCTGGACCCTCTGTTCCCGGTGTTACCTGGACCTTCTGTTACCGGTGTTACCTGGACCTTCTGTTCCCGGTGTTATCGGGACCTTCTGTTCTCGGTGTTATCGGGACCTTCTGTTCCCGGTGTTATCGGGACCTTCTGTTCCCGGTGTTATCGGGACCTTCTGTTCTCGGTGTTATCGGGACCTTCTGTTCCCGGTGTTATCGGGAACTTCTGTTCCCGGTGTTACCTGGACCTTCTGTTCCCGGTGTTATGGGGACCTTCTGTTCCCGGTGTCATCGGGATCTTCTGTTCCCGGTGTTATCGGGTCGTTCTGTTCCCGGTGTTATCGGGACCTTCTGTTCCCTGTGTTCCTGGACCTTCTGTTCCCGGTGTTACCTGGACCTTCTGTTCCCGGTGTTATCGGGTCCTTCTGTCCTTGGTGTTATCGGAACCTCCGTTCCCGGTGTTATCAGGACCTTCTGTTCCCGGTGTTACCTGGACCTTCTGTTCCCGGTGTTATGGGGACCTTCTGTTCCCGGTGTTATCGGGATCTTCTGTTCCCGGTGTTATCGGGTCGTTCTGTTCCCGGTGTTCCTGGACCTTCTGTTCGCGGTGTTACCTGGTCCTTCTGTTCCCGGTGTAATCGGGACCTTCCGTTCCCGGTGTTACCTGGACCTCTGTTCCCGGTGTTACCGGGACCTTCTGTTCCCGGTGTTACCTGGACCTTCTGTTCCCGGTGTTACCTGGCCCTTCTGTTCCCGGTGTTACCTGGCCCTTCTGTTCCCGGTGTTATCGGGACCTTCCATCCCGGTGTTATCGGGACCTTCTATTCCCGGTGCTATCGGGTCCTTCTGTTCCCGGTGTTATCAGGACCTTCTGTTCCCGGTGTTATCAGGACCTTCTGTTCCCGGTGTTATCGGGTCCTTCTGTTCCCGGTGTTATCGGGTCCTTCTGTTCCCGGTGTTATCAGGACCTTCTGTTCCCGGTGTTACCTGGACCTTCTGTTCCCGTTGTTATCGGATCCTTCTGTTCCCGGTGTTATCGGGACCTTCTGTTCCCGGTGTTACCTGGACCTTCTGTTCCCGTTGTTATCGGGTCCTTCTGTTCCCGGTGTTATCGGGACCTTCTGTTCCCGGTGTTACCTGGTCCTTCTGTTCCCGGTGTTACCTGGACCTTCTGTTCCCGGTGTTATCGGGACCTTCTGTTCCCGGTGTTATCGGGTCCTTCTGTTCCCGGTGTTATCGGGACCTTCTGTTCCCTGTGTTATCGGGACCTTCTGTTCCCTGTGTTATCGGGACCCTCTGTTCCCGGTGTTATCGGGACCTTCTGTTCCCGGTGTTACCTGGACCCTCTGTTCCCGGTGTTACCTGGACCTTCTGTTACCGGTGTTACCTGGACCTTCTGTTCCCGGTGTTATCGGGACCTTCTGTTCTCGGTGTTATCGGGACCTTCTGTTCCCGGTGTTATCGGGAACTTCTGTTCCCGGTGTTATCGGGACCTTCTGTTCTCGGTGTTATCGGGACCTTCTGTTCCCGGTGTTATCGGGAACTTCTGTTCCCGGTGTTACCTGGACCTTCTGTTCCCGGTGTTATGGGGACCTTCTGTTCCCGGTGTCATCGGGATCTTCTGTTCCCGGTGTTATCGGGTCGTTCTGTTCCCGGTGTTATCGGGACCTTCTGTTCCCTGTGTTCCTGGACCTTCTGTTCCCGGTGTTACCTGGACCTTCTGTTCCCGGTGTTATCGGGTCCTTCTGTCCTTGGTGTTATCGGAACCTCCGTTCCCGGTGTTATCAGGACCTTCTGTTCCCGGTGTTACCTGGACCTTCTGTTCCCGGTGTTATGGGGACCTTCTGTTCCCGGTGTTATCGGGATCTTCTGTTCCCGGTGTTATCGGGTCGTTCTGTTCCCGGTGTTCCTGGACCTTCTGTTCGCGGTGTTACCTGGTCCTTCTGTTCCCGGTGTAATCGGGACCTTCCGTTCCCGGTGTTACCTGGACCTCTGTTCCCGGTGTTACCGGGACCTTCTGTTCCCGGTGTTACCTGGACCTTCTGTTCCCGGTGTTACCTGGCCCTTCTGTTCCCGGTGTTACCTGGCCCTTCTGTTCCCGGTGTTATCGGGACCTTCCATCCCGGTGTTATCGGGACCTTCTATTCCCGGTGCTATCGGGTCCTTCTGTTCCCGGTGTTATCAGGACCTTCTGTTCCCGGTGTTATCAGGACCTTCTGTTCCCGGTGTTATCGGGTCCTTCTGTTCCCGGTGTTATCGGGTCCTTCTGTTCCCGGTGTTATCAGGACCTTCTGTTCCCGGTGTTATCAGGACCTTCTGTTCCCGGTGTTATGGGGACCTTCTGTTCCCGGTGTGATCGGGACCTTCTGTTCCCGGTATTACCTGGACCTTCTGTTCCCGGTGTTATGGGGACCTTCTGTTCCCGGTGTTATCAGGACCTTCTGTTCCCGGTGTTATCGGGACCTTCTGTTCCCGTTGTTATCAGGACTTTCTGTTCCCGGCGTTATCGGGACCTTCTGTTCCTGGTGTTATCGGGTCCTTCTATTCCCGGTGTTATCAGGACCTTCTGTTCCCGGTGTTATGGGGACCTTCTGTTTCCGGTGTTATCGGGTCGTTCTGTTCCCGGTGTTATCGGGACCTTCTGTTCCCGGTGTTACCTGGTCCTTCTGTTCCCGGTGTTACCTGGTCCTTCTGTTCCCGGTGTTATCGGGACCTTCTGTTCCCGGTGTTACCGGGACCTTCTGTTCCCGGTGTTATTGGGTCCTTCTGTTCCCAGTGTTACCTGGACCTTCCTTTCCCGGTTTTATGGGGACCTTCTGTTCCCAGTGCTACCTGGGCCTTCTGTTCCCGGTGTTACCTGGACCCTCTGTTCCCGGTGTTACCTGGACCTTCCAGTCCCGGTGTTATAGGGACCTTCTGTTCCCGGTGTTACCTGGTCCTTCTGTTCCCGGTGTTACCTGGTCCTTCTGTTCCCGGTGTTATCGGGACCTTCTGTTCCCGGTGTTATCGGGTCCTTCTGTTCCCGGTGTTATCGGGACCTTCTGTTCCCGGTGTTATCGGGTCCTTCTGTCCTCGGTGTTTTCGGGTCCTTCTGTTCTCGGTGTTATCGGGACCTTCTGTTCCCGGTGTTACCTGGTCCTTCTGTTCCCCGTGTTATCGGGACCTTCTGTTCCCGGTGTTACCTGGACCTTCCTTTCCCGGTTTTATGGGGACCTTCTGTTCCCGGTGCTACCTGGGCCTTCTGTTCCCGGTGTTACCTGGACCCTCTGTTCCCGGTGTTACCTGGACCTTCCAGTCCCGGTGTTATAGGGACCTTCTGTTCCCGGTGTTACCTGGACCTTCTGTTCCCGTTGTTATCGGGTCCTTCTGTTCCCGGTGTTATCGGGACCTTCTGGTCCCGGTGTTACCTGGTCCTTCTGTTCCCGGTGTTACCTGGACCTTCTGTTCCCGGTGTTATCGGGACCTTCTGTTCCCGGTGTTATCGGGTCCTTCTGTTCCCGGTGTTATCGGGACCTTCTGTTCCCGGTGTTATCGGGTCCTTCTGTCCTCGGTGTTTTCGGGTCCTTCTGTTCTCGGTGTTATCGGGACCTTCTGTTCCCGGTGTTATCGGGACCTTCTGTTCCTGGTGTTACCTGGACCTTCCTTTCCCGGTGTTATCGGGACCTTCTGTTCCCTGTGTTCCTGGACCTTCTGTTCCCGGTGTTACCTGGACCTTCTGTTCCCGGTGTTATCGGGTCCTTCTGTCCTTGGTGTTATCGGAACCTCCGTTCCCGGTGTTATCAGGACCTTCTGTTCCCGGTGTTACCTGGACCTTCTGTTCCCGGTGTTATGGGGACCTTCTGTTCCCGGTGTTATCGGGATCTTCTGTTCCCGGTGTTATCGGGTCGTTCTGTTCCCGGTGTTACCTGGACCTTCTGTTCCCGGTGTTATCGGGACCTTCTGTTCCCGGTGTTATCGGGTCCTTCTGTTCCCGGTGTTATCGGGACCTTCTGTTCCCGGTGTTATCGGGTCCTTCTGTCCTCGGTGTTTTCGGGTCCTTCTGTTCTCGGTGTTATCGGGACCTTCTGTTCCCGGTGTTACCTGGTCCTTCTGTTCCCGGTGTTATCGGGACCTTCTGTTCCTGGTGTTACCTGGACCTTCCTTTCCCGGTGTTATCAGGACCTTCTGTTCCCTGTGTTCCTGGACCTTCTGTTCCCGGTGTTACCTGGACCTTCTGTTCCCGGTGTTATCGGGTCCTTCTGTCCTCGGTGTTTTCGGGTCCTTCTGTTCTCGGTGTTATCGGGACCTTCTATTCCCGGTGCTATCGGGTCCTTCTGTTCCCGGTGTTATCAGGACCTTCTGTTCCCGGTGTTATCAGGACCTTCTGTTCCCGGTGTTATCGGGTCCTTCTGTTCCCGGTGTTATCGGGTCCTTCTGTATCCGGTGTTATCAGGACCTTCTGTTCCCGGTGTTATCAGGACCTTCTGTTCCCGGTGTTATGGGGACCTTCTGTTCCCGGTGTTATCGGGACCTTCTGTTCCCGGTATTACCTGAACCTTCTGTTCCCGGTGTTATGGGGACCTTCTGTTCCCGGTGTTATCGGGACCTTCTGTTCCCGGTGTTATCGGGACCTTCTGTTCCCGTTGTTATCAGGACTTTCTGTTCCCGGTGTTATCGGGACCTTCTGTTCCTGGTGTTATCAGGACCTTCTGTTCCCGGTGTTATCGGGTCCTTCTATTCCCGGTGTTATCAGGACCTTCTGTTCCCGGTGTTATGGGGACCTTCTGTTCCCGGTGTTATCGGGTCGTTCTGTTCCCGGTGTTATCGGGACCTTCTGTTCCCGGTGTTACCTGGTCCTTCTGTTCCCGGTGTTACCTGGTCCTTCTGTTCCCGGTGTTATCGGGACCTTCTGTTCCCGGTGTTATCGGGTCCTTCTGTCCTCGGTGTTTTCGGGTCCTTCTGTTCTCGGTGTTATCGGGACCTTCTGTTCCCAGTGTTACCTGGTCCTTCTGTTCCCGGTGTTATCGGGACCTTCTGTTCCTGGTGTTACCTGGACCTTCCTTTCCCGGTTTTATGGGGACCTTCTGTTCCCGGTGCTACCTGGGCCTTCTGTTCCCGGTGTTACCTGGACCCTCTGTTCCCGGTGTTACCTGGACCTTCCAGTCCCGGTGTTATAGGGACCTTCTGTTCCCGGTGTTACCTGGACCTTCTGTTCCCGTTGTTATCGGGTCCTTCTGTTCCCGGTGTTATCGGGACCTTCTGTTCCCGGTGTTATCGGGACCTTCTGTTCCCGGTGTTACCTGGTCCTTCTGTTCCCGGTGTTATCGGGACCTTCTGTTCCCGGTGTTACCTGGTCCTTCTGTTCCCGGTGTTATCGGGACCTTCTGTTCCCGGTGTTACCTGGTCCTTCTGTTCCCGGTGTTACCTGGACCTTCTGTTCCCGATGTTATCGGGACCTTCTGTTCCCGATGTTATCGGGTCCTTCTGTTCCCGGTGTTACCTGGTCCTTCTGTTCCCGGTGTTATTGGGACCTTCTGTTCCCGGTGTTATCAGGTCCTTCTGTTCTCGGTGTTATCGGGACCTTCTGTTCCCGGTGTTATCGGGACCTTCTGTTCCCGGTGTTATCGGGACCTTCTGTTCCCGGCATTACCTGGTCCTTCTGTTCCCGGTGTTATCGGACCTTCTGTTCCCGGTGTTATCGGGACCTTCTGTTCCCGGTGTTCCTGGTCCTTCTGTTCGCGGTGTTACCTGGTCCTTCTGTTCCCGGTGTTACCTGGTCCTTCTGTTCCCGGTGTTATTGGGACCTTCTGTTCCCGGTGTTATCGGGTCCTTCTGTTCTCGGTGTTATCGGGACCTTCTGTTCCCGGTGTTATCGGGACCTTCTGTTCCCGGTATTACCTGGTCCTTCTGTTCCCGGTGTTATCGGACCTTCTGTTCCCGGTGTTATCGGGACCTTCTGTTCCCGGTGTTACCTGGTCCTTCTGTTCCCGGTGTTATCGGGACCTTCTGTTCCCGGTGTTACCTGGTCCTTCTGTTCCCGGTGTTACCTGGTCCTTCTGTTCTCGGTGTTATCGGGACCTTCTGTTCCCGGTGTTACCTGGTCCTTCTGTTCCCGGTGTTATCGGGACCTTCTGTTCTCGGTGTTATCGGGACCTTCTGTTCCTGCTGTTACCTGGACCTTGCTTTCCCGGTTTTATGGGGACCTTCTGTTCCCGGTGCTACCTGGGCCTTCTGTTCCCGGTGTTACCTGGACCTTCCAGTCCCGGTGTTATAGGGACCTTCTGTTCCCGGTGTTACCTGGACCTTCTGTTCCCGTTGTTATCGGGTCCTTCTGTTCCCGGTGTTATCGGGACCTTCTGTTCCCTGTGTTATCGGGATCTTCTGTTCCCGGTGTTACCTGGTCCTTCTGTTCCCGGTGTTATCGGGACCTTCTGTTCCCGGTGTTACCTGGTCCTTCTGTTCCCGGTGTTACCTGGGCCTTCTGTTCCCGATGTTATCGGGACCTTCTGTTCCCGATGTTATCGGGATCTTCTGTTCCCGATGTTATCGGGTCCTTCTGTTCCCGGTGTTATCGGGTCCTTCTGTTCCCGGTGTTATCGGGACCTTCTGTTCCCTGGTGTTATCGGGACCCTCTGTTCCCGGTGTTATCGGGACCTTCTGTTCCCGGTGTTACCTGGACCTTCTGTTCCCGGTGTTACCTGGACCTTCTGTTACCGGTGTTACCTGGACCTTCTGTTCCTGGTGTTATCGGGACCTTCTGTTCTCGGTGTTATCGGGACCTTCTGTTCCCGGTGTTACCTGGACCTTCTGTTCACGGTGTTATGGGGACCTTCTGTTCCCGGTGTTATCGGGATCTTCTGTTCCCGTTGTTATCGGGTCGTTCTGTTCCCGGTGTTATCGGGACCTTCTGTTCCCTGTGTTCCTGGACCTTCTGTTCCCGGTGTTACCTGGACCTTCTGTTCCCGGTGTTACCTGGACCTTCTGTTCCCGGTGTTATCGGGTCCTTCTGTTCTTGGTGTTATCAGAACCTCCGTTCCCGGTGTTATCAGGACCTTCTGTTCCCGGTGTTACCTGGACCTTCTGTTCCCGGTGTTATGGGGACCTTCTGTTCCCGGTGTTATCGGGTCGTTCTGTTCCCGGTGTTCCTGGTCCTTCTGTTCCCGGTGTTACCTGGTCCTTCTGTTCCCGGTGTTATTGGGACCTTCTGTTCCCGGTGTTTTCGGGACCTTCTGTTCCCGGTGTTATCGGGACCTTCTGTTCCCGGTATTACCTGGTCCTTCTGTTCCCGGTGTTATCGGACCTTCTGTTCCCGGTGTTATCGGGACCTTCTGTTCCCGGTGTTCCTGGACCTTCTGTTCGCGGTGTTACCTGGTCATTCTGTTCCCGGTGTTACCTGGTCCTTCTGTTCCCGGTGTTATTGGGACCTTCTGTTCCCGGTGTTATCGGGTCCTTCTGTTCTCGGTGTTATCGGGACCTTTTGTTCCCGGTGTTATCGGGACCTTCTGTTCCCGGTATTACCTGGTCCTTCTGTTCCCGGTGTTATCGGACCTTCTGTTCCCGGTGTTATCGGGACCTTCTGTTCCCGGTGTTACCTGGACCTTCTGTTCCCGGTGTTACTTGGACCTTCCTTTCCCGGTGTTATCTGGACCTTCTGTTCCCGGTGTTACCTGGACCTTCTGTTCCCGGTGTTATCGGGTCCTTCTGTTCCCGGTGTTACCTGGACCTTGTTTTCCCGGTGTTACCTGGACCCTCTGTTCCCGGTGTTATCTGGACCTTCCTTTCCCGGTGTTACCGGGACCTACTGTTCCCGGTGTTACCTGGACCTTCTGTTCCCGGTGTTACCTGGACCTTCTGTTCCCGGTGTTATGGGGACCTTCTGTTCCCGATGTTACCTGGACCTTCTGTTCCCGGTGTTACCTGGACCTTCTGTTCCCGGTGTTATGGGGACCTTCTGTTCCCGATGTTACCTGGACCTTCTGTTCCCGATGTTACCTGGACCTTCCTTTCCCGGTGTTATCGGGATATTCTGTTCCCGGTGATACCTGGACCTTCTGTTCCTGGTGTTATCGGGTCCTTCTGTTCCCAGGGTTACCTGGATCTTCTGTTCCCGGTGTTATCGGGTCCTTCTGTTTCCGGTGTTATCGGGACCTTCCGTTCCCGGTCTTATCGGGACCTTCTGTTCCGGTGTTGCCTGGACCTTCTGTACCCGGTGTTACCTGGACCTTCTGTTCACGGTGTTGTCGGGTCCTTCTGTTCCCGGTTTTATCGGGACCTTCTGTTCCCGGTGTTATCAGGACCTTCCGTTCCCGGTGTTACCTGGAGCTTCTATTCACGGTGTTATCGGGTTCCCGGTGTTACCTGGACCTCTGTTCCCAGTGTTACCAGGACCTTCTGTTCCCGGTGTAATCGGGACCTTCCGTTCCCGGTGTTACCTGGACCTCTGTTCCCGGTGTTACCGGGACCTTCTGTTCCCGGTGTTATCGGGACCTTCTGTTCCCGGTGTTATCGGGACCGTCCGTTCCCGGTGTTATCGGGAACTTCCGTTCTCGGTGTTATCGGGACCTTCTGTTCCCGGTGTTACCTGGATCTTCTGTTCCCGGTGTTACCTGGACCTTCCTTTCCCGGTTTTATCGGGACCTTCTGTTCCCGGTGTTACCTGGACCTTCCTTTCCCGGTTTTATCGGGACATTCTGTTCCCGGTGTTACCTGGACCCTCTGTTCCCGGTGTTACCTGGACCTTCCAGTCCCGGTGTTATAGGGACCTTCTGTTCCCGGTGTTACCTGGACCTTCTGTTCCCGTTGTTATCGGGTCCTTCTGTTCCCGGTGTTATCGGGACCTTCTGTTCCCGGTGTTATCGGGACCTTCTGTTCCCGGTGTTACCTGGTCCTTCTGTTCCCGGTGTTATCGGGACCTTCTGTTCCCGGTGTTACCTGGTCCTTCTGTTCCCGGTGTTATCGGGACCTTCTGTTCCCGGTGTTACCTGGTCCTTCTGTTCCCGGTGTTACCTGGACCTTCTGTTCCCGATGTTATCGGGACCTTCTGTTCCCGATGTTATCGGGTCCTTCTGTTCCCGGTGTTACCTGGTCCTTCTGTTCCCGGTGTTATTGGGACCTTCTGTTCCCGGTGTTATCAGGTCCTTCTGTTCTCGGTGTTATCGGGACCTTCTGTTCCCGGTGTTATCGGGACCTTCTGTTCCCGGTGTTATCGGGACCTTCTGTTCCCGGCATTACCTGGTCCTTCTGTTCCCGGTGTTATCGGACCTTCTGTTCCCGGTGTTATCGGGACCTTCTGTTCCCGGTGTTCCTGGTCCTTCTGTTCGCGGTGTTACCTGGTCCTTCTGTTCCCGGTGTTACCTGGTCCTTCTGTTCCCGGTGTTATTGGGACCTTCTGTTCCCGGTGTTATCGGGTCCTTCTGTTCTCGGTGTTATCGGGACCTTCTGTTCCCGGTGTTATCGGGACCTTCTGTTCCCGGTATTACCTGGTCCTTCTGTTCCCGGTGTTATCGGACCTTCTGTTCCCGGTGTTATCGGGACCTTCTGTTCCCGGTGTTACCTGGTCCTTCTGTTCCCGGTGTTACCTGGTCCTTCTGTTCCCGGTGTTATCGGGACCTTCTGTTCCCGGTGTTACCTGGTCCTTCTGTTCCCGGTGTTACCTGGTCCTTCTGTTCTCGGTGTTATCGGGACCTTCTGTTCCCGGTGTTACCTGGTCCTTCTGTTCCCGGTGTTATCGGGACCTTCTGTTCTCGGTGTTATCGGGACCTTCTGTTCCTGCTGTTACCTGGACCTTGCTTTCCCGGTTTTATGGGGACCTTCTGTTCCCGGTGCTACCTGGGCCTTCTGTTCCCGGTGTTACCTGGACCTTCCAGTCCCGGTGTTATAGGGACCTTCTGTTCCCGGTGTTACCTGGACCTTCTGTTCCCGTTGTTATCGGGTCCTTCTGTTCCCGGTGTTATCGGGACCTTCTGTTCCCTGTGTTATCGGGATCTTCTGTTCCCGGTGTTACCTGGTCCTTCTGTTCCCGGTGTTATCGGGACCTTCTGTTCCCGGTGTTACCTGGTCCTTCTGTTCCCGGTGTTACCTGGGCCTTCTGTTCCCGATGTTATCGGGACCTTCTGTTCCCGATGTTATCGGGATCTTCTGTTCCCGATGTTATCGGGTCCTTCTGTTCCCGGTGTTATCGGGTCCTTCTGTTCCCGGTGTTATCGGGACCTTCTGTTCCCTGGTGTTATCGGGACCCTCTGTTCCCGGTGTTATCGGGACCTTCTGTTCCCGGTGTTACCTGGACCTTCTGTTCCCGGTGTTACCTGGACCTTCTGTTACCGGTGTTACCTGGACCTTCTGTTCCTGGTGTTATCGGGACCTTCTGTTCTCGGTGTTATCGGGACCTTCTGTTCCCGGTGTTACCTGGACCTTCTGTTCACGGTGTTATGGGGACCTTCTGTTCCCGGTGTTATCGGGATCTTCTGTTCCCGTTGTTATCGGGTCGTTCTGTTCCCGGTGTTATCGGGACCTTCTGTTCCCTGTGTTCCTGGACCTTCTGTTCCCGGTGTTACCTGGACCTTCTGTTCCCGGTGTTACCTGGACCTTCTGTTCCCGGTGTTATCGGGTCCTTCTGTTCTTGGTGTTATCAGAACCTCCGTTCCCGGTGTTATCAGGACCTTCTGTTCCCGGTGTTACCTGGACCTTCTGTTCCCGGTGTTATGGGGACCTTCTGTTCCCGGTGTTATCGGGTCGTTCTGTTCCCGGTGTTCCTGGTCCTTCTGTTCCCGGTGTTACCTGGTCCTTCTGTTCCCGGTGTTATTGGGACCTTCTGTTCCCGGTGTTTTCGGGACCTTCTGTTCCCGGTGTTATCGGGACCTTCTGTTCCCGGTATTACCTGGTCCTTCTGTTCCCGGTGTTATCGGACCTTCTGTTCCCGGTGTTATCGGGACCTTCTGTTCCCGGTGTTCCTGGACCTTCTGTTCGCGGTGTTACCTGGTCATTCTGTTCCCGGTGTTACCTGGTCCTTCTGTTCCCGGTGTTATTGGGACCTTCTGTTCCCGGTGTTATCGGGTCCTTCTGTTCTCGGTGTTATCGGGACCTTTTGTTCCCGGTGTTATCGGGACCTTCTGTTCCCGGTATTACCTGGTCCTTCTGTTCCCGGTGTTATCGGACCTTCTGTTCCCGGTGTTATCGGGACCTTCTGTTCCCGGTGTTACCTGGACCTTCTGTTCCCGGTGTTACTTGGACCTTCCTTTCCCGGTGTTATCTGGACCTTCTGTTCCCGGTGTTACCTGGACCTTCTGTTCCCGGTGTTATCGGGTCCTTCTGTTCCCGGTGTTACCTGGACCTTGTTTTCCCGGTGTTACCTGGACCCTCTGTTCCCGGTGTTATCTGGACCTTCCTTTCCCGGTGTTACCGGGACCTACTGTTCCCGGTGTTACCTGGACCTTCTGTTCCCGGTGTTACCTGGACCTTCTGTTCCCGGTGTTATGGGGACCTTCTGTTCCCGATGTTACCTGGACCTTCTGTTCCCGGTGTTACCTGGACCTTCTGTTCCCGGTGTTATGGGGACCTTCTGTTCCCGATGTTACCTGGACCTTCTGTTCCCGATGTTACCTGGACCTTCCTTTCCCGGTGTTATCGGGATATTCTGTTCCCGGTGATACCTGGACCTTCTGTTCCTGGTGTTATCGGGTCCTTCTGTTCCCAGGGTTACCTGGATCTTCTGTTCCCGGTGTTATCGGGTCCTTCTGTTTCCGGTGTTATCGGGACCTTCCGTTCCCGGTCTTATCGGGACCTTCTGTTCCGGTGTTGCCTGGACCTTCTGTACCCGGTGTTACCTGGACCTTCTGTTCACGGTGTTGTCGGGTCCTTCTGTTCCCGGTTTTATCGGGACCTTCTGTTCCCGGTGTTATCAGGACCTTCCGTTCCCGGTGTTACCTGGAGCTTCTATTCACGGTGTTATCGGGTTCCCGGTGTTACCTGGACCTCTGTTCCCAGTGTTACCAGGACCTTCTGTTCCCGGTGTAATCGGGACCTTCCGTTCCCGGTGTTACCTGGACCTCTGTTCCCGGTGTTACCGGGACCTTCTGTTCCCGGTGTTATCGGGACCTTCTGTTCCCGGTGTTATCGGGACCGTCCGTTCCCGGTGTTATCGGGAACTTCCGTTCTCGGTGTTATCGGGACCTTCTGTTCCCGGTGTTACCTGGATCTTCTGTTCCCGGTGTTACCTGGACCTTCCTTTCCCGGTTTTATCGGGACCTTCTGTTCCCGGTGTTACCTGGACCTTCCTTTCCCGGTTTTATCGGGACATTCTGTTCCCGGTGTTACCTGGATCTTCCGTTCCCGGTGTTACCTGGACCTTCTGTTCCCGGTGTTATCGGGACCTTCTGTTCCCGGTGTTACCTGGACCTTCTGTTCCCGGTGTAACCTGGACCTTCTGTTCCCGGTGTAACCTGGACCTTCCGTTCCCGGTGTTACCTGGATCTTCCGTTCCCGGTGTTATCGGGACCTTCTGTTCCCGGTGTTACCTGGTCCTTCTGTTCCCGGTGTTATAGGGACCTTCTGTTCCCAGTGTTATCGGGACCTTCTGTTCCCAGTGTTACCTGGTCCTTCTGTTCCCGGTGTTATCGGACCTTCTGTTCCCGGTGTTATCGGGACCTTCTGTTCCCGGTGTTATCGGACCTTCTGTTCCCAGTGTTATCGGGACCTTCTGTTCCCAGTGTTACCTGGTCCTTCTGTTCCCGGTGTTATCGGACCTTCTGTTCCCGGTGTTATCAGGACCTTCCGTTCCCGGTGTTACCTGGACCCTCTGTTCCCGGTGTTACCTGGACCCTCTGTTCCCGGTGTTATCGGGACCTTCTGTTCCCGGTGTTATGGGGACCTTCTGTTCCTGGTGTTATCAGACCTTCTATTCCCGTTGTTACCTGGACCTTCTGATCCCGGTGTTACCTGGACCTTCTGTTCCCGGTGTTACCTGGACCCTCTGTTCCCGGTGTTACCTGGGCCTTCCTTTCCCGGTGTTATCGGGACCTTCTGTTCCCGGTGTTACCTGGACCTTCTGTTCCCGGTGTTATCAGGACCTTCCGTTCCCGGTGTTACCTGGACCCTCTGTTCCCGGTGTTACCTGGACCCTCTGTTCCCGGTGTTATCGGGACCTTCTGTTCCCGGTGTTATGGGGACCTTCTGTTCCTGGTGTTATCAGACCTTCTATTCCCGTTGTTACCTGGACCTTCTGATCCCGGTGTTACCTGGACCTTCTGTTCCCGGTGTTACCTGGACCCTCTGTTCCCGGTGTTACCTGGGCCTTCCTTTCCCGGTGTTATCGGGACCTTCTGTTCCCGGTGTTACCTGGACCTTCCTTTCCCGGTGTAATCAGGTCCTTCTGTTCCCGGTGTTACCTGGACCTTGTTTTACCGGTGTTACCTGGACCCTCTGTTTCCGGTGTTACCTGGACGTTCCTTTCCCGGTGTTATCGGGACCTTCTGTTCCCGGTGTTACCTGGTCCTTCTGTTCCCGGTGTTACCTGGGCCTTCTGTTCCCGGTGTTACCTGGACCTTCTGTTCCCGGTGTTATCGGGACCTTCTGTTCCCGGTGTTACCTGGACCTTCTGTTCCCGGTGTTATCGGGACCTTCCGTTCCCGGTGTTATCGGGACATTCTGTTCCCGGTGTTACCGGGAGGTTCTGTTCCCGGTGTTACCTGGACCTTCTGTTCCCGGTGTTATCGGGACCTTCCGTTCGCGGTGTTACCTGGACCCTCTGTTCCCGGTGTTACCTGGACCCTCTGTTCCCGGTGTTACCTGGACCTACTGTTCCCGGTGTTATCGGGACCTTCTGTTCCCGGTGTTATGGGGACCTTCTGTTCCCGGTGTTATCGGGACCTTCCGTTCCCGGTGTTATCGGGACCTTCTGTTCCCGGTGTTATCGGGACCTTCTGTTCCCGGTGTTAAGGGGCATTCTGTTCCCGGTTTTATCAGGAGCTTCCGTTCCCGGTATCATCGGGACCTTCCGTTCCCGGTGTTACCTGGATCTTCCGTTCCCAGTGTTATCGGGACATTCTGTACCCGGTGTTACCTGGTCCTTCTGTTCCCGGTGTTACCTGGTCCTTCTGTTCCCGGTGTTATCGGGACCTTCTGTTCCCAGTGTTATCGGGACCTTCCGTTCCCAGTGTTACCTGGTCCTTCTGTTCCCGGTGTTATCGGACCTTCTGTTCCCGGTGTTATCGGGACCTTCTGTTCCCGGTGTTATCGGACCTTCTGTTCCCGGTGTTATCGGGACCTTCTGTTCCCGGTGTTACCTGGACCTTGTTTTCCCAGTTTTATCGGGACCTTCTGTTCCCGTTGTTACCTGGACCTTCTGATCCCGGTGTTACCTGGACCTTCTGTTCCCGGTGTTACCTGGACCTTCTGTTCCCGGTGTTACCTGGACCTTCTGTTACCGGTGTTATCGGGACCTTCTGTTCTCGGTGTTATTGGGACCTTCTGTTCCCGGTGTTATCGGGACCTTCTGTTCCCGGTGTTACCTGGACCTTCTGTTCCCAGTGCTATCGGGTCCTTCTGTTCCCAGTGTTATGGGGACCTTCTGTTCCCAGTGTTATCGGGACCTTCCGTTCCCGGTGTTACCTGGTCCTTCTGTTCCCGGTGTTATTGGGACCTTCTGTTCCCGGTGTTATCGGGTCCTTCTGTTCTCGGTGTTATCGGGACCTTCTGTTCCCGGTGTTATCGGGACCTTCTGTTCCCGGTATTACCTGGTCCTTCTGTTTCCGGTGTTATCGGACCTTCTGTTCCCGGTGTTATCGGGACCTTCTGTTCCCGGTGTTCCTGGACCTTCTGTTCGCGGTGTTACCTGGTCCTTCTGTTCCCGGTGTTACCTGGTCCTTCTGTTCCCGGTGTTATCGGGTCCTTCTGTTCTCGGTGTTATCGGGACCTTCTGTTCCCGGTGTTATAGGGACCTTCTGTTCCCGGTATTACCTGGTCCTTCTGTTCCCGGTGTTATCGGACCTTCTGTTCCCGGTGTTATCTGGACCTTCTGTTCCCGGTGTTACCTGGACCTTCTGTTCCCGGTGTTATCTGGACCTTCTGTTCCCGGTGTTACCTGCACCTTCTGTTCCCGGTGTTATCCGGTCCTTCTGTTCCCGGTGTTACCTGGACCTTCTGTTCCCGGTGTTACCTGGACCTTCTGTTCCCGGTGTTATCGGGACCTTCTGTTCCCGGTGTTATCGGGTCCTTCTGTTCCCGGTGTTACCTGGACCTTCTGTACCCGGTGTTATCTGGACCTTCTGTTCCCGGTGTTACCTGCACCTTCTGTTCCCGGTGTTATCCGGTCCTTCTGTTCCCGGTGTTACCTGGACCTTCTGTTCCCGGTGTTACCTGGACCTTCTATTCCCGGTGTTACCTGGGCCTTCTGTTCCCGGTGTTATCTGGACCTTCTGTTCCCGGTGTTACCTGCACCTTCTGTTCCCGATGTTATCGGGACCTTCTGTTCCCGGTGTTATCGGGTCCTTCTGTTCCCGGTGTTATCGGGACCTTCTGTTCCCTGGTGTTATCGGGACCCTCTGTTCCCGGTGTTATCGGGACCTTCTGTTCCCGGTGTTACCTGGACCTTCTGTTCCCGGTGTTACCTGGACCTTCTGTTACCGGTGTTACCTGGACCTTCTGTTCCCGGTGTTATCGGGACCTTCTGTTCTCGGTGTTATCGGGACCTTCTGTTCCCGGTGTTATCGGGACCTTCTGTTCCCGGTGTTACCTGGACCTTCTGTTCCCGGTGTTACCTGGACCTTCTGTTCCCGGTGTTATGGGGACCTTCTGTTCCCGGTGTTATCGGGTCGTTCTGTTCCCGGTGTTATCGGGTCGTTCTGTTCCCGGTGTTATCGGGACCTTCTGTTCCCTGTGTTCCTGGACCTTTTGTTCCCGGTGTTACCTGGACCTTCTGTTCCCGGTGTTATCGGATCCGTCTGTTATTGGTGTTATCGGAACCTCCGTTCCCGGTGTTATCAGGACCTTCTGTTCCCGGTGTTACCTGGACCTTCTGTTCCCGGTGTTATGGGGACCTTCTGTTCCCGGTGTTATCGGGATCTTCTGTTCCCGGTGTTATCGGGTCGTTCTGTTCCCGGTGTTCCTGGACCTTCTGTTCCCGGTGTTACCTGGTCCTTCTGTTCCCGGTGTTACCTGGTCCTTCTGTTCCCGGTGTTATTGGGACCTTCTGTTCCCGGTGTTATCAGGTCCTTCTGTTCTCGGTGTTATCGGGACCTTCTGTTCCCGGTGTTATCGGGACCTTCTGTTCCCGGTGTTATCGGGACCTTCTGTTCCCGGCATTACCTGGTCCTTCTGTTCCCGGTGTTATCGGACCTTCTGTTCCCGGTGTTATCGGGACCTTCTGTTCCCGGTGTTCCTGGTCCTTCTGTTCGCGGTGTTACCTGGTCCTTCTGTTCCCGGTGTTACCTGGTCCTTCTGTTCCCGGTGTTATTGGGACCTTCTGTTCCCGGTGTTATCGGGACCTTCTGTTCCCGGTGTTATCGGGACCTTCTGTTCCCGGTGTTACCTGGACCTTCTGTTCCCGGTGTTACCTGGACCTTCTGTTCCCGGTGTTATCGGGTCCTTCTGTTCTTGGTGTTATCAGAACCTCCGTTCCCGGTGTTATCAGGACCTTCTGTTCCCGGTGTTACCTGGACCTTCTGTTCCCGGTGTTATGGGGACCTTCTGTTCCCGGTGTTATCGGGTCGTTCTGTTCCCGGTGTTCCTGGTCCTTCTGTTCCCGGTGTTACCTGGTCCTTCTGTTCCCGGTGTTATTGGGACCTTCTGTTCCCGGTGTTTTCGGGACCTTCTGTTCCCGGTGTTATCGGGACCTTCTGTTCCCGGTATTACCTGGTCCTTCTGTTCCCGGTGTTATCGGACCTTCTGTTCCCGGTGTTATCGGGACCTTCTGTTCCCGGTGTTCCTGGACCTTCTGTTCGCGGTGTTACCTGGTCATTCTGTTCCCGGTGTTACCTGGTCCTTCTGTTCCCGGTGTTATTGGGACCTTCTGTTCCCGGTGTTATCGGGTCCTTCTGTTCTCGGTGTTATCGGGACCTTTTGTTCCCGGTGTTATCGGGACCTTCTGTTCCCGGTATTACCTGGTCCTTCTGTTCCCGGTGTTATCGGACCTTCTGTTCCCGGTGTTATCGGGACCTTCTGTTCCCGGTGTTACCTGGACCTTCTGTTCCCGGTGTTACTTGGACCTTCCTTTCCCGGTGTTATCTGGACCTTCTGTTCCCGGTGTTACCTGGACCTTCTGTTCCCGGTGTTATCGGGTCCTTCTGTTCCCGGTGTTACCTGGACCTTGTTTTCCCGGTGTTACCTGGACCCTCTGTTCCCGGTGTTATCTGGACCTTCCTTTCCCGGTGTTACCGGGACCTACTGTTCCCGGTGTTACCTGGACCTTCTGTTCCCGGTGTTACCTGGACCTTCTGTTCCCGGTGTTATGGGGACCTTCTGTTCCCGATGTTACCTGGACCTTCTGTTCCCGGTGTTACCTGGACCTTCTGTTCCCGGTGTTATGGGGACCTTCTGTTCCCGATGTTACCTGGACCTTCTGTTCCCGATGTTACCTGGACCTTCCTTTCCCGGTGTTATCGGGATATTCTGTTCCCGGTGATACCTGGACCTTCTGTTCCTGGTGTTATCGGGTCCTTCTGTTCCCAGGGTTACCTGGATCTTCTGTTCCCGGTGTTATCGGGTCCTTCTGTTTCCGGTGTTATCGGGACCTTCCGTTCCCGGTCTTATCGGGACCTTCTGTTCCGGTGTTGCCTGGACCTTCTGTACCCGGTGTTACCTGGACCTTCTGTTCACGGTGTTGTCGGGTCCTTCTGTTCCCGGTTTTATCGGGACCTTCTGTTCCCGGTGTTATCAGGACCTTCCGTTCCCGGTGTTACCTGGAGCTTCTATTCACGGTGTTATCGGGTTCCCGGTGTTACCTGGACCTCTGTTCCCAGTGTTACCAGGACCTTCTGTTCCCGGTGTAATCGGGACCTTCCGTTCCCGGTGTTACCTGGACCTCTGTTCCCGGTGTTACCGGGACCTTCTGTTCCCGGTGTTATCGGGACCTTCTGTTCCCGGTGTTATCGGGACCGTCCGTTCCCGGTGTTATCGGGAACTTCCGTTCTCGGTGTTATCGGGACCTTCTGTTCCCGGTGTTACCTGGATCTTCTGTTCCCGGTGTTACCTGGACCTTCCTTTCCCGGTTTTATCGGGACCTTCTGTTCCCGGTGTTACCTGGACCTTCCTTTCCCGGTTTTATCGGGACATTCTGTTCCCGGTGTTACCTGGATCTTCCGTTCCCGGTGTTACCTGGACCTTCTGTTCCCGGTGTTATCGGGACCTTCTGTTCCCGGTGTTACCTGGACCTTCTGTTCCCGGTGTAACCTGGACCTTCTGTTCCCAGTGTAACCTGGACCTTCCGTTCCCGGTGTTACCTGGATCTTCCGTTCCCGGTGTTATCGGGACCTTCTGTACCCGGTGTTACCTGGTCCTTCTGTTCCCGGTGTTACCTGGTCCTTCTGTTCCCGGTGTTATAGGGACCTTCTGTTCCCAGTGTTATCGGGACCTTCTGTTCCCAGTGTTACCTGGTCCTTCTGTTCCCGGTGTTATCGGACCTTCTGTTCCCGGTGTTATCGGGACCTTCTGTTCCCGGTGTTATCGGACCTTCTGTTCCCGGTGTTATCGGGACCTTCTGTTCCCGGTGTTACCTGGACCTGGTTTTCCCAGTTTTATCGGGACCTTCTGTTCCCGTTGTTACCTGGACCTTCTGATCCCGGTGTTACCTGGACCTTCTGTTCCCGGTGTTACCTGGACCCTCTGTTCCCGGTGTTACCTGGGCCTTCCTTTCCCGGTGTTATCGGGACCTTCTGTTCCCGGTGTTACCTGGACCTTCTGTTCCCGGTGTTATCAGGACCTTCCGTTCCCGGTGTTACCTGGACCCTCTGTTCCCGGTGTTACCTGGACCCTCTGTTCCCGGTGTTATCGGGACCTTCTGTTCCCGGTGTTATGGGGACCTTCTGTTCCTGGTGTTATCAGACCTTCTATTCCCGTTGTTACCTGGACCTTCTGATCCCGGTGTTACCTGGACCTTCTGTTCCCGGTGTTACCTGGACCCTCTGTTCCCGGTGTTACCTGGGCCTTCCTTTCCCGGTGTTATCGGGACCTTCTGTTCCCGGTGTTACCTGGACCTTCCTTTCCCGGTGTAATCAGGTCCTTCTGTTCCCGGTGTTACCTGGACCTTGTTTTACCGGTATTACCTGGACCCTCTGTTTCCGGTGTTACCTGGACGTTCCTTTCCCGGTGTTATCGGGACCTTCTGTTCCCGGTGTTACCTGGTCCTTCTGTTCCCGGTGTTACCTGGGCCTTCTGTTCCCGGTGTTACCTGGACCTTCTGTTCCCGGTGTTATCGGGACCTTCTGTTCCCGGTGTTACCTGGACCTTCTGTTCCCGGTGTTATCGGGACCTTCCGTTCCCGGTGTTATCGGGACATTCTGTTCCCGGTGTTACCGGGAGGTTCTGTTCCCGGTGTTACCTGGACCTTCTGTTCCCGGTGTTATCGGGACCTTCCGTTCGCGGTGTTACCTGGACCCTCTGTTCCCGGTGTTACCTGGACCCTCTGTTCCCGGTGTTACCTGGACCTACTGTTCCCGGTGTTATCGGGACCTTCTGTTCCCGGTGTTATGGGGACCTTCTGTTCCCGGTGTTATCGGGACCTTCCGTTCCCGGTGTTATCGGGACCTTCTGTTCCCGGTGTTATCGGGACCTTCTGTTCCCGGTGTTAAGGGGCATTCTGTTCCCGGTTTTATCAGGAGCTTCCGTTCCCGGTATCATCGGGACCTTCCGTTCCCGGTGTTACCTGGATCTTCCGTTCCCAGTGTTATCGGGACATTCTGTACCCGGTGTTACCTGGTCCTTCTGTTCCCGGTGTTACCTGGTCCTTCTGTTCCCGGTGTTATCGGGACCTTCTGTTCCCAGTGTTATCGGGACCTTCCGTTCCCAGTGTTACCTGGTCCTTCTGTTCCCGGTGTTATCGGACCTTCTGTTCCCGGTGTTATCGGGACCTTCTGTTCCCGGTGTTATCGGACCTTCTGTTCCCGGTGTTATCGGGACCTTCTGTTCCCGGTGTTACCTGGACCTTGTTTTCCCAGTTTTATCGGGACCTTCTGTTCCCGTTGTTACCTGGACCTTCTGATCCCGGTGTTACCTGGACCTTCTGTTCCCGGTGTTACCTGGACCTTCTGTTCCCGGTGTTACCTGGACCTTCTGTTACCGGTGTTATCGGGACCTTCTGTTCTCGGTGTTATTGGGACCTTCTGTTCCCGGTGTTATCGGGACCTTCTGTTCCCGGTGTTACCTGGACCTTCTGTTCCCAGTGCTATCGGGTCCTTCTGTTCCCAGTGTTATGGGGACCTTCTGTTCCCAGTGTTATCGGGACCTTCCGTTCCCGGTGTTACCTGGTCCTTCTGTTCCCGGTGTTATTGGGACCTTCTGTTCCCGGTGTTATCGGGTCCTTCTGTTCTCGGTGTTATCGGGACCTTCTGTTCCCGGTGTTATCGGGACCTTCTGTTCCCGGTATTACCTGGTCCTTCTGTTTCCGGTGTTATCGGACCTTCTGTTCCCGGTGTTATCGGGACCTTCTGTTCCCGGTGTTCCTGGACCTTCTGTTCGCGGTGTTACCTGGTCCTTCTGTTCCCGGTGTTACCTGGTCCTTCTGTTCCCGGTGTTATTGGGACCTTCTGTTCCCGGTGTTATCGGGTCCTTCTGTTCTCGGTGTTATCGGGACCTTCTGTTCCCGGTGTTATAGGGACCTTCTGTTCCCGGTATTACCTGGTCCTTCTGTTCCCGGTGTTATCGGACCTTCTGTTCCCGGTGTTATCGGGACCTTCTGTTCCCGGTGTTACCTGGACCTTCTGTTCCCGGTGTTATCTGGACCTTCTGTTCCCGGTGTTACCTGCACCTTCTGTTCCCGGTGTTATCCGGTCCTTCTGTTCCCGGTGTTACCTGGACCTTCTGTTCCCGGTGTTACCTGGACCTTCTGTTCCCGGTGTTATCGGGACCTTCTGTTCCCGGTGTTATCGGGTCCTTCTGTTCCCGGTGTTATCGGGTCCTTCTGTTCCCGGTGTTATCGGGTCCTTCTGTTCCCGGTGTTACCTGGACCTTCTGTACCCGGTGTTATCTGGACCTTCTGTTCCCGGTGTTACCTGCACCTTCTGTTCCCGGTGTTATCCGGTCCTTCTGTTCCCGGTGTTACCTGGACCTTCTGTTCCCGGTGTTACCTGGACCTTCTATTCCCGGTGTTACCTGGGCCTTCTGTTCCCGGTGTTATCTGGACCTTCTGTTCCCGGTGTTACCTGCACCTTCTGTTCCCGATGTTATCGGGACCTTCTGTTCCCGGTGTTATCGGGTCCTTCTGTTCCCGGTGTTATCGGGACCTTCTGTTCCCTGGTGTTATCGGGACCCTCTGTTCCCGGTGTTATCGGGACCTTCTGTTCCCGGTGTTACCTGGACCTTCTGTTCCCGGTGTTACCTGGACCTTCTGTTACCGGTGTTACCTGGACCTTCTGTTCCCGGTGTTATCGGGACCTTCTGTTCTCGGTGTTATCGGGACCTTCTGTTCCCGGTGTTATCGGGACCTTCTGTTCCCGGTGTTACCTGGACCTTCTGTTCCCGGTGTTACCTGGACCTTCTGTTCCCGGTGTTATGGGGACCTTCTGTTCCCGGTGTTATCGGGTCGTTCTGTTCCCGGTGTTATCGGGTCGTTCTGTTCCCGGTGTTATCGGGACCTTCTGTTCCCTGTGTTCCTGGACCTTTTGTTCCCGGTGTTACCTGGACCTTCTGTTCCCGGTGTTATCGGATCCGTCTGTTATTGGTGTTATCGGAACCTCCGTTCCCGGTGTTATCAGGACCTTCTGTTCCCGGTGTTACCTGGACCTTCTGTTCCCGGTGTTATGGGGACCTTCTGTTCCCGGTGTTATCGGGATCTTCTGTTCCCGGTGTTATCGGGTCGTTCTGTTCCCGGTGTTCCTGGACCTTCTGTTCCCGGTGTTACCTGGTCCTTCTGTTCCCGGTGTTACCTGGTCCTTCTGTTCCCGGTGTTATTGGGACCTTCTGTTCCCGGTGTTATCAGGTCCTTCTGTTCTCGGTGTTATCGGGACCTTCTGTTCCCGGTGTTATCGGGACCTTCTGTTCCCGGTGTTATCGGGACCTTCTGTTCCCGGCATTACCTGGTCCTTCTGTTCCCGGTGTTATCGGACCTTCTGTTCCCGGTGTTATCGGGACCTTCTGTTCCCGGTGTTCCTGGTCCTTCTGTTCGCGGTGTTACCTGGTCCTTCTGTTCCCGGTGTTACCTGGTCCTTCTGTTCCCGGTGTTATTGGGACCTTCTGTTCCCGGTGTTATCGGGACCTTCTGTTCCCGGTGTTATCGGGACCTTCTGTTCCCGGTGTTATCGGGACCTTCTGTTCCCGGTATTACCTGGTCCTTCTGTTCCCGGTGTTATCGGACCTTCTGTTCCCGGTGTTATCGGGACCTTCTGTTCCCGGTGTTACCTGGACCTTCTGTTCCCGGTGTTATCGGGACCTTCTGTTCCCGGTGTTCCTGGTCCTTCTGTTCCCGGTGTTATCGGGTCCTTCTGTCCTCGGTGTTTTCGGGTCCTTCTGTTCTCGGTGTTATCGGGACCTTCTGTTCCCGGTGTTACCTGGTCCTTCTGTTCCCGGTGTTATCGGGACCTTCTGTTCTCGGTGTTATCGGGACCTTCTGTTCCTGGTGTTACCTGGACCTTCCTTTCCCGGTTTTATGGGGACCTTCTGTTCCCGGTGCTACCTGGGCCTTCTGTTCCCGGTGTTACCTGGACCTTCCAGTCCCGGTGTTATAGGGACCTTCTGTTCCCGGTGTTACCTGGTCCTTCTGTTCCCGGTGTTACCTGGGCCTTCTGTTCCCGATGTTATCGGGACCTTCTGTTCCCGATGTTATCGGGATCTTCTGTTCCCGATGTTATCGGGTCCTTCTGTTCCCGGTGATATCGGGACCTTCTGTTCCCGGTGTTATCGGGACCTTCTGTTCCCTGGTGTTATCGGGACCCTCTGTTCCCGGTGTTATCGGGACCTTCTGTTACCGGTGTTACCTGGACCTTCTGTTACCGGTGTTACCTGGACCTTCTGTTCCCGGTGTTATCGGGACCTTCTGTTCCCGGTGTTATCGGGACCTTCTGTTCCCGGTGTTACCTGGACCTTCTGTTCCCGGTGTTATGGGGACCTTCTGTTCCCGGTGCTATCGGGATCTTCTGTTCCCGTTGTTATCGGGTCGTTCTGTTCCCGGTGTTATCGGGACCTTCTGTTCCCTGTGTTCCTGGACCTTCTGTTCCCGGTGTTACCTGGACATTCTGTTCCCGGTGTTACCTGGACCTTCTGTTCCCGGTGTTATCGGGTCCTTCTGTTCTTGGTGTTATCGGAACCTCCGTTCCCGGTGTTATCAGGACCTTCTGTTCCCGGTGTTACCTGGACCTTCTGTTCCCGGTGTTATCGGGTCGTTCTGTTCCCGGTGTTATCGGGTCGTTCTGTTCCCGGTGTTCCTGGACCTTCTGTTCGCGGTGTTACCTGGTCCTTCTGTTCCCGGTGTTACCTGGTCCTTCTGTTCCCGGTGTTATTGGGACCTTCTGTTCCCGGTGTTATCAGGTCCTTCTGTTCTCGGTGTTATCGGGTCCTTCTGTTCCCGGTGTTATCGGGACCTTCTGTTCCCGGTGTTATCGGGACCTTCTGTTCCCGGTATTACCTGGTCCTTCTGTTCCCGGTGTTATCGGACCTTCTGTTCCCGGTGTTATCGGGACCTTCTGTTCCCGGTGTTCCTGGACCTTCTGTTCGCGGTGTTACCTGGTCATTCTGTTCCCGGTGTTACCTGGTCCTTCTGTTCCCGGTGTTATTGGGATCTTCTGTTCCCGGTGTTATCGGGTCCTTCTGTTCTCGGTGTTATCGGGACCTTTTGTTCCCGGTGTTATCGGGACCTTCTGTTCCCGGTATTACCTGGTCCTTCTGTTCCCGGTGTTATCGGACCTTCTGTTCCCGGTGTTATCGGGACCTTCTGTTCCCGGTGTTACCTGGACCTTCTGTTCCCGGTGTTACTTGGACCTTCCTTTCCCGGTGTTATCTGGACCTTCTGTTCCCGGTGTTACCTGGACCTTCTGTTCCCGGTGTTATCGGGTCCTTCTGTTCCCGGTGTTACCTGGACCTTGTTTTCCCGGTGTTACCTGGACCCTCTGTTCCCGGTGTTATCTGGATCTTCCTTTCCCGGTGTTATCGGGACCTACTGTTCCCGGTGTTACCTGGACCTTCTGTTCCCGGTGTTACCTGGACCTTCTGTTCCCGGTGTTATAGGGACCTTCTGTTCCCGATGTTACCTGGACCTTCTGTTCCCGATGTTACCTGGACCTTCCTTTCCCGGTGTTATCGGGATATTCTGTTCCCGGTGATACCTGGACCTTCTGTTCCTGGTGTTATCGGGTCCTTCTGTTCCCAGGGTTACCTGGATCTTCTGTTCCCGGTGTTATCGGGACCTTCCGTTCCCGGTCTTATCGGGACCTTCTGTTCCGGTGTTGCCTGGACCTTCTGTACCCGGTGTTACCTGGACCTTCTGTTCACGGTGTTGTCGGGTCCTTCTGTTCCCGGTTTTATCGGGACCTTCTGTTCCCGGTGTTATCAGGACCTTCCGTTCCCGGTGTTACCTGGAGCTTCTATTCACGGTGTTATCGGGTTCCCGGTGTTACTTGGACCTCTGTTCCCGGTGTTACCAGGACCTTCTGTTCCCGGTGTAATCGGGACCTTCCGTTCCCGGTGTTACCTGGACCTCTGTTCCCGGTGTTACCGGGACCTTCTGTTCCCGGTGTTATCGGGACCTTCTGTTCCCGGTGTTATCGGGACCGTCCGTTCCCGGTGTTATCGGGAACTTCCGTTCTCGGTGTTATCGGGACCTTCTGTTCCCGGTGTTACCTGGATCTTCTGTTCCCGGTGTTACCTGGACCTTCCTTTCCCGGTTTTATCGGGACCTTCTGTTCCCGGTGTTACCTGGACCTTCCTTTCCCGGTTTTATCGGGACATTCTGTTCCCGGTGTTACCTGGATCTTCCGTTCCCGGTGTTACCTGGACCTTCTGTTCCCGGTGTTACCTGGACCTTCTGTTCCCGGTGTAACCTGGACCTTCTGTTCCCGGTGTTACCTGGACCTTCCGTTCCCGGTGTTACCTGGATCTTCCGTTCCCAGTGTTATCGGGACCTTCTGTACCCAGTGTTACCTGGTCCTTCTGTTCCCGGTGTTACCTGGTCCTTCTGTTCCCGGTGTTATAGGGACCTTCTGTTCCCGGTGTTATCGGGACCTGCTGTTCCCGGTGTTATCGGACCTTCTGTTCCCGGTGTTATCGGGACCTTCTGTTCCCGGTGTTATCGGGACCTTCTGTTCCCGGTGTTATCGGGACCTTCTGTTCCCGGTGTTATCGGACCTTCTGTTCCCAGTGTTATCGGGACCTTCTGTTCCCGGTGTTATCGGACCTTCTGTTCCCGGTGTTATCGGGACCTTCTGTTCCCGGTGTTATCGGGACCTTCTGTTCCCGGTGTTATCGGGACCTTCCGTTCCCAGTGTTACCTGGTCCTTCTGTTCCCGGTGTTATCGGACCTTCTGTTCCCGGTGTTATCGGGACCTTCTGTTCCCGGTGTTATCGGACCTTCTGTTCCCGGTGTTATCGGGACCTTCTGTTCCCGGTGTTACCTGGACCTGGTTTTCCCAGTTTTATCGGGACCTTCTGTTCCCGTTGTTACCTGGACCTTCTGATCCCGGTGTTACCTGGACCTTCTGTTCCCGGTGTTACCTGGACCCTCTGTTCCCGGTGTTACCTGGGCCTTCCTTTCCCGGTGTTATCGGGACCTTCTGTTCCCGGTGTTACCTGGACCTTCTGTTCCCGGTGTTATCAGGACCTTCCGTTCCCGGTGTTACCTGGACCCTCTGTTCCCGGTGTTACCTGGACCTACTGTTCCCGGTGTTATCGGGACCTTCTGTTCCCGGTGTTATGGGGACCTTCTGTTCCTGGTGTTATCAGAACCTTCTATTCCCGTTGTTACCTGGACCTTCTGATCCCGGTGTTACCTGGACCTTCTGTTCCCGGTGTTACCTGGACCCTCTGTTCCCGGTGTTACCTGGGCCTTCCTTTCCTGGTGTTATCGGGACCTTCTGTTCCCGGTGTTACCTGGACCTTGTTTTACCGGTGTTACCTGGACCCTCTGTTTCCGGTGTTACCTGGACGTTCCTTTCCCGGTGTTATCGGGACCTTCTGTTCCCGGTGTTACCTGGTCCTTCTGTTCCCGGTGTTACCTGGGCCTTCTGTTCCCGGTGTTACCTGGACCTTCTGTTCCCGGTGTTATCGGGACCTTCTGTTCCCGGTGTTACCTGGACCTTCTGTTCCCGGTGTTATCGGGACCTTCCGTTCCCGGTGTTATCGGGACATTCTGTTCCCGGTGTTACCGGGAGGTTCTGTTCCCGGTGTTACCTGGACCTTCTGTTCCCGGTGTTATCGGGACCTTCCGTTCGCGGTGTTACCTGGGCCTTCTGTTCCCGGTGTTACCTGGACCCTCTGTTCCCGGTGTTACCTGGACCTACTGTTCCCGGTGTTATCGGGACCTTCTGTTCCCGGTGTTATGGGGACCTTCTGTTCCCGGTGTTATCGGGACCTTCCGTTCCCGGTGTTATCGGGACCTTCCGTTCCCGGTGTTATCGGGACCTTCTGTTCCCGGTGTTATCGGGACCTTCTGTTCCCGGTGTTAAGGGGCATTCTGTTCCCGGTTTTATCAGGAGCTTCCGTTCCCGGTATCATCGGGACCTTCCGTTCCCGGTGTTACCTGGATCTTCCGTTCCCAGTGTTATCGGGTCCTTCTGTTCCCGGTGTTACCTGGTCCTTCTGTTCCCGGTGTTATCGGGACCTTCTGTTCCCAGTGTTATCGGGACCTTCCGTTCCCAGTGTTACCTGGTCCTTCTGTTCCCGGTGTAACCTGGACCTTCTGTTCCCGGTGTTACCTGGACCTTCCGTTCCCGGTGTTACCTGGATCTTCCGTTCCCAGTGTTATCGGGACCTTCTGTACCCAGTGTTACCTGGTCCTTCTGTTCCCGGTGTTACCTGGTCCTTCTGTTCCCGGTGTTATAGGGACCTTCTGTTCCCGGTGTTATCGGGACCTGCTGTTCCCGGTGTTATCGGACCTTCTGTTCCCGGTGTTATTGGGACCTTCTGTTCCCGGTGTTATCGGGACCTTCTGTTCCCGGTGTTATCGGGACCTTCTGTTCCCGGTGTTATCGGACCTTCTGTTCCCGGTGTTATCGGGACCTTCTGTTCCCGGTGTTATCGGACCTTCTGTTCCCGGTGTTATCGGGACCTTCTGTTCCCGGTGTTATCGGGACCTTCTGTTCCCGGTGTTATCGGGACCTTCCGTTCCCAGTGTTACCTGGTCCTTCTGTTCCCGGTGTTATCGGACCTTCTGTTCCCGGTGTTATCGGGACCTTCTGTTCCCGGTGTTATCGGACCTTCTGTTCCCGGTGTTATCGGGACCTTCTGTTCCCGGTGTTACCTGGACCTGGTTTTCCCAGTTTTATCGGGACCTTCTGTTCCCGTTGTTACCTGGACCTTCTGATCCCGGTGTTACCTGGACCTTCTGTTCCCGGTGTTACCTGGACCCTCTGTTCCCGGTGTTACCTGGGCCTTCCTTTCCCGGTGTTATCGGGACCTTCTGTTCCCGGTGTTACCTGGACCTTCTGTTCCCGGTGTTATCAGGACCTTCCGTTCCCGGTGTTACCTGGACCCTCTGTTCCCGGTGTTACCTGGACCTACTGTTCCCGGTGTTATCGGGACCTTCTGTTCCCGGTGTTATGGGGACCTTCTGTTCCTGGTGTTATCAGAACCTTCTATTCCCGTTGTTACCTGGACCTTCTGATCCCGGTGTTACCTGGACCTTCTGTTCCCGGTGTTACCTGGACCCTCTGTTCCCGGTGTTACCTGGGCCTTCCTTTCCCGGTGTTATCGGGACCTTCTGTTCCCGGTGTTACCTGGACCTTCTGTTCCCGGTGTTATCAGGACCTTCCGTTCCCGGTGTTACCTGGACCCTCTGTTCCCGGTGTTACCTGGACCTACTGTTCCCGGTGTTATCGGGACCTTCTGTTCCCGGTGTTATGGGGACCTTCTGTTCCTGGTGTTATCAGAACCTTCTATTCCCGTTGTTACCTGGACCTTCTGATCCCGGTGTTACCTGGACCTTCTGTTCCCGGTGTTACCTGGACCCTCTGTTCCCGGTGTTACCTGGGCCTTCCTTTCCTGGTGTTATCGGGACCTTCTGTTCCCGGTGTTACCTGGACCTTGTTTTACCGGTGTTACCTGGACCCTCTGTTTCCGGTGTTACCTGGACGTTCCTTTCCCGGTGTTATCGGGACCTTCTGTTCCCGGTGTTACCTGGTCCTTCTGTTCCCGGTGTTACCTGGGCCTTCTGTTCCCGGTGTTACCTGGACCTTCTGTTCCCGGTGTTATCGGGACCTTCTGTTCCCGGTGTTACCTGGACCTTCTGTTCCCGGTGTTATCGGGACCTTCCGTTCCCGGTGTTATCGGGACATTCTGTTCCCGGTGTTACCGGGAGGTTCTGTTCCCGGTGTTACCTGGACCTTCTGTTCCCGGTGTTATCGGGACCTTCCGTTCGCGGTGTTACCTGGGCCTTCTGTTCCCGGTGTTACCTGGACCCTCTGTTCCCGGTGTTACCTGGACCTACTGTTCCCGGTGTTATCGGGACCTTCTGTTCCCGGTGTTATGGGGACCTTCTGTTCCCGGTGTTATCGGGACCTTCCGTTCCCGGTGTTATCGGGACCTTCCGTTCCCGGTGTTATCGGGACCTTCTGTTCCCGGTGTTATCGGGACCTTCTGTTCCCGGTGTTAAGGGGCATTCTGTTCCCGGTTTTATCAGGAGCTTCCGTTCCCGGTATCATCGGGACCTTCCGTTCCCGGTGTTACCTGGATCTTCCGTTCCCAGTGTTATCGGGACATTCTGTACCCGGTGTTACCTGGTCCTTCTGTTCCCGGTGTTACCTGGTCCTTCTGTTCCCGGTGTTATCGGGACCTTCTGTTCCCAGTGTTATCGGGACCTTCCGTTCCCAGTGTTACCTGGTCCTTCTGTTCCCGGTGTTATCGGACCTTCTGTTCCCGGTGTTATCGGGACCTTCTGTTCCCGGTGTTATCGGACCTTCTGTTCCCGGTGTTATCGGGACCTTCTGTTCCCGGTGTTATCGGGACCTTCTGTTCCCGATGTTACCTGAACCTTGTTTTCCCAGTTTTATCGGGACCTTCTGTTCCCGTTGTTACCTGGACCTTCTGATCCCGGTGTTACCTGGACCTTCTGTTCCCGGTGTTACCTGGACCTTCTGTTACCGGTGTTACCTGGACCTTCTGTTCCCGGTGTTATCGGGACCTTCTGTTCTCGGTGTTATCGGGACCTTCTGTTCCCGGTGTTATCAGGACCTTCTGTTCCCGGTGTTACCTGGACCTTCTGTTCCCAGTGCTATCGGGTCCTTCTGTTCCCAGTGTTATGGGGGCCTTCTGTTCCCAGTGTTATCGGATCCTTCTGTTTCCGGTGTTATCGGGATCTTCTGTTCCCAGTGTTATTGGGACCTTCCGTTCCCGGTGTTACCTGGTCCTTCTGTTCCCGGTGTTATTGGGACCTTCTGTTCCCGGTGTTATCGGGTCCTTCTGTTCTCGGTGTTATCGGGACCTTCTGTTCCCGGTGTTATCGGGACCTTCTGTTCCCGGTGTTATCGGACCTTCTGTTCCCGGTGTTATGGGGACCTTCTGTTCCCGGTGTTACCTGGTCCTTCTGTTCCCGGTGTTATTGGGACCTTCTGTTCCCGGTGTTATCGGGTCCTTCTGTTCTCGGTGTTATCGGGACCTTCTGTTCCCGGTGTTATCGGGACCTTCTGTTCCCGGTATTACCTGGTCCTTCTGTTTCCGGTGTTATCGGACCTTCTGTTCCCGGTGTTATCGGGACCTTCTGTTCCCGGTGTTCCTGGACCTTCTGTTCGCGGTGTTACCTGGTCCTTCTGTTCCCGGTGTTACCTGGTCCTTCTGTTCCCGGTGTTATTGGGACCTTCTGTTCCCGGTGTTATCGGGTCCTTCTGTTCTCGGTGTTATCGGGATATTCTGTTCCCGGTGTTATCGGGACCTTCTGTTCCCGGTATTACCTGGTCCTTCTGTTCCCGGTGTTATCGGACCTTCTGTTCCCGGTGTTACCTGGACCTTCTGTTCCCGGTGTTACCTGGACCTTCTGTTCCCGGTGTTATCTGGACCTTCTGTTCCCGGTGTTACCTGCACCTTCTGTTCCCGGTGTTATCCGGTCCTTCTGTTCCCGGTGTTACCTGGACCTTGTTTTCCCGGTGTTACCTGGACCTTCCTTTCCCGGTGTGATCGGGACCTTCTGTTCCCGGTGTTACCTGGTCCTTCTGTTCCCGGTGTTATCGGACCTTCTGTTCCCGGTGTTATCGGGACCTTCTGTTCCCGGTGTTCCTGGACCTTCTGTTCGCGGTGTTACCTGGTCCTTCTGTTCCTGGTGTTACCTGGTCCTTCTGTTCCCGGTGTTATTGGGACCTTCTGTTCCCGGTGTTATCGGGTCCTTCTGTTCTCGGTGTTATCGGTACCTTCTGTTCCCGGTGTTATCGGGACCTTCTGTTCCCGGTATTACCTGGTCCTTCTGTTCCCGGTGTTATCGGACCTTCTGTTCCCGGTGTTATCGGGACCTTCTGTTCCCGGTGTTACCTGGACCTTCTGTTCGCGGTGTTACCTGGACCTTCTGTTCCCGGTGTTATCTGGACCTTCTGTTCCCGGTGTTACCTGCACCTTCTGTTCCCGGTGTTATCCGGTCCTTCTGTTCCCGGTGTTACCTGGACCTTGTTTTCCCGGTGTTACCTGGACCTTCCTTTCCCGGTGTTATCGGGACCTTCTGTTCCCGGTGTTACCTGGACCTTCTGTTCCCGGTGTTATGGGGACCTTCTGTTCCCGATGTTACCTGGACCTTCTGTTCCCGATGTTACCTGGACCTTCCTTTCCCGGTGTTATCGGGATATTCTGTTCCCGGTGATACCTGGACCTTCTGTTCCTGGTGTTATCGGGACCTTCTGTTTCCGGTGTTATCGGGACCTTCCGTTCCCGGTCTTATCGGGACCTTCTGTACCCGGTGTTACCTGGACCTTCTGTTCACGGTGTTGTCGGGCCCTTCTGTCCCCGGTTTTATCGGGACTTTCTGTTCTTGGTGTTATGGGGACCTTCTGTTCCCGGTGTTATCAGGACCTTCCGTTCCCGGTGTTACCTGGAGCTTCTATTCACGGTGTTATCGGGACCTTCTGTTCCCGGTGTTATCGGGTCCTTCTGTTCTCGGTGTTATCGGGACCTTCTGTTCCCGGTGTTTTCGGGACCTTCTGTTCCCGGTGTTATCGGGACCTTCTGTTCCCGGTGTTATCGGGACCTTCTGTTCCCGGTGTTATCGGGACCTTCTGTTCCCGGTGTTAAGGGGCATTCTGTTCCCGGTTTTATCAGGAGCTTCCGTTCCCGGTATCATCGGGACCTTCCGTTCCCGGTGTTACCTGGATCTTCCGTTCCCAGTGTTATCGGGACATTCTGTACCCGGTGTTACCTGGTCTTCTGTTCCCGGTGTTACCTGGTCCTTCTGTTCCCGGTGTTATCGGGACCTTCTGTTCCCAGTGTTATCGGGACCTTCCGTTCCCAGTGTTACCTGGTCCTTCTGTTCCCGGTGTTATCGGACCTTCTGTTCCCGGTGTTATCGGGACCTTCTGTTCCCGGTGTTATCGGACCTTCTGTTCCCGGTGTTATCGGGACCTTCTGTTCCCGGTGTTACCTGAACATTGTTTTCCCAGTTTTATCGGGACCTTCTGTTCCCGTTGTTACCTGGACCTTCTGATCCCGGTGTTACCTGGACCTTCTGATCCCGGTGTTACCTGGACCTTCTGTTACCGGTGTTACCTGGACCTTCTGTTCCCGGTGTTATCGGGACCTTCTGTTCTCGGTGTTATCGGGACCTTCTGTTCTCGGTGTTATCGGGACCTTCTGTTCCCGGTGTTATCAGGACCTTCTGTTCCCGGTGTTACCTGGACCTTCTGTTCCCAGTGCTATCGGGTCCTTCTGTTCCCAGTGTTATGGGGGCCTTCTGTTCCCAGTGTTATCGGGTCCTTCTGTTTCCGGTGTTATCGGGATCTTCTGTTCCCAGTGTTATTGGGACCTTCCGTTCCCGGTGTTACCTGGTCCTTCTGTTCCCGGTGTTATTGGGACCTTCTGTTCCCGGTGTTATCGGGTCCTTCTGTTCTCGGTGTTATCGGGACCTTCTGTTCCCGGTGTTATCGGGACCTTCTGTTCCCGGTGTTATCGGACCTTCTGTTCCCAGTGTTATCGGGACCTTCTGTTCCCGGTGTTATCGGGACCTTCTGTTCCCGGTGTTACCTGAACCTTGTTTTCCCAGTTTTATCAGGACCTTCTGTTCCCGTTGTTACCTGGACCTTCTGATCCCGGTGTAACCTGGACCTTCTGTTCCCGGTGTTACCTGGACCTTCTGTTACCGGTGTTACCTGGACCTTCTGTTCCCGGTGTTATCGGGACCTTCTGTTCTCGGTGTTATCGGGACCTTCTGTTCCCGGTGTTATCAGGACCTTCTGTTCCCGGTGTTACCTGGTCCTTCTGTTCCCGGTGTTATCGGACCTTCTGTTCCCGGTGTTATGGGGACCTTCTGTTCCCGGTGTTATCGGGTCGTTCTGTTCCCGGTGTTATGGGGACCTTCTGTTCCCGGTGTTATCGGGTCGTTCTGTTCCCGGTGTTCCTGGTCCTTCTGTTCCCGGTGTTACCTGGTCCTTCTGTTCCCGGTGTTATTGGGACCTTCTGTTCCCGGTGTTTTCGGGACCTTCTGTTCCCGGTGTTATCGGGACCTTCTGTTCCCGGTATTACCTGGTCCTTCTGTTCCCGGTGTTATCGGACCTTCTGTTCCCGGTGTTATCGGGTCCTTCTGTTCCCGGTGTTCCTGGACCTTCTGTTCGCGGTGTTACCTGGTCATTCTGTTCCCGGTGTTACCTGGTCCTTCTGTTCCCGGTGTTATTGGGACCTTCTGTTCCCGGTGTTATCGGGTCCTTCTGTTCTCGGTGTTATCGGGACCTTTTGTTCCCGGTGTTATCGGGACCTTCTGTTCCCGGTATTACCTGGTCCTTCTGTTCCCGGTGTTATCGGACCTTCTGTTCCCGGTGTTATCGGGACCTTCTGTTCCCGGTGTTACCTGGACCTTCTGTTCCCGGTGTTACTTGGACCTTCCTTTCCCGGTGTTATCTGGACCTTCTGTTCCCGGTGTTACCTGGACCTTCTGTTCCCGGTGTTATCGGGTCCTTCTGTTCCCGGTGTTACCTGGACCTTGTTTTCCCGGTGTTACCTGGACCCTCTGTTCCCGGTGTTATCTGGACCTTCCTTTCCCGGTGTTACCGGGACCTACTGTTCCCGGTGTTACCTGGACCTTCTGTTCCCGGTGTTACCTGGACCTTCTGTTCCCGGTGTTATGGGGACCTTCTGTTCCCGATGTTACCTGGACCTTCTGTTCCCGGTGTTACCTGGACCTTCTGTTCCCGGTGTTATGGGGACCTTCTGTTCCCGATGTTACCTGGACCTTCTGTTCCCGATGTTACCTGGACCTTCCTTTCCCGGTGTTATCGGGATATTCTGTTCCCGGTGATACCTGGACCTTCTGTTCCTGGTGTTATCGGGTCCTTCTGTTCCCAGGGTTACCTGGATCTTCTGTTCCCGGTGTTATCGGGTCCTTCTGTTTCCGGTGTTATCGGGACCTTCCGTTCCCGGTCTTATCGGGACCTTCTGTTCCGGTGTTGCCTGGACCTTCTGTACCCGGTGTTACCTGGACCTTCTGTTCACGGTGTTGTCGGGTCCTTCTGTTCCCGGTTTTATCGGGACCTTCTGTTCCCGGTGTTATCAGGACCTTCCGTTCCCGGTGTTACCTGGAGCTTCTATTCACGGTGTTATCGGGTTCCCGGTGTTACCTGGACCTCTGTTCCCAGTGTTACCAGGACCTTCTGTTCCCGGTGTAATCGGGACCTTCCGTTCCCGGTGTTACCTGGACCTCTGTTCCCGGTGTTACCGGGACCTTCTGTTCCCGGTGTTATCGGGACCTTCTGTTCCCGGTGTTATCGGGACCGTCCGTTCCCGGTGTTATCGGGAACTTCCGTTCTCGGTGTTATCGGGACCTTCTGTTCCCGGTGTTACCTGGATCTTCTGTTCCCGGTGTTACCTGGACCTTCCTTTCCCGGTTTTATCGGGACCTTCTGTTCCCGGTGTTACCTGGACCTTCCTTTCCCGGTTTTATCGGGACATTCTGTTCCCGGTGTTACCTGGATCTTCCGTTCCCGGTGTTACCTGGACCTTCTGTTCCCGGTGTTATCGGGACCTTCTGTTCCCGGTGTTACCTGGACCTTCTGTTCCCGGTGTAACCTGGACCTTCTGTTCCCGGTGTAACCTGGACCTTCCGTTCCCGGTGTTACCTGGATCTTCCGTTCCCGGTGTTATCGGGACCTTCTGTACCCGGTGTTACCTGGTCCTTCTGTTCCCGGTGTTACCTGGTCCTTCTGTTCCCGGTGTTATAGGGACCTTCTGTTCCCAGTGTTATCGGGACCTTCTGTTCCCAGTGTTACCTGGTCCTTCTGTTCCCGGTGTTATCGGACCTTCTGTTCCCGGTGTTATCGGGACCTTCTGTTCCCGGTGTTATCGGACCTTCTGTTCCCGGTGTTATCGGGACCTTCTGTTCCCGGTGTTACCTGGACCTGGTTTTCCCAGTTTTATCGGGACCTTCTGTTCCCGTTGTTACCTGGACCTTCTGATCCCGGTGTTACCTGGACCTTCTGTTCCCGGTGTTACCTGGACCCTCTGTTCCCGGTGTTACCTGGGCCTTCCTTTCCCGGTGTTATCGGGACCTTCTGTTCCCGGTGTTACCTGGACCTTCTGTTCCCGGTGTTATCAGGACCTTCCGTTCCCGGTGTTACCTGGACCCTCTGTTCCCGGTGTTACCTGGACCCTCTGTTCCCGGTGTTATCGGGACCTTCTGTTCCCGGTGTTATGGGGACCTTCTGTTCCTGGTGTTATCAGACCTTCTATTCCCGTTGTTACCTGGACCTTCTGATCCCGGTGTTACCTGGACCTTCTGTTCCCGGTGTTACCTGGACCCTCTGTTCCCGGTGTTACCTGGGCCTTCCTTTCCCGGTGTTATCGGGACCTTCTGTTCCCGGTGTTACCTGGACCTTCCTTTCCCGGTGTAATCAGGTCCTTCTGTTCCCGGTGTTACCTGGACCTTGTTTTACCGGTGTTACCTGGACCCTCTGTTTCCGGTGTTACCTGGACGTTCCTTTCCCGGTGTTATCGGGACCTTCTGTTCCCGGTGTTACCTGGTCCTTCTGTTCCCGTGTTACCTGGGCCTTCTGTTCCCGGTGTTACCTGGACCTTCTGTTCCCGGTGTTATCGGGACCTTCTGTTCCCGGTGTTACCTGGACCTTCTGTTCCCGGTGTTATCGGGACCTTCCGTTCCCGGTGTTATCGGGACATTCTGTTCCCGGTGTTACCGGGAGGTTCTGTTCCCGGTGTTACCTGGACCTTCTGTTCCCGGTGTTATCGGGACCTTCCGTTCGCGGTGTTACCTGGACCCTCTGTTCCCGGTGTTACCTGGACCCTCTGTTCCCGGTGTTACCTGGACCTACTGTTCCCGGTGTTATCGGGACCTTCTGTTCCCGGTGTTATGGGGACCTTCTGTTCCCGGTGTTATCGGGACCTTCCGTTCCCGGTGTTATCGGGACCTTCTGTTCCCGGTGTTATCGGGACCTTCTGTTCCCGGTGTTAAGGGGCATTCTGTTCCCGGTTTTATCAGGAGCTTCCGTTCCCGGTATCATCGGGACCTTCCGTTCCCGGTGTTACCTGGATCTTCCGTTCCCAGTGTTATCGGGACATTCTGTACCCGGTGTTACCTGGTCCTTCTGTTCCCGGTGTTACCTGGTCCTTCTGTTCCCGGTGTTATCGGGACCTTCTGTTCCCAGTGTTATCGGGACCTTCCGTTCCCAGTGTTACCTGGTCCTTCTGTTCCCGGTGTTATCGGACCTTCTGTTCCCGGTGTTATCGGGACCTTCTGTTCCCGGTGTTATCGGACCTTCTGTTCCCGGTGTTATCGGGACCTTCTGTTCCCGGTGTTACCTGGACCTTGTTTTCCCAGTTTTATCGGGACCTTCTGTTCCCGTTGTTACCTGGACCTTCTGATCCCGGTGTTACCTGGACCTTCTGTTCCCGGTGTTACCTGGACCTTCTGTTCCCGGTGTTACCTGGACCTTCTGTTACCGGTGTTATCGGGACCTTCTGTTCTCGGTGTTATTGGGACCTTCTGTTCCCGGTGTTATCGGGACCTTCTGTTCCCGGTGTTACCTGGACCTTCTGTTCCCAGTGCTATCGGGTCCTTCTGTTCCCAGTGTTATGGGGACCTTCTGTTCCCAGTGTTATCGGGACCTTCCGTTCCCGGTGTTACCTGGTCCTTCTGTTCCCGGTGTTATTGGGACCTTCTGTTCCCGGTGTTATCGGGTCCTTCTGTTCTCGGTGTTATCGGGACCTTCTGTTCCCGGTGTTATCGGGACCTTCTGTTCCCGGTATTACCTGGTCCTTCTGTTTCCGGTGTTATCGGACCTTCTGTTCCCGGTGTTATCGGGACCTTCTGTTCCCGGTGTTCCTGGACCTTCTGTTCGCGGTGTTACCTGGTCCTTCTGTTCCCGGTGTTACCTGGTCCTTCTGTTCCCGGTGTTATTGGGACCTTCTGTTCCCGGTGTTATCGGGTCCTTCTGTTCTCGGTGTTATCGGGACCTTCTGTTCCCGGTGTTATCGGGACCTTCTGTTCCCGGTATTACCTGGTCCTTCTGTTCCCGGTGTTATCGGACCTTCTGTTCCCGGTGTTATCTGGACCTTCTGTTCCCGGTGTTACCTGGACCTTCTGTTCCCGGTGTTATCTGGACCTTCTGTTCCCGGTGTTACCTGCACCTTCTGTTCCCGGTGTTATCCGGTCCTTCTGTTCCCGGTGTTACCTGGACCTTCTGTTCCCGGTGTTACCTGGACCTTCTGTTCCCGGTGTTATCGGGACCTTCTGTTCCCGGTGTTATCGGGTCCTTCTGTTCCCGGTGTTATCGGGTCCTTCTGTTCCCGGTGTTATCGGGTCCTTCTGTTCCCGGTGTTATCGGGTCCTTCTGTTCCCGGTGTTACCTGGACCTTCTGTACCCGGTGTTATCTGGACCTTCTGTTCCCGGTGTTACCTGCACCTTCTGTTCCCGGTGTTATCCGGTCCTTCTGTTCCCGGTGTTACCTGGACCTTCTGTTCCCGGTGTTACCTGGACCTTCTATTCCCGGTGTTACCTGGGCCTTCTGTTCCCGGTGTTATCTGGACCTTCTGTTCCCGGTGTTACCTGCACCTTCTGTTCCCGATGTTATCGGGACCTTCTGTTCCCGGTGTTATCGGGTCCTTCTGTTCCCGGTGTTATCGGGACCTTCTGTTCCCTGGTGTTATCGGGACCCTCTGTTCCCGGTGTTATCGGGACCTTCTGTTCCCGGTGTTACCTGGACCTTCTGTTACCGGTGTTACCTGGACCTTCTGTTCCCGGTGTTATCGGGACCTTCTGTTCTCGGTGTTATCGGGACCTTCTGTTCCCGGTGTTATCGGGACCTTCTGTTCCCGGTGTTACCTGGACCTTCTGTTCCCGGTGTTACCTGGACCTTCTGTTCCCGGTGTTATGGGGACCTTCTGTTCCCGGTGTTATCGGGTCGTTCTGTTCCCGGTGTTATCGGGTCGTTCTGTTCCCGGTGTTATCGGGACCTTCTGTTCCCTGTGTTCCTGGACCTTTTGTTCCCGGTGTTACCTGGACCTTCTGTTCCCGGTGTTATCGGATCCGTCTGTTATTGGTGTTATCGGAACCTCCGTTCCCGGTGTTATCAGGACCTTCTGTTCCCGGTGTTACCTGGACCTTCTGTTCCCGGTGTTATGGGGACCTTCTGTTCCCGGTGTTATCGGGATCTTCTGTTCCCGGTGTTATCGGGTCGTTCTGTTCCCGGTGTTCCTGGACCTTCTGTTCCCGGTGTTACCTGGTCCTTCTGTTCCCGGTGTTACCTGGTCCTTCTGTTCCCGGTGTTATTGGGACCTTCTGTTCCCGGTGTTATCAGGTCCTTCTGTTCTCGGTGTTATCGGGACCTTCTGTTCCCGGTGTTATCGGGACCTTCTGTTCCCGGCATTACCTGGTCCTTCTGTTCCCGGTGTTATCGGACCTTCTGTTCCCGGTGTTATCGGGACCTTCTGTTCCCGGTGTTCCTGGTCCTTCTGTTCGCGGTGTTACCTGGTCCTTCTGTTCCCGGTGTTACCTGGTCCTTCTGTTCCCGGTGTTATTGGGACCTTCTGTTCCCGGTGTTATCGGGTCCTTCTGTTCTCGGTGTTATCGGGACCTTCTGTTCCCGGTGTTATCGGGACCTTCTGTTCCCGGTGTTATCGGGACCTTCTGTTCCCGGTATTACCTGGTCCTTCTGTTCCCGGTGTTATCGGACCTTCTGTTCCCGGTGTTATCGGGACCTTCTGTTCCCGGTGTTACCTGGACCTTCTGTTCCCGGTGTTATCGGGACCTTCTGTTCCCGGTGTTCCTGGTCCTTCTGTTCCCGGTGTTATCGGGTCCTTCTGTCCTCGGTGTTTTCGGGTCCTTCTGTTCTCGGTGTTATCGGGACCTTCTGTTCCCGGTGTTACCTGGTCCTTCTGTTCCCGGTGTTATCGGGACCTTCTGTTCTCGGTGTTATCGGGACCTTCTGTTCCTGGTGTTACCTGGACCTTCCTTTCCCGGTTTTATGGGGACCTTCTGTTCCCGGTGCTACCTGGGCCTTCTGTTCCCGGTGTTACCTGGACCTTCCAGTCCCGGTGTTATAGGGACCTTCTGTTCCCGGTGTTACCTGGTCCTTCTGTTCCCGGTGTTACCTGGGCCTTCTGTTCCCGATGTTATCGGGACCTTCTGTTCCCGATGTTATCGGGATCTTCTGTTCCCGATGTTATCGGGTCCTTCTGTTCCCGGTGATATCGGGACCTTCTGTTCCCGGTGTTATCGGGACCTTCTGTTCCCTGGTGTTATCGGGACCCTCTGTTCCCGGTGTTATCGGGACCTTCTGTTACCGGTGTTACCTGGACCTTCTGTTACCGGTGTTACCTGGACCTTCTGTTCCCGGTGTTATCGGGACCTTCTGTTCCCGGTGTTATCGGGACCTTCTGTTCCCGGTGTTACCTGGACCTTCTGTTCCCGGTGTTATGGGGACCTTCTGTTCCCGGTGTTATCGGGATCTTCTGTTCCCGTTGTTATCGGGTCGTTCTGTTCCCGGTGTTATCGGGACCTTCTGTTCCCTGTGTTCCTGGACCTTCTGTTCCCGGTGTTACCTGGACATTCTGTTCCCGGTGTTACCTGGACCTTCTGTTCCCGGTGTTATCGGGTCCTTCTGTTCTTGGTGTTATCGGAACCTCCGTTCCCGGTGTTATCAGGACCTTCTGTTCCCGGTGTTACCTGGACCTTCTGTTCCCGGTGTTATCGGGTCGTTCTGTTCCCGGTGTTATCGGGTCGTTCTGTTCCCGGTGTTCCTGGACCTTCTGTTCGCGGTGTTACCTGGTCCTTCTGTTCCCGGTGTTACCTGGTCCTTCTGTTCCCGGTGTTATTGGGACCTTCTGTTCCCGGTGTTATCAGGTCCTTCTGTTCTCGGTGTTATCGGGTCCTTCTGTTCCCGGTGTTATCGGGACCTTCTGTTCCCGGTGTTATCGGGACCTTCTGTTCCCGGTATTACCTGGTCCTTCTGTTCCCGGTGTTATCGGACCTTCTGTTCCCGGTGTTATCGGGACCTTCTGTTCCCGGTGTCCCTGGACCTTCTGTTCGCGGTGTTACCTGGTCATTCTGTTCCCGGTGTTACCTGGTCCTTCTGTTCCCGGTGTTATTGGGATCTTCTGTTCCCGGTGTTATCGGGTCCTTCTGTTCTCGGTGTTATCGGGACCTTTTGTTCCCGGTGTTATCGGGACCTTCTGTTCCCGGTATTACCTGGTCCTTCTGTTCCCGGTGTTATCGGACCTTCTGTTCCCGGTGTTATCGGGACCTTCTGTTCCCGGTGTTACCTGGACCTTCTGTTCCCGGTGTTACTTGGACCTTCCTTTCCCGGTGTTATCTGGACCTTCTGTTCCCGGTGTTACCTGGACCTTCTGTTCCCGGTGTTATCGGGTCCTTCTGTTCCCGGTGTTACCTGGACCTTGTTTTCCCGGTGTTACCTGGACCCTCTGTTCCCGGTGTTATCTGGATCTTCCTTTCCCGGTGTTATCGGGACCTACTGTTCCCGGTGTTACCTGGACCTTCTGTTCCCGGTGTTACCTGGACCTTCTGTTCCCGGTGTTATAGGGACCTTCTGTTCCCGATGTTACCTGGACCTTCTGTTCCCGATGTTACCTGGACCTTCCTTTCCCGGTGTTATCGGGATATTCTGTTCCCGGTGATACCTGGACCTTCTGTTCCTGGTGTTATCGGGTCCTTCTGTTCCCAGGGTTACCTGGATCTTCTGTTCCCGGTGTTATCGGGACCTTCCGTTCCCGGTCTTATCGGGACCTTCTGTTCCGGTGTTGCCTGGACCTTCTGTACCCGGTGTTACCTGGACCTTCTGTTCACGGTGTTGTCGGGTCCTTCTGTTCCCGGTTTTATCGGGACCTTCTGTTCCCGGTGTTATCAGGACCTTCCGTTCCCGGTGTTACCTGGAGCTTCTATTCACGGTGTTATCGGGTTCCCGGTGTTACTTGGACCTCTGTTCCCGGTGTTACCAGGACCTTCTGTTCCCGGTGTAATCGGGACCTTCCGTTCCCGGTGTTACCTGGACCTCTGTTCCCGGTGTTACCGGGACCTTCTGTTCCCGGTGTTATCGGGACCTTCTGTTCCCGGTGTTATCGGGACCGTCCGTTCCCGGTGTTATCGGGAACTTCCGTTCTCGGTGTTATCGGGACCTTCTGTTCCCGGTGTTACCTGGATCTTCTGTTCCCGGTGTTATCGGGACCTTCCGTTCCCGGTGTTATCGGGACCTTCCGTTCCCGGTGTTATCGGGACCTTCTGTTCCCGGTGTTATCGGGACCTTCTGTTCCCGGTGTTAAGGGGCATTCTGTTCCCGGTTTTATCAGGAGCTTCCGTTCCCGGTATCATCGGGACCTTCCGTTCCCGGTGTTACCTGGATCTTCCGTTCCCAGTGTTATCGGGTCCTTCTGTTCCCGGTGTTACCTGGTCCTTCTGTTCCCGGTGTTATCGGGACCTTCTGTTCCCAGTGTTATCGGGACCTTCCGTTCCCAGTGTTACCTGGTCCTTCTGTTCCCGGTGTAACCTGGACCTTCTGTTCCCGGTGTTACCTGGACCTTCCGTTCCCGGTGTTACCTGGATCTTCCGTTCCCAGTGTTATCGGGACCTTCTGTACCCAGTGTTACCTGGTCCTTCTGTTCCCGGTGTTACCTGGTCCTTCTGTTCCCGGTGTTATAGGGACCTTCTGTTCCCGGTGTTATCGGGACCTGCTGTTCCCGGTGTTATCGGACCTTCTGTTCCCGGTGTTATTGGGACCTTCTGTTCCCGGTGTTATCGGGACCTTCTGTTCCCGGTGTTATCGGGACCTTCTGTTCCCGGTGTTATCGGACCTTCTGTTCCCGGTGTTATCGGGACCTTCTGTTCCCGGTGTTATCGGACCTTCTGTTCCCGGTGTTATCGGGACCTTCTGTTCCCGGTGTTATCGGGACCTTCTGTTCCCGGTGTTATCGGGACCTTCCGTTCCCAGTGTTACCTGGTCCTTCTGTTCCCGGTGTTATCGGACCTTCTGTTCCCGGTGTTATCGGGACCTTCTGTTCCCGGTGTTATCGGACCTTCTGTTCCCGGTGTTATCGGGACCTTCTGTTCCCGGTGTTACCTGGACCTGGTTTTCCCAGTTTTATCGGGACCTTCTGTTCCCGTTGTTACCTGGACCTTCTGATCCCGGTGTTACCTGGACCTTCTGTTCCCGGTGTTACCTGGACCCTCTGTTCCCGGTGTTACCTGGGCCTTCCTTTCCCGGTGTTATCGGGACCTTCTGTTCCCGGTGTTACCTGGACCTTCTGTTCCCGGTGTTATCAGGACCTTCCGTTCCCGGTGTTACCTGGACCCTCTGTTCCCGGTGTTACCTGGACCTACTGTTCCCGGTGTTATCGGGACCTTCTGTTCCCGGTGTTATGGGGACCTTCTGTTCCTGGTGTTATCAGAACCTTCTATTCCCGTTGTTACCTGGACCTTCTGATCCCGGTGTTACCTGGACCTTCTGTTCCCGGTGTTACCTGGACCCTCTGTTCCCGGTGTTACCTGGGCCTTCCTTTCCTGGTGTTATCGGGACCTTCTGTTCCCGGTGTTACCTGGACCTTGTTTTACCGGTGTTACCTGGACCCTCTGTTTCCGGTGTTACCTGGACGTTCCTTTCCCGGTGTTATCGGGACCTTCTGTTCCCGGTGTTACCTGGTCCTTCTGTTCCCGGTGTTACCTGGGCCTTCTGTTCCCGGTGTTACCTGGACCTTCTGTTCCCGGTGTTATCGGGACCTTCTGTTCCCGGTGTTACCTGGACCTTCTGTTCCCGGTGTTATCGGGACCTTCCGTTCCCGGTGTTATCGGGACATTCTGTTCCCGGTGTTACCGGGAGGTTCTGTTCCCGGTGTTACCTGGACCTTCTGTTCCCGGTGTTATCGGGACCTTCCGTTCGCGGTGTTACCTGGGCCTTCTGTTCCCGGTGTTACCTGGACCCTCTGTTCCCGGTGTTACCTGGACCTACTGTTCCCGGTGTTATCGGGACCTTCTGTTCCCGGTGTTATGGGGACCTTCTGTTCCCGGTGTTATCGGGACCTTCCGTTCCCGGTGTTATCGGGACCTTCCGTTCCCGGTGTTATCGGGACCTTCTGTTCCCGGTGTTATCGGGACCTTCTGTTCCCGGTGTTAAGGGGCATTCTGTTCCCGGTTTTATCAGGAGCTTCCGTTCCCGGTATCATCGGGACCTTCCGTTCCCGGTGTTACCTGGATCTTCCGTTCCCAGTGTTATCGGGACATTCTGTACCCGGTGTTACCTGGTCCTTCTGTTCCCGGTGTTACCTGGTCCTTCTGTTCCCGGTGTTATCGGGACCTTCTGTTCCCAGTGTTATCGGGACCTTCCGTTCCCAGTGTTACCTGGTCCTTCTGTTCCCGGTGTTATCGGACCTTCTGTTCCCGGTGTTATCGGGACCTTCTGTTCCCGGTGTTATCGGACCTTCTGTTCCCGGTGTTATCGGGACCTTCTGTTCCCGGTGTTATCGGGACCTTCTGTTCCCGATGTTACCTGAACCTTGTTTTCCCAGTTTTATCGGGACCTTCTGTTCCCGTTGTTACCTGGACCTTCTGATCCCGGTGTTACCTGGACCTTCTGTTCCCGGTGTTACCTGGACCTTCTGTTACCGGTGTTACCTGGACCTTCTGTTCCCGGTGTTATCGGGACCTTCTGTTCTCGGTGTTATCGGGACCTTCTGTTCCCGGTGTTATCAGGACCTTCTGTTCCCGGTGTTACCTGGACCTTCTGTTCCCAGTGCTATCGGGTCCTTCTGTTCCCAGTGTTATGGGGGCCTTCTGTTCCCAGTGTTATCGGATCCTTCTGTTTCCGGTGTTATCGGGATCTTCTGTTCCCAGTGTTATTGGGACCTTCCGTTCCCGGTGTTACCTGGTCCTTCTGTTCCCGGTGTTATTGGGACCTTCTGTTCCCGGTGTTATCGGGTCCTTCTGTTCTCGGTGTTATCGGGACCTTCTGTTCCCGGTGTTATCGGGACCTTCTGTTCCCGGTGTTATCGGACCTTCTGTTCCCGGTGTTATGGGGACCTTCTGTTCCCGGTGTTACCTGGTCCTTCTGTTCCCGGTGTTATTGGGACCTTCTGTTCCCGGTGTTATCGGGTCCTTCTGTTCTCGGTGTTATCGGGACCTTCTGTTCCCGGTGTTATCGGGACCTTCTGTTCCCGGTATTACCTGGTCCTTCTGTTTCCGGTGTTATCGGACCTTCTGTTCCCGGTGTTATCGGGACCTTCTGTTCCCGGTGTTCCTGGACCTTCTGTTCGCGGTGTTACCTGGTCCTTCTGTTCCCGGTGTTACCTGGTCCTTCTGTTCCCGGTGTTATTGGGACCTTCTGTTCCCGGTGTTATCGGGTCCTTCTGTTCTCGGTGTTATCGGGATATTCTGTTCCCGGTGTTATCGGGACCTTCTGTTCCCGGTATTACCTGGTCCTTCTGTTCCCGGTGTTATCGGACCTTCTGTTCCCGGTGTTACCTGGACCTTCTGTTCCCGGTGTTACCTGGACCTTCTGTTCCCGGTGTTATCTGGACCTTCTGTTCCCGGTGTTACCTGCACCTTCTGTTCCCGGTGTTATCCGGTCCTTCTGTTCCCGGTGTTACCTGGACCTTGTTTTCCCGGTGTTACCTGGACCTTCCTTTCCCGGTGTGATCGGGACCTTCTGTTCCCGGTGTTACCTGGTCCTTCTGTTCCCGGTGTTATCGGACCTTCTGTTCCCGGTGTTATCGGGACCTTCTGTTCCCGGTGTTCCTGGACCTTCTGTTCGCGGTGTTACCTGGTCCTTCTGTTCCTGGTGTTACCTGGTCCTTCTGTTCCCGGTGTTATTGGGACCTTCTGTTCCCGGTGTTATCGGGTCCTTCTGTTCTCGGTGTTATCGGGACCTTCTGTTCCCGGTGTTATCGGGACCTTCTGTTCCCGGTATTACCTGGTCCTTCTGTTCCCGGTGTTATCGGACCTTCTGTTCCCGGTGTTATCGGGACCTTCTGTTCCCGGTGTTACCTGGACCTTCTGTTCGCGGTGTTACCTGGACCTTCTGTTCCCGGTGTTATCTGGACCTTCTGTTCCCGGTGTTACCTGCACCTTCTGTTCCCGGTGTTATCCGGTCCTTCTGTTCCCGGTGTTACCTGGACCTTGTTTTCCCGGTGTTACCTGGACCTTCCTTTCCCGGTGTTATCGGGACCTTCTGTTCCCGGTGTTACCTGGACCTTCTGTTCCCGGTGTTATGGGGACCTTCTGTTCCCGATGTTACCTGGACCTTCTGTTCCCGATGTTACCTGGACCTTCCTTTCCCGGTGTTATCGGGATATTCTGTTCCCGGTGATACCTGGACCTTCTGTTCCTGGTGTTATCGGGACCTTCTGTTTCCGGTGTTATCGGGACCTTCCGTTCCCGGTCTTATCGGGACCTTCTGTACCCGGTGTTACCTGGACCTTCTGTTCACGGTGTTGTCGGGCCCTTCTGTCCCCGGTTTTATCGGGACTTTCTGTTCTTGGTGTTATGGGGACCTTCTGTTCCCGGTGTTATCAGGACCTTCCGTTCCCGGTGTTACCTGGAGCTTCTATTCACGGTGTTATCGGGACCTTCTGTTCCCGGTGTTATCGGATCCTTCTGTTCTCGGTGTTATCGGGACCTTCTGTTCCCGGTGTTTTCGGGACCTTCTGTTCCCGGTGTTATCGGGACCTTCTGTTCCCGGTGTTATCGGGACCTTCTGTTCCCGGTGTTATCGGGACCTTCTGTTCCCGGTGTTAAGGGGCATTCTGTTCCCGGTTTTATCAGGAGCTTCCGTTCCCGGTATCATCGGGACCTTCCGTTCCCGGTGTTACCTGGATCTTCCGTTCCCAGTGTTATCGGGACATTCTGTACCCGGTGTTACCTGGTCTTCTGTTCCCGGTGTTACCTGGTCCTTCTGTTCCCGGTGTTATCGGGACCTTCTGTTCCCAGTGTTATCGGGACCTTCCGTTCCCAGTGTTACCTGGTCCTTCTGTTCCCGGTGTTATCGGACCTTCTGTTCCCGGTGTTATCGGGACCTTCTGTTCCCGGTGTTATCGGACCTTCTGTTCCCGGTGTTATCGGGACCTTCTGTTCCCGGTGTTACCTGAACATTGTTTTCCCAGTTTTATCGGGACCTTCTGTTCCCGTTGTTACCTGGACCTTCTGATCCCGGTGTTACCTGGACCTTCTGATCCCGGTGTTACCTGGACCTTCTGTTACCGGTGTTACCTGGACCTTCTGTTCCCGGTGTTATCGGGACCTTCTGTTCTCGGTGTTATCGGGACCTTCTGTTCTCGGTGTTATCGGGACCTTCTGTTCCCGGTGTTATCAGGACCTTCTGTTCCCGGTGTTACCTGGACCTTCTGTTCCCAGTGCTATCGGGTCCTTCTGTTCCCAGTGTTATGGGGGCCTTCTGTTCCCAGTGTTATCGGGTCCTTCTGTTTCCGGTGTTATCGGGATCTTCTGTTCCCAGTGTTATTGGGACCTTCCGTTCCCGGTGTTACCTGGTCCTTCTGTTCCCGGTGTTATTGGGACCTTCTGTTCCCGGTGTTATCGGGTCCTTCTGTTCTCGGTGTTATCGGGACCTTCTGTTCCCGGTGTTACCTGGTCCTTCTGTTCCCGGTGTTATCGGACCTTCTGTTCCCAGTGTTATCGGGACCTTCTGTTCCCGGTGTTATCGGGACCTTCTGTTCCCGGTGTTACCTGAACCTTGTTTTCCCAGTTTTATCAGGACCTTCTGTTCCCGTTGTTACCTGGACCTTCTGATCCCGGTGTAACCTGGACCTTCTGTTCCCGGTGTTACCTGGACCTTCTGTTACCGGTGTTACCTGGACCTTCTGTTCCCGGTGTTATCGGGACCTTCTGTTCTCGGTGTTATCGGGACCTTCTGTTCCCGGTGTTATCAGGACCTTCTGTTCCCGGTGTTACCTGGTCCTTCTGTTCCCGGTGTTATCGGACCTTCTGTTCCCGGTGTTATGGGGACCTTCTGTTCCCGGTGTTATCGGGTCGTTCTGTTCCCGGTGTTATGGGGACCTTCTGTTCCCGGTGTTATCGGGTCGTTCTGTTCCCGGTGTTCCTGGTCCTTCTGTTCCCGGTGTTACCTGGTCCTTCTGTTCCCGGTGTTATTGGGACCTTCTGTTCCCGGTGTTTTCGGGACCTTCTGTTCCCGGTGTTATCGGGACCTTCTGTTCCCGGTATTACCTGGTCCTTCTGTTCCCGGTGTTATCGGACCTTCTGTTCCCGGTGTTATCGGGACCTTCTGTTCCCGGTGTTCCTGGACCTTCTGTTCGCGGTGTTACCTGGTCATTCTGTTCCCGGTGTTACCTGGTCCTTCTGTTCCCGGTGTTATTGGGACCTTCTGTTCCCGGTGTTATCGGGTCCTTCTGTTCTCGGTGTTATCGGGACCTTTTGTTCCCGGTGTTATCGGGACCTTCTGTTCCCGGTATTACCTGGTCCTTCTGTTCCCGGTGTTATCGGACCTTCTGTTCCCGGTGTTATCGGGACCTTCTGTTCCCGGTGTTACCTGGACCTTCTGTTCCCGGTGTTACTTGGACCTTCCTTTCCCGGTGTTATCTGGACCTTCTGTTCCCGGTGTTACCTGGACCTTCTGTTCCCGGTGTTATCGGGTCCTTCTGTTCCCGGTGTTACCTGGACCTTGTTTTCCCGGTGTTACCTGGACCCTCTGTTCCCGGTGTTATCTGGACCTTCCTTTCCCGGTGTTACCGGGACCTACTGTTCCCGGTGTTACCTGGACCTTCTGTTCCCGGTGTTACCTGGACCTTCTGTTCCCGGTGTTATGGGGACCTTCTGTTCCCGATGTTACCTGGACCTTCTGTTCCCGGTGTTACCTGGACCTTCTGTTCCCGGTGTTATGGGGACCTTCTGTTCCCGATGTTACCTGGACCTTCTGTTCCCGATGTTACCTGGACCTTCCTTTCCCGGTGTTATCGGGATATTCTGTTCCCGGTGATACCTGGACCTTCTGTTCCTGGTGTTATCGGGTCCTTCTGTTCCCAGGGTTACCTGGATCTTCTGTTCCCGGTGTTATCGGGTCCTTCTGTTTCCGGTGTTATCGGGACCTTCCGTTCCCGGTCTTATCGGGACCTTCTGTTCCGGTGTTGCCTGGACCTTCTGTACCCGGTGTTACCTGGACCTTCTGTTCACGGTGTTGTCGGGTCCTTCTGTTCCCGGTTTTATCGGGACCTTCTGTTCCCGGTGTTATCAGGACCTTCCGTTCCCGGTGTTACCTGGAGCTTCTATTCACGGTGTTATCGGGTTCCCGGTGTTACCTGGACCTCTGTTCCCAGTGTTACCAGGACCTTCTGTTCCCGGTGTAATCGGGACCTTCCGTTCCCGGTGTTACCTGGACCTCTGTTCCCGGTGTTACCGGGACCTTCTGTTCCCGGTGTTATCGGGACCTTCTGTTCCCGGTGTTATCGGGACCGTCCGTTCCCGGTGTTATCGGGAACTTCCGTTCTCGGTGTTATCGGGACCTTCTGTTCCCGGTGTTACCTGGATCTTCTGTTCCCGGTGTTACCTGGACCTTCCTTTCCCGGTTTTATCGGGACCTTCTGTTCCCGGTGTTACCTGGACCTTCCTTTCCCGGTTTTATCGGGACATTCTGTTCCCGGTGTTACCTGGATCTTCCGTTCCCGGTGTTACCTGGACCTTCTGTTCCCGGTGTTATCGGGACCTTCTGTTCCCGGTGTTACCTGGACCTTCTGTTCCCGGTGTAACCTGGACCTTCTGTTCCCGGTGTAACCTGGACCTTCCGTTCCCGGTGTTACCTGGATCTTCCGTTCCCGGTGTTATCGGGACCTTCTGTACCCGGTGTTACCTGGTCCTTCTGTTCCCGGTGTTACCTGGTCCTTCTGTTCCCGGTGTTATAGGGACCTTCTGTTCCCAGTGTTATCGGGACCTTCTGTTCCCAGTGTTACCTGGTCCTTCTGTTCCCGGTGTTATCGGACCTTCTGTTCCCGGTGTTATCGGGACCTTCTGTTCCCGGTGTTATCGGACCTTCTGTTCCCGGTGTTATCGGGACCTTCTGTTCCCGGTGTTACCTGGACCTGGTTTTCCCAGTTTTATCGGGACCTTCTGTTCCCGTTGTTACCTGGACCTTCTGATCCCGGTGTTACCTGGACCTTCTGTTCCCGGTGTTACCTGGACCCTCTGTTCCCGGTGTTACCTGGGCCTTCCTTTCCCGGTGTTATCGGGACCTTCTGTTCCCGGTGTTACCTGGACCTTCTGTTCCCGGTGTTACCTGGACCTTCTGTTCCCGGTGTTATCAGGACCTTCCGTTCCCGGTGTTACCTGGACCCTCTGTTCCCGGTGTTACCTGGACCCTCTGTTCCCGGTGTTATCGGGACCTTCTGTTCCCGGTGTTATGGGGACCTTCTGTTCCTGGTGTTATCAGACCTTCTATTCCCGTTGTTACCTGGACCTTCTGATCCCGGTGTTACCTGGACCTTCTGTTCCCGGTGTTACCTGGACCCTCTGTTCCCGGTGTTACCTGGGCCTTCCTTTCCCGGTGTTATCGGGACCTTCTGTTCCCGGTGTTACCTGGACCTTCCTTTCCCGGTGTAATCAGGTCCTTCTGTTCCCGGTGTTACCTGGACCTTGTTTTACCGGTGTTACCTGGACCCTCTGTTTCCGGTGTTACCTGGACGTTCCTTTCCCGGTGTTATCGGGACCTTCTGTTCCCGGTGTTACCTGGTCCTTCTGTTCCCGTGTTACCTGGGCCTTCTGTTCCCGGTGTTACCTGGACCTTCTGTTCCCGGTGTTATCGGGACCTTCTGTTCCCGGTGTTACCTGGACCTTCTGTTCCCGGTGTTATCGGGACCTTCCGTTCCCGGTGTTATCGGGACATTCTGTTCCCGGTGTTACCGGGAGGTTCTGTTCCCGGTGTTACCTGGACCTTCTGTTCCCGGTGTTATCGGGACCTTCCGTTCGCGGTGTTACCTGGACCCTCTGTTCCCGGTGTTACCTGGACCCTCTGTTCCCGGTGTTACCTGGACCTACTGTTCCCGGTGTTATCGGGACCTTCTGTTCCCGGTGTTATGGGGACCTTCTGTTCCCGGTGTTATCGGGACCTTCCGTTCCCGGTGTTATCGGGACCTTCTGTTCCCGGTGTTATCGGGACCTTCTGTTCCCGGTGTTAAGGGGCATTCTGTTCCCGGTTTTATCAGGAGCTTCCGTTCCCGGTATCATCGGGACCTTCCGTTCCCGGTGTTACCTGGATCTTCCGTTCCCAGTGTTATCGGGACATTCTGTACCCGGTGTTACCTGGTCCTTCTGTTCCCGGTGTTACCTGGTCCTTCTGTTCCCGGTGTTATCGGGACCTTCTGTTCCCAGTGTTATCGGGACCTTCCGTTCCCAGTGTTACCTGGTCCTTCTGTTCCCGGTGTTATCGGACCTTCTGTTCCCGGTGTTATCGGGACCTTCTGTTCCCGGTGTTATCGGACCTTCTGTTCCCGGTGTTATCGGGACCTTCTGTTCCCGGTGTTACCTGGACCTTGTTTTCCCAGTTTTATCGGGACCTTCTGTTCCCGTTGTTACCTGGACCTTCTGATCCCGGTGTTACCTGGACCTTCTGTTCCCGGTGTTACCTGGACCTTCTGTTCCCGGTGTTACCTGGACCTTCTGTTCCCGGTGTTATCGGGACCTTCTGTTCTCGGTGTTATTGGGACCTTCTGTTCCCGGTGTTATCGGGACCTTCTGTTCCCGGTGTTACCTGGACCTTCTGTTCCCAGTGCTATCGGGTCCTTCTGTTCCCAGTGTTATGGGGACCTTCTGTTCCCAGTGTTATCGGGACCTTCCGTTCCCGGTGTTACCTGGTCCTTCTGTTCCCGGTGTTATTGGGACCTTCTGTTCCCGGTGTTATCGGGTCCTTCTGTTCTCGGTGTTATCGGGACCTTCTGTTCCCGGTGTTATCGGGACCTTCTGTTCCCGGTATTACCTGGTCCTTCTGTTTCCGGTGTTATCGGACCTTCTGTTCCCGGTGTTATCGGGACCTTCTGTTCCCGGTGTTCCTGGACCTTCTGTTCGCGGTGTTACCTGGTCCTTCTGTTCCCGGTGTTACCTGGTCCTTCTGTTCCCGGTGTTATTGGGACCTTCTGTTCCCGGTGTTATCGGGTCCTTCTGTTCTCGGTGTTATCGGGACCTTCTGTTCCCGGTGTTATCGGGACCTTCTGTTCCCGGTATTACCTGGTCCTTCTGTTCCCGGTGTTATCGGACCTTCTGTTCCCGGTGTTATCTGGACCTTCTGTTCCCGGTGTTACCTGGACCTTCTGTTCCCGGTGTTATCTGGACCTTCTGTTCCCGGTGTTACCTGCACCTTCTGTTCCCGGTGTTATCCGGTCCTTCTGTTCCCGGTGTTACCTGGACCTTCTGTTCCCGGTGTTACCTGGACCTTCTGTTCCCGGTGTTATCGGGACCTTCTGTTCCCGGTGTTATCGGGTCCTTCTGTTCCCGGTGTTATCGGGTCCTTCTGTTCCCGGTGTTATCGGGTCCTTCTGTTCCCGGTGTTATCGGGTCCTTCTGTTCCCGGTGTTACCTGGACCTTCTGTACCCGGTGTTATCTGGACCTTCTGTTCCCGGTGTTACCTGCACCTTCTGTTCCCGGTGTTATCCGGTCCTTCTGTTCCCGGTGTTACCTGGACCTTCTGTTCCCGGTGTTACCTGGACCTTCTATTCCCGGTGTTACCTGGGCCTTCTGTTCCCGGTGTTATCTGGACCTTCTGTTCCCGGTGTTACCTGCACCTTCTGTTCCCGATGTTATCGGGACCTTCTGTTCCCGGTGTTATCGGGTCCTTCTGTTCCCGGTGTTATCGGGACCTTCTGTTCCCTGGTGTTATCGGGACCCTCTGTTCCCGGTGTTATCGGGACCTTCTGTTCCCGGTGTTACCTGGACCTTCTGTTCCCGGTGTTACCTGGACCTTCTGTTACCGGTGTTACCTGGACCTTCTGTTCCCGGTGTTATCGGGACCTTCTGTTCTCGGTGTTATCGGGACCTTCTGTTCCCGGTGTTATCGGGACCTTCTGTTCCCGGTGTTACCTGGACCTTCTGTTCCCGGTGTTACCTGGACCTTCTGTTCCCGGTGTTATGGGGACCTTCTGTTCCCGGTGTTATCGGGTCGTTCTGTTCCCGGTGTTATCGGGTCGTTCTGTTCCCGGTGTTATCGGGACCTTCTGTTCCCTGTGTTCCTGGACCTTTTGTTCCCGGTGTTACCTGGACCTTCTGTTCCCGGTGTTATCGGATCCGTCTGTTATTGGTGTTATCGGAACCTCCGTTCCCGGTGTTATCAGGACCTTCTGTTCCCGGTGTTACCTGGACCTTCTGTTCCCGGTGTTATGGGGACCTTCTGTTCCCGGTGTTATCGGGATCTTCTGTTCCCGGTGTTATCGGGTCGTTCTGTTCCCGGTGTTCCTGGACCTTCTGTTCCCGGTGTTACCTGGTCCTTCTGTTCCCGGTGTTACCTGGTCCTTCTGTTCCCGGTGTTATTGGGACCTTCTGTTCCCGGTGTTATCAGGTCCTTCTGTTCTCGGTGTTATCGGGACCTTCTGTTCCCGGTGTTATCGGGACCTTCTGTTCCCGGTGTTATCGGGACCTTCTGTTCCCGGCATTACCTGGTCCTTCTGTTCCCGGTGTTATCGGACCTTCTGTTCCCGGTGTTATCGGGACCTTCTGTTCCCGGTGTTCCTGGTCCTTCTGTTCGCGGTGTTACCTGGTCCTTCTGTTCCCGGTGTTACCTGGTCCTTCTGTTCCCGGTGTTATTGGGACCTTCTGTTCCCGGTGTTATCGGGTCCTTCTGTTCTCGGTGTTATCGGGACCTTCTGTTCCCGGTGTTATCGGGACCTTCTGTTCCCGGTATTACCTGGTCCTTCTGTTCCCGGTGTTATCGGACCTTCTGTTCCCGGTGTTATCGGGACCTTCTGTTCCCGGTGTTACCTGGACCTTCTGTTCCCGGTGTTATCGGGACCTTCTGTTCCCGGTGTTCCTGGTCCTTCTGTTCCCGGTGTTATCGGGTCCTTCTGTCCTCGGTGTTTTCGGGTCCTTCTGTTCTCGGTGTTATCGGGACCTTCTGTTCCCGGTGTTACCTGGTCCTTCTGTTCCCGGTGTTATCGGGACCTTCTGTTCTCGGTGTTATCGGGACCTTCTGTTCCTGGTGTTACCTGGACCTTCCTTTCCCGGTTTTATGGGGACCTTCTGTTCCCGGTGCTACCTGGGCCTTCTGTTCCCGGTGTTACCTGGACCTTCCAGTCCCGGTGTTATAGGGACCTTCTGTTCCCGGTGTTACCTGGTCCTTCTGTTCCCGGTGTTACCTGGGCCTTCTGTTCCCGATGTTATCGGGACCTTCTGTTCCCGATGTTATCGGGATCTTCTGTTCCCGATGTTATCGGGTCCTTCTGTTCCCGGTGATATCGGGACCTTCTGTTCCCGGTGTTATCGGGACCTTCTGTTCCCTGGTGTTATCGGGACCCTCTGTTCCCGGTGTTATCGGGACCTTCTGTTACCGGTGTTACCTGGACCTTCTGTTACCGGTGTTACCTGGACCTTCTGTTCCCGGTGTTATCGGGACCTTCTGTTCCCGGTGTTATCGGGACCTTCTGTTCCCGGTGTTACCTGGACCTTCTGTTCCCGGTGTTATGGGGACCTTCTGTTCCCGGTGTTATCGGGATCTTCTGTTCCCGTTGTTATCGGGTCGTTCTGTTCCCGGTGTTATCGGGACCTTCTGTTCCCTGTGTTCCTGGACCTTCTGTTCCCGGTGTTACCTGGACATTCTGTTCCCGGTGTTACCTGGACCTTCTGTTCCCGGTGTTATCGGGTCCTTCTGTTCTTGGTGTTATCGGAACCTCCGTTCCCGGTGTTATCAGGACCTTCTGTTCCCGGTGTTACCTGGACCTTCTGTTCCCGGTGTTATCGGGTCGTTCTGTTCCCGGTGTTATCGGGTCGTTCTGTTCCCGGTGTTCCTGGACCTTCTGTTCGCGGTGTTACCTGGTCCTTCTGTTCCCGGTGTTACCTGGTCCTTCTGTTCCCGGTGTTATTGGGACCTTCTGTTCCCGGTGTTATCAGGTCCTTCTGTTCTCGGTGTTATCGGGTCCTTCTGTTCCCGGTGTTATCGGGACCTTCTGTTCCCGGTGTTATCGGGACCTTCTGTTCCCGGTATTACCTGGTCCTTCTGTTCCCGGTGTTATCGGACCTTCTGTTCCCGGTGTTATCGGGACCTTCTGTTCCCGGTGTCCCTGGACCTTCTGTTCGCGGTGTTACCTGGTCATTCTGTTCCCGGTGTTACCTGGTCCTTCTGTTCCCGGTGTTATTGGGATCTTCTGTTCCCGGTGTTATCGGGTCCTTCTGTTCTCGGTGTTATCGGGACCTTTTGTTCCCGGTGTTATCGGGACCTTCTGTTCCCGGTATTACCTGGTCCTTCTGTTCCCGGTGTTATCGGACCTTCTGTTCCCGGTGTTATCGGGACCTTCTGTTCCCGGTGTTACCTGGACCTTCTGTTCCCGGTGTTACTTGGACCTTCCTTTCCCGGTGTTATCTGGACCTTCTGTTCCCGGTGTTACCTGGACCTTCTGTTCCCGGTGTTATCGGGTCCTTCTGTTCCCGGTGTTACCTGGACCTTGTTTTCCCGGTGTTACCTGGACCCTCTGTTCCCGGTGTTATCTGGATCTTCCTTTCCCGGTGTTATCGGGACCTACTGTTCCCGGTGTTACCTGGACCTTCTGTTCCCGGTGTTACCTGGACCTTCTGTTCCCGGTGTTATAGGGACCTTCTGTTCCCGATGTTACCTGGACCTTCTGTTCCCGATGTTACCTGGACCTTCCTTTCCCGGTGTTATCGGGATATTCTGTTCCCGGTGATACCTGGACCTTCTGTTCCTGGTGTTATCGGGTCCTTCTGTTCCCAGGGTTACCTGGATCTTCTGTTCCCGGTGTTATCGGGACCTTCCGTTCCCGGTCTTATCGGGACCTTCTGTTCCGGTGTTGCCTGGACCTTCTGTACCCGGTGTTACCTGGACCTTCTGTTCACGGTGTTGTCGGGTCCTTCTGTTCCCGGTTTTATCGGGACCTTCTGTTCCCGGTGTTATCAGGACCTTCCGTTCCCGGTGTTACCTGGAGCTTCTATTCACGGTGTTATCGGGTTCCCGGTGTTACTTGGACCTCTGTTCCCGGTGTTACCAGGACCTTCTGTTCCCGGTGTAATCGGGACCTTCCGTTCCCGGTGTTACCTGGACCTCTGTTCCCGGTGTTACCGGGACCTTCTGTTCCCGGTGTTATCGGGACCGTCCGTTCCCGGTGTTATCGGGAACTTCCGTTCTCGGTGTTATCGGGACCTTCTGTTCCCGGTGTTACCTGGATCTTCTGTTCCCGGTGTTACCTGGACCTTCCTTTCCCGGTTTTATCGGGACCTTCTGTTCCCGGTGTTACCTGGACCTTCCTTTCCCGGTTTTATCGGGACATTCTGTTCCCGGTGTTACCTGGATCTTCCGTTCCCGGTGTTACCTGGACCTTCTGTTCCCGGTGTTACCTGGACCTTCTGTTCCCGGTGTAACCTGGACCTTCTGTTCCCGGTGTTACCTGGACCTTCCGTTCCCGGTGTTACCTGGATCTTCCGTTCCCAGTGTTATCGGGACCTTCTGTACCCAGTGTTACCTGGTCCTTCTGTTCCCGGTGTTACCTGGTCCTTCTGTTCCCGGTGTTATAGGGACCTTCTGTTCCCGGTGTTATCGGGACCTGCTGTTCCCGGTGTTATCGGACCTTCTGTTCCCGGTGTTATCGGGACCTTCTGTTCCCGGTGTTATCGGGACCTTCTGTTCCCGGTGTTATCGGGACCTTCTGTTCCCGGTGTTATCGGACCTTCTGTTCCCGGTGTTATCGGGACCTTCTGTTCCCGGTGTTATCGGACCTTCTGTTCCCGGTGTTATCGGGACCTTCTGTTCCCGGTGTTATCGGGACCTTCTGTTCCTGGTGTTATCGGGACCTTCCGTTCCCAGTGTTACCTGGTCCTTCTGTTCCCGGTGTTATCGGACCTTCTGTTCCCGGTGTTATCGGGACCTTCTGTTCCCGGTGTTATCGGACCTTCTGTTCCCGGTGTTATCGGGACCTTCTGTTCCCGGTGTTACCTGGACCTGGTTTTCCCAGTTTTATCGGGACCTTCTGTTCCCGTTGTTACCTGGACCTTCTGATCCCGGTGTTACCTGGACCTTCTGTTCCCGGTGTTACCTGGACCCTCTGTTCCCGGTGTTACCTGGGCCTTCCTTTCCCGGTGTTATCGGGACCTTCTGTTCCCGGTGTTACCTGGACCTTCTGTTCCCGGTGTTATCAGGACCTTCCGTTCCCGGTGTTACCTGGACCCTCTGTTCCCGGTGTTACCTGGACCTACTGTTCCCGGTGTTATCGGGACCTTCTGTTCCCGGTGTTATGGGGACCTTCTGTTCCTGGTGTTATCAGAACCTTCTATTCCCGTTGTTACCTGGACCTTCTGATCCCGGTGTTACCTGGACCTTCTGTTCCCGGTGTTACCTGGACCCTCTGTTCCCGGTGTTACCTGGGCCTTCCTTTCCTGGTGTTATCGGGACCTTCTGTTCCCGGTGTTACCTGGACCTTGTTTTACCGGTGTTACCTGGACCCTCTGTTTCCGGTGTTACCTGGACGTTCCTTTCCCGGTGTTATCGGGACCTTCTGTTCCCGGTGTTACCTGGTCCTTCTGTTCCCGGTGTTACCTGGGCCTTCTGTTCCCGGTGTTACCTGGACCTTCTGTTCCCGGTGTTATCGGGACCTTCTGTTCCCGGTGTTACCTGGACCTTCTGTTCCCGGTGTTATCGGGACCTTCCGTTCCCGGTGTTATCGGGACATTCTGTTCCCGGTGTTACCGGGAGGTTCTGTTCCCGGTGTTACCTGGACCTTCTGTTCCCGGTGTTATCGGGACCTTCCGTTCGCGGTGTTACCTGGGCCTTCTGTTCCCGGTGTTACCTGGACCCTCTGTTCCCGGTGTTACCTGGACCTACTGTTCCCGGTGTTATCGGGACCTTCTGTTCCCGGTGTTATGGGGACCTTCTGTTCCCGGTGTTATCGGGACCTTCCGTTCCCGGTGTTATCGGGACCTTCCGTTCCCGGTGTTATCGGGACCTTCTGTTCCCGGTGTTATCGGGACCTTCTGTTCCCGGTGTTAAGGGGCATTCTGTTCCCGGTTTTATCAGGAGCTTCCGTTCCCGGTATCATCGGGACCTTCCGTTCCCGGTGTTACCTGGATCTTCCGTTCCCAGTGTTATCGGGACATTCTGTACCCGGTGTTACCTGGTCCTTCTGTTCCCGGTGTTACCTGGTCCTTCTGTTCCCGGTGTTATCGGGACCTTCTGTTCCCAGTGTTATCGGGACCTTCCGTTCCCAGTGTTACCTGGTCCTTCTGTTCCCGGTGTAACCTGGACCTTCTGTTCCCGGTGTTACCTGGACCTTCCGTTCCCGGTGTTACCTGGATCTTCCGTTCCCAGTGTTATCGGGACCTTCTGTACCCAGTGTTACCTGGTCCTTCTGTTCCCGGTGTTACCTGGTCCTTCTGTTCCCGGTGTTATAGGGACCTTCTGTTCCCGGTGTTATCGGGACCTGCTGTTCCCGGTGTTATCGGACCTTCTGTTCCCGGTGTTATCGGGACCTTCTGTTCCCGGTGTTATCGGGACCTTCTGTTCCCGGTGTTATCGGGACCTTCTGTTCCCGGTGTTATCGGACCTTCTGTTCCCGGTGTTATCGGGACCTTCTGTTCCCGGTGTTATCGGACCTTCTGTTCCCGGTGTTATCGGGACCTTCTGTTCCCGGTGTTATCGGGACCTTCTGTTCCCGGTGTTATCGGGACCTTCCGTTCCCAGTGTTACCTGGTCCTTCTGTTCCCGGTGTTATCGGACCTTCTGTTCCCGGTGTTATCGGGACCTTCTGTTCCCGGTGTTATCGGACCTTCTGTTCCCGGTGTTATCGGGACCTTCTGTTCCCGGTGTTACCTGGACCTGGTTTTCCCAGTTTTATCGGGACCTTCTGTTCCCGTTGTTACCTGGACCTTCTGATCCCGGTGTTACCTGGACCTTCTGTTCCCGGTGTTACCTGGACCCTCTGTTCCCGGTGTTACCTGGGCCTTCCTTTCCCGGTGTTATCGGGACCTTCTGTTCCCGGTGTTACCTGGACCTTCTGTTCCCGGTGTTATCAGGACCTTCCGTTCCCGGTGTTACCTGGACCCTCTGTTCCCGGTGTTACCTGGACCTACTGTTCCCGGTGTTATCGGGACCTTCTGTTCCCGGTGTTATGGGGACCTTCTGTTCCTGGTGTTATCAGAACCTTCTATTCCCGTTGTTACCTGGACCTTCTGATCCCGGTGTTACCTGGACCTTCTGTTCCCGGTGTTACCTGGACCCTCTGTTCCCGGTGTTACCTGGGCCTTCCTTTCCTGGTGTTATCGGGACCTTCTGTTCCCGGTGTTACCTGGACCTTGTTTTACCGGTGTTACCTGGACCCTCTGTTTCCGGTGTTACCTGGACGTTCCTTTCCCGGTGTTATCGGGACCTTCTGTTCCCGGTGTTACCTGGTCCTTCTGTTCCCGGTGTTACCTGGGCCTTCTGTTCCCGGTGTTACCTGGACCTTCTGTTCCCGGTGTTATCGGGACCTTCTGTTCCCGGTGTTACCTGGACCTTCTGTTCCCGGTGTTATCGGGACCTTCCGTTCCCGGTGTTATCGGGACATTCTGTTCCCGGTGTTACCGGGAGGTTCTGTTCCCGGTGTTACCTGGACCTTCTGTTCCCGGTGTTATCGGGACCTTCCGTTCGCGGTGTTACCTGGGCCTTCTGTTCCCGGTGTTACCTGGACCCTCTGTTCCCGGTGTTACCTGGACCTACTGTTCCCGGTGTTATCGGGACCTTCTGTTCCCGGTGTTATGGGGACCTTCTGTTCCCGGTGTTATCGGGACCTTCCGTTCCCGGTGTTATCGGGACCTTCCGTTCCCGGTGTTATCGGGACCTTCTGTTCCCGGTGTTATCGGGACCTTCTGTTCCCGGTGTTAAGGGGCATTCTGTTCCCGGTTTTATCAGGAGCTTCCGTTCCCGGTATCATCGGGACCTTCCGTTCCCGGTGTTACCTGGATCTTCCGTTCCCAGTGTTATCGGGACATTCTGTACCCGGTGTTACCTGGTCCTTCTGTTCCCGGTGTTACCTGGTCCTTCTGTTCCCGGTATTATCGGGACCTTCTGTTCCCAGTGTTATCGGGACCTTCCGTTCCCAGTGTTACCTGGTCCTTCTGTTCCCGGTGTTATCGGACCTTCTGTTCCCGGTGTTATCGGGACCTTCTGTTCCCGGTGTTATCGGACCTTCTGTTCCCGGTGTTATCGGGACCTTCTGTTCCCGGTGTTATCGGGACCTTCTGTTCCCGATGTTACCTGAACCTTGTTTTCCCAGTTTTATCGGGACCTTCTGTTCCCGTTGTTACCTGGACCTTCTGATCCCGGTGTTACCTGGACCTTCTGTTCCCGGTGTTACCTGGACCTTCTGTTACCGGTGTTACCTGGACCTTCTGTTCCCGGTGTTATCGGGACCTTCTGTTCTCGGTGTTATCGGGACCTTCTGTTCCCGGTGTTATCAGGACCTTCTGTTCCCGGTGTTACCTGGACCTTCTGTTCCCAGTGCTATCGGGTCCTTCTGTTCCCAGTGTTATGGGGGCCTTCTGTTCCCAGTGTTATCGGATCCTTCTGTTTCCGGTGTTATCGGGATCTTCTGTTCCCAGTGTTATTGGGACCTTCCGTTCCCGGTGTTACCTGGTCCTTCTGTTCCCGGTGTTATTGGGACCTTCTGTTCCCGGTGTTATCGGGTCCTTCTGTTCTCGGTGTTATCGGGACCTTCTGTTCCCGGTGTTATCGGGACCTTCTGTTCCCGGTGTTATCGGACCTTCTGTTCCCGGTGTTATGGGGACCTTCTGTTCCCGGTGTTACCTGGTCCTTCTGTTCCCGGTGTTATTGGGACCTTCTGTTCCCGGTGTTATCGGGTCCTTCTGTTCTCGGTGTTATCGGGACCTTCTGTTCCCGGTGTTATCGGGACCTTCTGTTCCCGGTATTACCTGGTCCTTCTGTTTCCGGTGTTATCGGACCTTCTGTTCCCGGTGTTATCGGGACCTTCTGTTCCCGGTGTTCCTGGACCTTCTGTTCGCGGTGTTACCTGGTCCTTCTGTTCCCGGTGTTACCTGGTCCTTCTGTTCCCGGTGTTATTGGGACCTTCTGTTCCCGGTGTTATCGGGTCCTTCTGTTCTCGGTGTTATCGGGATATTCTGTTCCCGGTGTTATCGGGACCTTCTGTTCCCGGTATTACCTGGTCCTTCTGTTCCCGGTGTTACCTGGACCTTCTGTTCCCGGTGTTATCTGGACCTTCTGTTCCCGGTGTTACCTGCACCTTCTGTTCCCGGTGTTATCCGGTCCTTCTGTTCCCGGTGTTACCTGGACCTTGTTTTCCCGGTGTTACCTGGACCTTCCTTTCCCGGTGTGATCGGGACCTTCTGTTCCCGGTGTTATCGGACCTTCTGTTCCCGGTGTTACCTGGACCTTCTGTTCCCGGTGTTACCTGGACCTTCTGTTCCCGGTGTTACCTGGACCTTCTGTTCCCGGTGTTATCTGGACCTTCTGTTCCCGGTGTTACCTGGACCTTCTGTTCCCGGTGTTACCTGGACCTTCTGTTCCCGGTGTTACCTGGACCTTCTGTTCCCGGTGTTATCGGACCTTCTGTTCCCGGTGTTACCTGGACCTTCTGTTCCCGGTGTTACCTGGACCTTCTGTTCCCGGTGTTATCTGGACCTTCTGTTCCCGGTGTTACCTGCACCTTCTGTTCCCGGTGTTATCCGGTCCTTCTGTTCCCGGTGTTACCTGGACCTTGTTTTCCCGGTGTTACCTGGACCTTCCTTTCCCGGTGTGATCGGGACCTTCTGTTCCCGGTGTTACCTGGTCCTTCTGTTCCCGGTGTTATCGGACCTTCTGTTCCCGGTGTTATCGGGACCTTCTGTTCCCGGTGTTCCTGGACCTTCTGTTCGCGGTGTTACCTGGTCCTTCTGTTCCTGGTGTTACCTGGTCCTTCTGTTCCCGGTGTTATTGGGACCTTCTGTTCCCGGTGTTATCGGGTCCTTCTGTTCTCGGTGTTATCGGGACCTTCTGTTCCCGGTGTTATCGGGACCTTCTGTTCCCGGTATTACCTGGTCCTTCTGTTCCCGGTGTTATCGGACCTTCTGTTCCCGGTGTTATCGGGACCTTCTGTTCCCGGTGTTACCTGGACCTTCTGTTCGCGGTGTTACCTGGACCTTCTGTTCCCGGTGTTATCTGGACCTTCTGTTCCCGGTGTTACCTGCACCTTCTGTTCCCGGTGTTATCCGGTCCTTCTGTTCCCGGTGTTACCTGGACCTTGTTTTCCCGGTGTTACCTGGACCTTCCTTTCCCGGTGTTATCGGGACCTTCTGTTCCCGGTGTTACCTGGACCTTCTGTTCCCGGTGTTATGGGGACCTTCTGTTCCCGATGTTACCTGGACCTTCTGTTCCCGATGTTACCTGGACCTTCCTTTCCCGGTGTTATCGGGATATTCTGTTCCCGGTGATACCTGGACCTTCTGTTCCTGGTGTTATCGGGACCTTCTGTTTCCGGTGTTATCGGGACCTTCCGTTCCCGGTCTTATCGGGACCTTCTGTACCCGGTGTTACCTGGACCTTCTGTTCACGGTGTTGTCGGGCCCTTCTGTCCCCGGTTTTATCGGGACTTTCTGTTCTTGGTGTTATGGGGACCTTCTGTTCCCGGTGTTATCAGGACCTTCCGTTCCCGGTGTTACCTGGAGCTTCTATTCACGGTGTTATCGGGACCTTCTGTTCCCGGTGTTATCGGGTCCTTCTGTTCTCGGTGTTATCGGGACCTTCTGTTCCCGGTGTTTTCGGGACCTTCTGTTCCCGGTGTTATCGGGACCTTCTGTTCCCGGTGTTATCGGGACCTTCTGTTCCCGGTGTTATCGGGACCTTCTGTTCCCGGTGTTAAGGGGCATTCTGTTCCCGGTTTTATCAGGAGCTTCCGTTCCCGGTATCATCGGGACCTTCCGTTCCCGGTGTTACCTGGATCTTCCGTTCCCAGTGTTATCGGGACATTCTGTACCCGGTGTTACCTGGTCCTTCTGTTCCCGGTGTTACCTGGTCCTTCTGTTCCCGGTGTTATCGGGACCTTCTGTTCCCAGTGTTATCGGGACCTTCCGTTCCCAGTGTTACCTGGTCCTTCTGTTCCCGGTGTTATCGGACCTTCTGTTCCCGGTGTTATCGGGACCTTCTGTTCCCGGTGTTATCGGACCTTCTGTTCCCGGTGTTATCGGGACCTTCTGTTCCCGGTGTTACCTGAACATTGTTTTCCCAGTTTTATCGGGACCTTCTGTTCCCGTTGTTACCTGGACCTTCTGATCCCGGTGTTACCTGGACCTTCTGATCCCGGTGTTACCTGGACCTTCTGTTACCGGTGTTACCTGGACCTTCTGTTCCCGGTGTTATCGGGACCTTCTGTTCTCGGTGTTATCGGGACCTTCTGTTCTCGGTGTTATCGGGACCTTCTGTTCCCGGTGTTATCAGGACCTTCTGTTCCCGGTGTTACCTGGACCTTCTGTTCCCAGTGCTATCGGGTCCTTCTGTTCCCAGTGTTATGGGGGCCTTCTGTTCCCAGTGTTATCGGGTCCTTCTGTTTCCGGTGTTATCGGGATCTTCTGTTCCCAGTGTTATTGGGACCTTCCGTTCCCGGTGTTACCTGGTCCTTCTGTTCCCGGTGTTATTGGGACCTTCTGTTCCCGGTGTTATCGGGTCCTTCTGTTCTCGGTGTTATCGGGACCTTCTGTTCCCGGTGTTATCGGGACCTTCTGTTCCCGGTGTTATCGGACCTTCTGTTCCCAGTGTTATCGGGACCTTCTGTTCCCGGTGTTATCGGGACCTTCTGTTCCCGGTGTTACCTGAACCTTGTTTTCCCAGTTTTATCAGGACCTTCTGTTCCCGTTGTTACCTGGACCTTCTGATCCCGGTGTTACCTGGACCTTCTGTTCCCGGTGTTACCTGGACCTTCTGTTACCGGTGTTACCTGGACCTTCTGTTCCCGGTGTTATCGGGACCTTCTGTTCTCGGTGTTATCGGGACCTTCTGTTCCCGGTGTTATCAGGACCTTCTGTTCCCGGTGTTACCTGGACCTTCTGTTCCCAGTGCTATCGGGTCCTTCTGTTCCCAGTGTTATGGGGACCTTCTGTTCCCAGTGTTATCGGGTCCTTCTGTTTCCGGTGTTATCGGGATCTTCTGTTCCCAGTGTTATTGGGACCTTCCGTTCCCGGTGTTACCTGGTCCTTCTGTTCCCGGTGTTATTGGGACCTTCTGTTCCCGGTGTTATCGGGTCCTTCTGTTCTCGGTGTTATCGGACCTTCTGTTCCCGGTGTTATCGGGACCTTCTGTTCCCGGTGTTCCTGGACCTTCTGTTCGCGGTGTTACCTGGTCCTTCTGTTCCCGGTGTTACCTGGTCCTTCTGTTCCCGGTGTTATTGGGACCTTCTGTTCCCGGTGTTATCGGGTCCTTCTGTTCTCGGTGTTATCGGGACCTTCTGTTCCCGGTGTTATCGGGACCTTCTGTTCCCGGCATTACCTGGTCCTTCTGTTCCCGGTGTTATCGGACCTTCTGTTCCCGGTGTTATCGGGACCTTCTGTTCCCGGTGTTACCTGGACCTTCTGTTCCCGGTGTTACCTGGACCTTCTGTTCCCGGTGTTATCTGGACCTTCTGTTCCCGGTGTTACCTGCACCTTCTGTTCCCGGTGTTATCCGGTCCTTCTGTTCCCGGTGTTACCTGGACCTTGTTTTCCCGGTGTTACCTGGACCTTCCTTTCCCGGTGTTATCGGGACCTTCTGTTCCCGGTGTTACCTGGACCTTCTGTTCCCGGTGTTATGGGGACCTTCTGTTCCCGATGTTACCTGGACCTTCTGTTCCCGATGTTACCTGGACCTTCCTTTCCCGGTGTTATCGGGATATTCTGTTCCCGGTGATACCTGGACCTTCTGTTCCTGGTGTTATCAGTCCTTCTGTTCCCAGGGTTACCTGGACCTTCTGTTCCCGGTGTTATCGGGTCCTTCTGTTTCCGGTGTTATCGGGACCTTCCGTTCCCGGTCTTATCGGGACCTTCTGTACCCGGTGTTACCTGGACCTTCTGTTCACGGTGTTGTCGGGCCCTTCTGTCCCCGGTTTTATCGGGACCTTCTGTTCTTGGTGTTATGGGGACCTTCTGTTCCCGGTGTTATCAGGACCTTCCGTTCCCGGTGTTACCTGGAGCTTCAATTCACGGTGTTATCGGGTTCCCGGTGTTACCTGGACCTCTGTTCCCGGTGTTACCAGGACCTTCTGTGCCCGGTGTAATCGGGACCTTCCGTTCCCGGTGTTACCTGGACCTCTGTTCCAGGTGTTACCAGGACCTTCTGTTCCCGGTGTTATCGGGACCTTATGTTCCCGGTGTTATCGGGACCTTCCGTTCCCGGTGTTATCGGGACCTTCTGTTCTCGGTGTTACCTGGATCTTCTGTTCCCGGTGTTATCGGGACCTTCTGTTCCCGGTGTTACCTGGACCTTCCTTTCCCGGTTTTATCGGGACCCTCTGTTCCCGGTGTTACCTGGACCTTCCTTTCCCGGTTTTATCGGGACATTCTGTTCCCGGTGTTACCTGGATCTTCCGTTCCCGGTGTTACCTGGACCTTCTGTTCCCGGTGTTACCTGGACCCTCTGTTCCCGGTGTTACCTGGGCCTTCCTTTCCCGGTGTTATCGGGACCTTCTGTTCCCGGTGTTACCTGGACCTTCCTTTCCCGGTGTTATCGGGTCCTTCTGTTCCCGGTGTTACCTGGACCTTGTTTTACCGGTGTTACCTGGACCCTCTGTGTCCGGTGTTACCTGGACGTTCCTTTCCCGGTGTTATCGGGACCTTCTGTTCCCGGTGTTACCTGGATATTCTGTTCCCGGTGTTATCGGGACCTTCTGTTCCCAGTGTTACCTGGACCTTGTGTTCCTGGTGTTACCTGGACCTTCCTTTCCCGGTTTTATCGGGACATTCTGTTCCCGGTGTTACCTGGGCCTTCTGTTCCCGGTGTTACCTGGACCTTCTGTTCCCGGTGTTACCTGGACCATCTGTTCCCGGTGTTACCTGGACCATCTGTTCCCGGTGTTACCTGGACCTTCCGTTCCCGGTGTTATCGGGACCTTCTGTACCCGGTGTTACCTGGTCCTTCTGTTCCCGGTGTTATCGGGACCTTCTGTTCCCAGTGTTATCGGGACCTTCCGTTCCCGGTGTTACCTGGTCCTTCTGTTCCCAGTGTTATCGGGACCTTCTGTTCCCGGTGTTATCGGACCTTCTGTTCCCGGTGTTATCGGGACCTTCTGTTCCCGGTGTTACCTGGACCTTCTGTTCGCGGTGTTACCTGGACCTTCTGTTCCCGGTGTTATCTGGACCTTCTGTTCCCGGTGTTACCTGCACCTTCTGTTCCCGGTGTTATCCGGTCCTTCTGTTCCCGGTGTTACCTGGACCTTGTTTTCCCGGTGTTACCTGGACCTTCCTTTCCCGGTGTTATCGGGACCTTCTGTTCCCGGTGTTACCTGGACCTTCTGTTCCCGGTGTTATGGGGACCTTCTGTTCCCGATGTTACCTGGACCTTCTGTTCCCGATGTTACCTGGACCTTCCTTTCCCGGTGTTATCGGGATATTCTGTTCCCGGTGATACCTGGACCTTCTGTTCCTGGTGTTATCGGGACCTTCTGTTTCCGGTGTTATCGGGACCTTCCGTTCCCGGTCTTATCGGGACCTTCTGTACCCGGTGTTACCTGGACCTTCTGTTCACGGTGTTGTCGGGCCCTTCTGTCCCCGGTTTTATCGGGACTTTCTGTTCTTGGTGTTATGGGGACCTTCTGTTCCCGGTGTTATCAGGACCTTCCGTTCCCGGTGTTACCTGGAGCTTCTATTCACGGTGTTATCGGGACCTTCTGTTCCCGGTGTTATCGGGTCCTTCTGTTCTCGGTGTTATCGGGACCTTCTGTTCCCGGTGTTTTCGGGACCTTCTGTTCCCGGTGTTATCGGGACCTTCTGTTCCCGGTGTTATCGGGACCTTCTGTTCCCGGTGTTATCGGGACCTTCTGTTCCCGGTGTTAAGGGGCATTCTGTTCCCGGTTTTATCAGGAGCTTCCGTTCCCGGTATCATCGGGACCTTCCGTTCCCGGTGTTACCTGGATCTTCCGTTCCCAGTGTTATCGGGACATTCTGTACCCGGTGTTACCTGGTCCTTCTGTTCCCGGTGTTACCTGGTCCTTCTGTTCCCGGTGTTATCGGGACCTTCTGTTCCCAGTGTTATCGGGACCTTCCGTTCCCAGTGTTACCTGGTCCTTCTGTTCCCGGTGTTATCGGACCTTCTGTTCCCGGTGTTATCGGGACCTTCTGTTCCCGGTGTTATCGGACCTTCTGTTCCCGGTGTTATCGGGACCTTCTGTTCCCGGTGTTACCTGAACATTGTTTTCCCAGTTTTATCGGGACCTTCTGTTCCCGTTGTTACCTGGACCTTCTGATCCCGGTGTTACCTGGACCTTCTGATCCCGGTGTTACCTGGACCTTCTGTTACCGGTGTTACCTGGACCTTCTGTTCCCGGTGTTATCGGGACCTTCTGTTCTCGGTGTTATCGGGACCTTCTGTTCTCGGTGTTATCGGGACCTTCTGTTCCCGGTGTTATCAGGACCTTCTGTTCCCGGTGTTACCTGGACCTTCTGTTCCCAGTGCTATCGGGTCCTTCTGTTCCCAGTGTTATGGGGGCCTTCTGTTCCCAGTGTTATCGGGTCCTTCTGTTTCCGGTGTTATCGGGATCTTCTGTTCCCAGTGTTATTGGGACCTTCCGTTCCCGGTGTTACCTGGTCCTTCTGTTCCCGGTGTTATTGGGACCTTCTGTTCCCGGTGTTATCGGGTCCTTCTGTTCTCGGTGTTATCGGGACCTTCTGTTCCCGGTGTTATCGGGACCTTCTGTTCCCGGTGTTATCGGACCTTCTGTTCCCAGTGTTATCGGGACCTTCTGTTCCCGGTGTTATCGGGACCTTCTGTTCCCGGTGTTACCTGAACCTTGTTTTCCCAGTTTTATCAGGACCTTCTGTTCCCGTTGTTACCTGGACCTTCTGATCCCGGTGTTACCTGGACCTTCTGTTCCCGGTGTTACCTGGACCTTCTGTTACCGGTGTTACCTGGACCTTCTGTTCCCGGTGTTATCGGGACCTTCTGTTCTCGGTGTTATCGGGACCTTCTGTTCCCGGTGTTATCAGGACCTTCTGTTCCCGGTGTTACCTGGACCTTCTGTTCCCAGTGCTATCGGGTCCTTCTGTTCCCAGTGTTATGGGGACCTTCTGTTCCCAGTGTTATCGGGTCCTTCTGTTTCCGGTGTTATCGGGATCTTCTGTTCCCAGTGTTATTGGGACCTTCCGTTCCCGGTGTTACCTGGTCCTTCTGTTCCCGGTGTTATTGGGACCTTCTGTTCCCGGTGTTATCGGGTCCTTCTGTTCTCGGTGTTATCGGACCTTCTGTTCCCGGTGTTATCGGGACCTTCTGTTCCCGGTGTTCCTGGACCTTCTGTTCGCGGTGTTACCTGGTCCTTCTGTTCCCGGTGTTACCTGGTCCTTCTGTTCCCGGTGTTATTGGGACCTTCTGTTCCCGGTGTTATCGGGTCCTTCTGTTCTCGGTGTTATCGGGACCTTCTGTTCCCGGTGTTATCGGGACCTTCTGTTCCCGGTATTACCTGGTCCTTCTGTTCCCGGTGTTATCGGACCTTCTGTTCCCGGTGTTATCGGACCTTCTGTTCCCGGTGTTACCTGGACCTTCTGTTCCCGGTGTTACCTGGACCTTCTGTTCCCGGTGTTATCTGGACCTTCTGTTCCCGGTGTTACCTGCACCTTCTGTTCCCGGTGTTATCCGGTCCTTCTGTTCCCGGTGTTACCTGGACCTTGTTTTCCCGGTGTTACCTGGACCTTCCTTTCCCGGTGTTATCGGGACCTTCTGTTCCCGGTGTTACCTGGACCTTCTGTTCCCGTTGTTATGGGGACCTTCTGTTCCCGATGTTACCTGGACCTTCTGTTCCCGATGTTACCTGGACCTTCCTTTCCCGGTGTTATCGGGATATTCTGTTCCCGGTGATACCTGGACCTTCTGTTCCTGGTGTTATCAGTCCTTCTGTTCCCAGGGTTACCTGGACCTTCTGTTCCCGGTGTTATCGGGTCCTTCTGTTTCCGGTGTTATCGGGACCTTCCGTTCCCGGTCTTATCGGGACCTTCTGTACCCGGTGTTACCTGGACCTTCTGTTCACGGTGTTGTCGGGCCCTTCTGTCCCCGGTTTTATCGGGACCTTCTGTTCTTGGTGTTATGGGGACCTTCTGTTCCCGGTGTTATCAGGACCTTCCGTTCCCGGTGTTACCTGGAGCTTCAATTCACGGTGTTATCGGGTTCCCGGTGTTACCTGGACCTCTGTTCCCGGTGTTACCAGGACCTTCTGTGCCCGGTGTAATCGGGACCTTCCGTTCCCGGTGTTACCTGGACCTCTGTTCCCGGTGTTACCAGGACCTTCTGTTCCCGGTGTTATCGGGACCTTATGTTCCCGGTGTTATCGGGACCTTCCGTTCCCGGTGTTATCGGGACCTTCTGTTCTCGGTGTTACCTGGATCTTCTGTTCCCGGTGTTATCGGGACCTTCTGTTCCCGGTGTTACCTGGACCTTCCTTTCCCGGTTTTATCGGGACCCTCTGTTCCCGGTGTTACCTGGACCTTCCTTTCCCGGTTTTATCGGGACATTCTGTTCCCGGTGTTACCTGGATCTTCCGTTCCCGGTGTTACCTGGACCTTCTGTTCCCGGTGTTACCTGGACCCTCTGTTCCCGGTGTTACCTGGGCCTTCCTTTCCCGGTGTTATCGGGACCTTCTGTTCCCGGTGTTACCTGGACCTTCCTTTCCCGGTGTTATCGGGTCCTTCTGTTCCCGGTGTTACCTGGACCTTGTTTTACCGGTGTTACCTGGACCCTCTGTGTCCGGTGTTACCTGGACGTTCCTTTCCCGGTGTTATCGGGACCTTCTGTTCCCGGTGTTACCTGGATATTCTGTTCCCGGTGTTATCGGGACCTTCTGTTCCCAGTGTTACCTGGACCTTGTGTTCCTGGTGTTACCTGGACCTTCCTTTCCCGGTTTTATCGGGACATTCTGTTCCCGGTGTTACCTGGGCCTTCTGTTCCCGGTGTTACCTGGACCTTCTGTTCCCGGTGTTACCTGGACCATCTGTTCCCGGTGTTACCTGGACCATCTGTTCCCGGTGTTACCTGGACCTTCCGTTCCCGGTGTTATCGGGACCTTCTGTACCCGGTGTTACCTGGTCCTTCTGTTCCCGGTGTTATCGGGACCTTCTGTTCCCAGTGTTATCGGGACCTTCCGTTCCCGGTGTTACCTGATCCTTCTGTTCCCAGTGTTATCGGGACCTTCTGTTCCCGGTGTTATCGGACCTTCTGTTCCCGGTGTTATTGGGACCTTCTGTTCCCGGTGTTACCTGGACCTTCCGTTCCCGGTGTTATCGGGACCTTCTGTACCCGGTGTTACCTGGTCCTTCTGTTCCCGGTGTTATCGGGACCTTCTGTTCCCAGTGTTATCGGGACCTTCCGTTCCCGGTGTTACCTGGTCCTTCTGTTCCCAGTGTTATCGGGACCTTCTGTTCCCGGTGTTATCGGACCTTCTGTTCCCGTTGTTACCTGGACCTTCTGATCCCGGTGTTACCTGGACCTTCTGTTCCCGGTGTTACCTGGACCCTCTGTTCCCGGTGTTACCTGGGCCTTCCTTTCCCGGTGTTATCGGGACCTTCTGTTCCCGGTGTTACCTGGACCTTCCTTTCCCGGTGTTATCGGGTCCTTCTGTTCCCGGTGTTACCTGGACCTTGTTTTACCGGTGTTACCTGGACCCTCTGTGTCCGGTGTTACCTGGACGTTCCTTTCCCGGTGTTATCGGGACCTTCTGTTCCCGGTGTTACCTGGATATTCTGTTCCCGGTGTTATCGGGACCTTCTGTTCCCAGTGTTACCTGGACCTTGTGTTCCTGGTGTTACCTGGACCTTCCTTTCCCGGTTTTATCGGGACATTCTGTTCCCGGTGTTACCTGGGCCTTCTGTTCCCGGTGTTACCTGGACCTTCTGTTCCCGGTGTTACCTGGACCATCTGTTCCCGGTGTTACCTGGACCATCTGTTCCCGGTGTTACCTGGACCTTCCGTTCCCGGTGTTATCGGGACCTTCTGTACCCGGTGTTACCTGGTCCTTCTGTTCCCGGTGTTATCGGGACCTTCTGTTCCCAGTGTTATCGGGACCTTCCGTTCCCGGTGTTACCTGGTCCTTCTGTTCCCAGTGTTATCGGGACCTTCTGTTCCCGGTGTTATCGGACCTTCTGTTCCCGGTGTTATTGGGACCTTCTGTTCCCGGTGTTACCTGGACCTTCCGTTCCCGGTGTTATCGGGACCTTCTGTACCCGGTGTTACCTGGTCCTTCTGTTCCCGGTGTTATCGGGACCTTCTGTTCCCAGTGTTATCGGGACCTTCCGTTCCCGGTGTTACCTGGTCCTTCTGTTCCCAGTGTTATCGGGACCTTCTGTTCCCGGTGTTATCGGACCTTCTGTTCCCGTTGTTACCTGGACCTTCTGATCCCGGTGTTACCTGGACCTTCTGTTCCCGGTGTTACCTGGACCCTCTGTTCCCGGTGTTACCTGGGCCTTCCTTTCCCGGTGTTATCGGGACCTTCTGTTCCCGGTGTTACCTGGACCTTCCTTTCCCGGTGTTATCGGGTCCTTCTGTTCCCGGTGTTACCTGGACCTTGTTTTACCGGTGTTACCTGGACCCTCTGTGTCCGGTGTTACCTGGACGTTCCTTTCCCGGTGTTATCGGGACCTTCTGTTCCCGGTGTTACCTGGATATTCTGTTCCCGGTGTTATCGGGACCTTCTGTTCCCAGTGTTACCTGGACCTTGTGTTCCTGGTGTTACCTGGACCTTCCTTTCCCGGTTTTATCGGGACATTCTGTTCCCGGTGTTACCTGGGCCTTCTGTTCCCGGTGTTACCTGGATCTTCTGTTCCCGGTGTTACCTGGACCATCTGTTCCCGGTGTTACCTGGACCATCTGTTCCCGGTGTTACCTGGACCTTCCGTTCCCGGTGTTATCGGGACCTTCTGTACCCGGTGTTACCTGGTCCTTCTGTTCCCGGTGTTATCGGGACCTTCTGTTCCCAGTGTTATCGGGACCTTCCGTTCCCGGTGTTATCGGGACCTTCCGTTCCCGGTGTTACCTGGTCCTTCTGTTCCCAGTGTTATCGGGACCTTCTGTTCCCGGTGTTATCGGACCTTCTGTTCCCGGTGTTATTGGGACCTTCTGTTCCCGGTGTTACCTGGACCTTCCGTTCCCGGTGTTATCGGGACCTTCTGTACCCGGTGTTACCTGGTCCTTCTGTTCCCGGTGTTATCGGGACCTTCTGTTCCCAGTGTTATCGGGACCTTCCGTTCCCGGTGTTACCTGGTCCTTCTGTTCCCAGTGTTATCGGGACCTTCTGTTCCCGGTGTTATCGGACCTTCTGTTCCCGTTGTTACCTGGACCTTCTGATCCCGGTGTTACCTGGACCTTCTGTTCCCGGTGTTACCTGGACCCTCTGTTCCCGGTGTTACCTGGGCCTTCCTTTCCCGGTGTTATCGGGACCTTCTGTTCCCGGTGTTACCTGAACCTTCCTTTCCCGGTGTTATCGGGTCCTTCTGTTCCCGGTGTTACCTGGACCTTGTTTTACCGGTGTTACCTGGACCCTCTGTGTCCGGTGTTACCTGGACGTTCCTTTCCCGGTTTTATCGGGACATTCTGTTCCCGGTGTTACCTGGGCCTTCTGTTCCCGGTGTTACCTGGGCCTTCTGTTCCCGGTGTTACCTGGACCTTCTGTTCCCGGTGTTATCGGGACCTTCCGTTCCCGGTGTTATCGGGACATTCCGTTCCCGGTGTTATGGGGACATTCCGTTCCCGGTGTTATCGGGACATTCCGTTCCCGGTGTTACCTGGAGGTTTTGTTCCCGGTGTTACCTGGACCTTCTGTTCCCGGTGTTATCGGGACCTTCCGTTCCCGGTGTTACCTGGACCTACTGTTCCCGGTGTTACCTGGCCCTTCTGTTCCCGGTGTTACCTGGACCCTCTGTTCCCGGTGTTACCTGGACCTACAGTTCCCGGTGTTACCTGGACCTTCTGTTCCCGGTGTTACCTGGACCATCTGTTCCCGGTGTTACCTGGACCTTCCGTTCCCGGTGTTATCAGGACCTTCTGTACCCGGTGTTACCTGGTCCTTCTGTTCCCGGTGTTACCTGGTCCTTCTGTTCCCGGTGTTATCGGGACCTTCTGTTCCCAGTGTTATCGGGACCTTCCGTTCCCGGTGTTACCTGGTCCTTCTGTTCCCGGTGTTATCGGGACCTTCTGTTCCCGGTGTTATCGGACCTTCTGTTCCCGGTGTTATCGGGACCTTCTGTTCCCGGTGTTACCTGGACCTTGTTTTCCCAGTTTTATCGGGACCTTCTGTTCCCGTTGTTACCTGGACCTTCTGATCCCGGTGTTACCTGGACCTTCTGTTCCCGGTGTTACCTGGACCCTCTGTTCCCGGTGTTACCTGGGCCTTCCTTTCCCAGTGTTATCGGGACCTTCTGTTCCCGGTGTTCCCTGGACCTTCCTTTCCCGGTGTTATCGGGTCCTTCTGTTCCCGGTGTTACCTGGGCCTTGTTTTACCGGTGTTACCTGGACCCTCTGTTTCCGGTGTTACCTGGACGTTCCTTTCCCGGTGTTATCGGGACCTTCTGTTCCCGGTGTTACCTGGATATTCTGTTCCCGGTGTTATCGGGACCTTCTGTTCCCAGGGTTACCTGCACCTTGTTTTCCCGGTGTTACCTGGACCTTGTGTTCCTGGTGTTACCTGGACCTTCCTTTCCCGGTTTTATCGGGACCTTCTGTTCCCGGTGTTACCTGGGCCTTCTGTTCCCGGTGTTACCTGGGCCTTCTGTTCCCGGTGTTACCTGGACCTTCTGTTCCCGATGTTATCGGGACCTTCCGTTCCCGGTGTTATCGGGACATTCCGTTCCCGGTGTTATCGGGACATTCCGTACCCGGTGTTACCTGGAGGTTTTGTTCCCGGTGTTACCTGGACGTACTGTTCCCGGTGTTACCTGGCCCTTCTGTTCCCGGTGTTACCTGGACCCTCTGTTCCCAGTGTTACCTGGACCTACAGTTCCCGGTGTTATCGGGACCTTCTGTTCCCGGTGTTATGGGGACCTTCTGTTCCCGGTGTTATGGGGACCTTCTGTTCCCGGTGTTATCAGAACCTTCTCTTCCCGGTGTTATCGGGACCTTCCGTTCCCGGTGTTATCGGGACCTTCAGTTCCCGATGTTATCGGGACCTTCTGTTCCCGGTGTTATGGGGACCTTCTGTTCCCGCTGTTACCTGGACCTTCTGTTCCCGGTGTTAAGGGGCATTCTGTTCCCGGTTTTATCAGGAGCTTCCGTTCCCGGTATCATCGGGACCTTCTGTTCCCGATGTTACCTGGACCTTCTGTTCCCGGTGTTAAGGGGCATTCTGTTCCCGGTTTTATCAGGAGCTTCCGTTCCCGGTATCATCGGGACCTTCTGTTCCCGATGTTACCTGGACCTTCTGTTCCTTGTGTTAACGAGACATTCTGTCCCCGGTGTTATCGGGACCTTCTGTTCCCGGTGTTATTGGGTCCTTCTGTTCCCGGTGTTATTGGGTCCTTCTGTTCCCGGTGTTACCTGGACCTTCTGTGCCCGGTATTACGTGGACCTTCTGTTCCCGGTGTTATCGGGTCCTTCTGTTCCCGGTGTTATCGGGTCCTTCTGTTCCGGGTGTTATGGGGATCTTCTGTTCCCGGTGTTATCGGGACCTTCTGTTCCCGGTGTTATCGGGACCTTGTGTTCCCGGTGTTATCGGGACCTTCTGTTCCCGGTGTTATCGGGTCCTTCTGTTCCCGGTGTTATCGGGTCCTTCTGTTCCCGGTGTTATCGGGTCCTTCTGTTCCCGGTGTTATCGGGTCCTTCTGTTCCCGGTGTTACCTGGTCCTTCTGTTCCCGGTGTTATCGGGACCTTCTGTTCCCGGTGTTATCGGACCTTCTGTTCCCGGTGTTATCGGGACCTTCTGTTCCCGGTGTTACCTGGACCTTGTTTTCCCAGTTTTATCGGGACCTTCTGTTCCCGTTGTTACCTGGACCTTCTGATCCCGGTGTTACCTGGACCTTCTGTTCCCGGTGTTACCTGGACCCTCTGTTCCCGGTGTTACCTGGGCCTTCCTTTCCCAGTGTTATCGGGACCTTCTGTTCCCGGTGTTCCCTGGACCTTCCTTTCCCGGTGTTATCGGGTCCTTCTGTTCCCGGTGTTACCTGGGCCTTGTTTTACCGGTGTTACCTGGACCCTCTGTTTCCGGTGTTACCTGGACGTTCCTTTCCCGGTGTTATCGGGACCTTCTGTTCCCGGTGTTACCTGGATATTCTGTTCCCGGTGTTATCGGGACCTTCTGTTCCCAGGGTTACCTGCACCTTGTTTTCCCGGTGTTACCTGGACCTTGTGTTCCTGGTGTTACCTGGACCTTCCTTTCCCGGTTTTATCGGGACCTTCTGTTCCCGGTGTTACCTGGGCCTTCTGTTCCCGGTGTTACCTGGGCCTTCTGTTCCCGGTGTTACCTGGACCTTCTGTTCCCGATGTTATCGGGACATTCCGTTCCCGGTGTTATCGGGACATTCCGTTCCCGGTGTTATCGGGACATTCCGTACCCGGTGTTACCTGGAGGTTTTGTTCCCGGTGTTACCTGGACGTACTGTTCCCGGTGTTACCTGGCCCTTCTGTTCCCGGTGTTACCTGGACCCTCTGTTCCCAGTGTTACCTGGACCTACAGTTCCCGGTGTTATCGGGACCTTCTGTTCCCGGTGTTATGGGGACCTTCTGTTCCCGGTGTTATGGGGACCTTCTGTTCCCGGTGTTATCAGAACCTTCTCTTCCCGGTGTTATCGGGACCTTCCGTTCCCGGTGTTATCGGGACCTTCAGTTCCCGATGTTATCGGGACCTTCTGTTCCCGGTGTTATGGGGACCTTCTGTTCCCGCTGTTACCTGGACCTTCTGTTCCCGGTGTTAAGGGGCATTCTGTTCCCGGTTTTATCAGGAGCTTCCGTTCCCGGTATCATCGGGACCTTCTGTTCCCGATGTTACCTGGACCTTCTGTTCCCGGTGTTAAGGGGCATTCTGTTCCCGGTTTTATCAGGAGCTTCCGTTCCCGGTATCATCGGGACCTTCTGTTCCCGATGTTACCTGGACCTTCTGTTCCTTGTGTTAACGAGACATTCTGTCCCCGGTGTTATCGGGACCTTCTGTTCCCGGTGTTATTGGGTCCTTCTGTTCCCGGTGTTATTGGGTCCTTCTGTTCCCGGTGTTACCTGGACCTTCTGTGCCCGGTATTACGTGGACCTTCTGTTCCCGGTGTTATCGGGTCCTTCTGTTCCCGGTGTTATCGGGTCCTTCTGTTCCGGGTGTTATGGGGATCTTCTGTTCCCGGTGTTATCGGGACCTTCTGTTCCCGGTGTTATCGGGTCCTTGTGTTCCCGGTGTTATCGGGACCTTCTGTTCCCGGTGTTATCGGGTCCTTCTGTTCCCGGTGTTATCGGGTCCTTCTGTTCCCGGTGTTATCGGGTCCTTCTGTTCCCGGTGTTATCGGGTCCTTGTGTTCCCGGTGTTATCGGATCCTTCTGTTCCCAGTGTTATCGGGTCCTTCTATTCCCGGTGTTATCGGATCCTTCTGTTCCCGCTGTTTCCGGGTCATTCTGTTCCCGGTATTACCGGGTCATTCTGTTCCTGGTATTATCGGGACCTTCTGTTCCCGGTGTTATCGGGACCTTCTGTTCCCGGTGTTATCGGGACCTTCCGTTCCCAGTGTTACCTGGACCTACTGTTCCCGGTGTTATCAGGATCTTCTGTTCCCGGTGTTATCGGGACCTTCTGTTCCCGGAGTTATCAGGTCCTTCTGTTCCCGGTGTTATCGGGACCTTCCGTTCCCGGTGTTATCGGGACCTTCCGTTCCAGGTAATATCGGGACCTTCTGTTCCCGGTGTTATCGGGTCCATCTGTTCCCGGTGTTATCGGGTCCATCTGTTCCCGGTGTTATCGGGTCCTTCTGTTCCCGGTGTTACCTGGACCTTCTGTTCCCGGTGTTTTTGGGTCCTTTTGTTCCCGGTGTTACCTGGACCTTCTGTTCCCGGTGTTATCGGGTCCTTCTGTTCCCTGTGTTATTGGGACCTTCTGTTCCCGGTGTTACCTGGACTTTCTGTTCCCGGTGTTATCGGGACCTTCTGTTCCCGGTGTTATTGGGTCCTTCTGTTCCCGGTGTTACCTGGACCTTCTGTTCCCGGTGTTAAGGGGCATTCTGTTCCCGGTTTTATCAGGAGCTTCCGTTCCCGGTATTATCGGGACCTTCCGTTCCCGGTGTTATCGGGTCCTTCCATTCCCGGTGTTACCTAGACCTTCTGTTCCCGGTGTTATTGGGTCCTTCCGTTCCCGGTGTTATCGGGACCTTCTGTTCCTGATGTTATCGGGACCTTCTGTTCCCGGTGTTATCGGGACCTTCTGTTCCCGGTGTTATCGGGTCCTTGTGTTCCCGGTGTTACCTGGACCTTCTGTTCCCGGTGTTACCAGGTCCTTCTGTTCCCGGTGTTATCGGGACCTTCTGTTCCCGGTGTTACCAGGTCCTTCTGTTCCCGGTGTTATCGGGACCTTCTGTTCCCGGTGTTACCTGGACCTTCTGTTCCCGGTGTTATCGGGACCTTCTGATCCCGGTGTTACCTGGACCTTCTGTTCCCGGTGTTATCGGGACCTTCTGTTCCCGGTGTTATCGGGACCTCCTGTTCCCGGTGTTATCGGGACCTTCTGTTCCCGGTGTTATGGGGACCTTCTGTTCCCGGTGTTATTGAGTCCTTCTGTTCCCGGTGTTACCTGGACCTTCTGTTCCCGGTGTTAAGGGGCATTCTGTTCCCGGTGTTACCTGGACCTTCTGTTCCCGGTGTTATCGGGACCTTCTGTTCCCGGTGTTACCTGGACCTTCTGTTCCCGGTGTTATCGGGACCTTCTGTTCCCGGTGTTATCGGGACCTTCCATTCCTGGTGTTATGGGGACCTTCTGTTCCCGGTGTTACCTGGACCTTCTGTTCCCAGAGTTATCGGGACCTTCCGTTTCCGCTTTTATCGGGTCCTTCTGTTCCCGGTGTTACCTGGATCTTCTGTTCCCGGTGTTATCGGGACTTTCTCTTCCCGGTGTTATCGGGACGTTCCATTCCCGGTATTATGAGGACCTTCCATTCCCGGTGTTACCTGGACCTTCTGTTCCCGGTGCTATCGGGACCTTCTGTTCCCGGTGTTATTGGGTCCTTCTGTTCCCGGTGTTACCTGGACCTTCTGTTCCCGGTGTTATTGGGTCCTTCTGTTCCCGGTGTTACCTGGACCTTCTGTGCCCGGTGTTACTTGGACCTTCTGTTCCCAGTGTTATCGGGTCCTTCTGTTCCCGGTGTTATTGGGTCCTTCTGTTCCCGGTGTTATCGGGACCTTCATTTCCCGGTGTTACCTGGACCTTCTGTTCCCGGTGTTACCTGGACCTTCTGTTCCCGGTGTCATCAGGACCTTCTGTTCCCGGTGTTATTGGGTCCTTCTGTTCCCGGTGTTACCTGGACCTTCTGTGCCCGGTGTTACTTGGACCTTCTGTTCCCAGTGTTATCGGGTCCTTCTGTTCCCGGTGTTATCGGGTCCTTCTGTTCCCGGTGTTATCGGGACCTTCATTTCCCGGTGTTACCTGGACCTTCTGTTCCCGGTGTTACCTGGACCTTCTGTTCCCGGTGTCATCAGGACCTTCTGTTCCCGGTGATATCGGGACCTTCTGTTCCCGGTGTTATCGGGACCTTCTGTTCCCGGTGTTATCGGGACCTTCTGTTCCCGGTGTTACCTGGACCTTCTGTTCCCGGTGACATCAGGACCTTCTGTTCCCGGTGTTATCGGGACCTTCTGTTCCCGGTGTTATCGGGACCTTCTGTTCCCGGTGTTATGGGGACCATCTGTTCCCGGTTTTACCTGGACCTTCTGTTCCCGGTGTTATCGGGACCTTCTGTTCCCGGTGTTATCGGGACCTTCCATTCCTGGTGTTATGGGGACCTTCTGTTCCCGGTGTTACCTGGACCTTCTGTTCCCAGAGTTATCGGGACCTTCCGTTTCCGCTTTTATCGGGTCCTTCTGTTCCCGGTGTGACCTGGATCTTCTGTTCCCGGTGTTATCGGGACTTTCTGTTCCCGGTGTTATCTGGACCTTCTGTTTCTGGTGTTATCTGGACCTTCTGTTCCTGGTGTTATCGGGACCTTCTGTTCCCGGTGTTATCGGGACCTTCTGTTCCCGGTGTTATCGGGACCTTCTGTTTCCGGTGGTATCGGGACCTTCTGTTCCCGGTGTTATCGGGACCTTCTGTTCCCGGTGTTACCTGGTCCTTCTGTTCCCGGTGTTGTCGGGACCTTCTGTTCCCGGTGTTATCGGGACCTTCCATTCCTGGTGTTATGGGGACCTTCTGTTCCCGGTGTTACCTGGACCTTCTGTTCCCAGAGTTATCGGGACCTTCCGTTTCCGCTTTTATTGGGTCCTTCTGTTCCCGGTGTTACCTGGATCTTCTGTTCCCGGTGTTATCGGGACTTTCTCTTCCCGGTGTTATCGGGACGTTCCATTCCCGGTATTATGAGGACCTTCCATTCCCGGTGTTACCTGGACCTTCTGTTCCCGGTGCTATCGGGACCTTCTGTTCCCGGTGTTATCGGGATCTTCTGTTCCCGGTGTTATTGGGTCCTTCTGTTCCCGGTGTTACCTGGACCTTCTGTTCCCGGTGTTATTGGGTCCTTCTGTTCCCGGTGTTACCTGGACCTTCTGTGCCCGGTGTTATCGGGTCCTTCTGTTCCCGGTGTTATCGGGTCCTTCTGTTCCCGGTGTTATCGGGTCCTTCTGTTCCCGGTGTTATCGGGACCTTCTTTTCCCGGTGTTACCTGGACCTTCTGTTCCCGGTGTTACCTGGACCTTCTGTTCCCGGTGTCATCAGGACCTTCTGTTCCCGGTGATATCGGGACCTTCTGTTCCCGGTGTTATCGGGACCTTCTGTTCCCGGTGGTATCGGGACCTTCTGTTCCCGGTGTTATCGGGACCTTCTGTTCCCGGTGTTATCGGGACCTTCTGTTCCCGGTGTTATCGGGACCTTCTGTTCCCGGTGTTATCGGGACCTTCTGTTCCCGGTGTTACCTGGACCTTCTGTTCCCGGTGTTATGGGGACATTCTGTTCCCGGTGTTATGGGGACCTTCTGTTCCCGGTGTTATCGGGACCTTCTGTTCCCGGTGTTACCTGGACCTTCTGTTCCCGGTGTTAAGGGGCATTCTGTTCCCGGTTTTATCAGGAGCTTCCGTTCCCGGTATCATCGGGACCTTCCGTTCCCGGTGTTATCGGATCCTTCTGTTCCCGGTGTTACTTTGACCTTCTGTTCCCGATGTTATCGGGTCCTTCTGTTCCCGATGTTACCTGGACCTTCTGTTCCTTGTGTTATCGGGACCTTCTGTTCCCGGTGTTATCGGGACCTTCCGTTCCTGGTAATATCGGGACATCCTGTCCCCGGTGTTATCGGGACCTTCTGTTCCCGGTGTTATTGGGTCCTTCTGTTCCCGGTGTTACCTGGACCTTCTGTTCCCGGTGTTATTGGGTCCTTCTGTTCCCGGTGTTACCTGGACCTTCTGTTCCCGGTGTTATCGGGTCCTTCTGTTCCCGGTGTTACTTTGACCTTCTGTTCCCAGTGTTATCGGGTCCTTCTGTTCCCGGTGTTATCGGGTCCTTCTGTTCCCGGTGTTATCGGGTCCTTCTGTTCCTGGTGTGATCGGGACCTTCTTTTCCCGGTGTTACCTGGACCTTCTGTTCCCGGTGTTACCTGGACCTTCTGTTCCCGGTGTCATCAGGACCTTCTGTTCCCGGTGATATCGGGACCTTCTGTTCCCGGTGTTATCGGGACCTTCTGTTCCCGGTGTTATCGGGACCTTCTGTTCCCGGTGTTACCTGGACCTTCTGTTCCCGGTGTCATCAGGACCTTCTGTTCCCGGTGATATCGGGAACTTCTGTTCCCGGTGTTATCGGGAACTTCTGTTCCCGGTGTTATCGGGACCTTCTGTTCCCGGTGTTATGGGGACCTTCTGTTCCTGGTTTTACCTGGACCTTCTGTTCCCGGTAATATCGGGACCTTCTGTTCCCGGTGTTATCGGGACCTTCTGTTCCCGGTGTTATCGGGACCTACTGTTTCTGGTGTTATCTGGACCTTCTGTTCCTGGTGTTATCGGGACCTTCTGTTCCCGGTGTTATCGGGACCTTCTGTTCCTGGTGTTATCGGGACCTTCTGTTCCCGGTGGTATCGGGACCTTCTGTTCCCGGTCTTATCGGGACCTTCTGTTCCCGGTGTTATCGGGACCTTCTGTTCCCGGTGTTACCTGGACCTTCTGTTCCCGATGTTATCGGGACCTTCTGTTCCCGGTGTTATGGGGACCTTCTGTTCCCGGTGTTACCTGGACCTTCTGTTCCCGGTGTTATTGGGTCCTTCTGTTCCCGGTGTTACCTGGACCTTCTGTGCCCGGTGTTACTTGGACCTTCTGTTCCCAGTGTTATCGGGTCCTTCTGTTCCCGGTGTTATCGGGTCCTTCTGTTCCCGGTGTTATCGGGACCTTCATTTCCCGGTGTTACCTGGACCTTCTGTTCCCGGTGTTACCTGGACCTTCTGTTCCCGGTGTCATCAGGACCTTCTGTTCCCGGTGATATCGGGACCTTCTGTTCCCGGTGTTATCGGGACCTTCTGTTCCCGGTGTTATCGGGACCTTCTGTTCCCGGTGTTACCTGGACCTTCTGTTCCCGGTGACATCAGGACCTTCTGTTCCCGGTGTTATCGGGACCTTCTGTTCCCGGTGTTATCGGGACCTTCTGTTCCCGGTGTTATGGGGACCTTCTGTTCCCGGTTTTACCTGGACCTTCTGTTCCCGGTGTTATCGGGACCTTCTGTTCCCGGTGTTATCGGGACCTTCCATTCCTGGTGTTATGGGGACCTTCTGTTCCCGGTGTTACCTGGACCTTCTGTTCCCAGAGTTATCGGGACCTTCCGTTTCCGCTTTTATCGGGTCCTTCTGTTCCCGGTGTGACCTGGATCTTCTGTTCCCGGTGTTATCGGGACTTTCTGTTCCCGGTGTTATCTGGACCTTCTGTTTCTGGTGTTATCTGGACCTTCTGTTCCTGGTGTTATCGGGACCTTCTGTTCCCGGTGTTATCGGGACCTTCTGTTCCCGGTGTTATCGGGACCTTCTGTTCCCGGTGGTATCGGGACCTTCTGTTCCCGGTGTTATCGGGACCTTCTGTTCCCGGTGTTACCTGGTCCTTCTGTTCCCGGTGTTATCGGGACCTTCTGTTCCCGGTGTTATCGGGACCTTCCATTCCTGGTGTTATGGGGACCTTCTGTTCCCGGTGTTACCTGGACCTTCTGTTCCCAGAGTTATCGGGACCTTCCGTTTCCGCTTTTATTGGGTCCTTCTGTTCCCGGTGTTACCTGGATCTTCTGTTCCCGGTGTTATCGGGACTTTCTCTTCCCGGTGTTATCGGGACGTTCCATTCCCGGTATTATGAGGACCTTCCATTCCCGGTGTTACCTGGACCTTCTGTTCCCGGTGCTATCGGGACCTTCTGTTCCCGGTGTTATCGGGATCTTCTGTTCCCGGTGTTATTGGGTCCTTCTGTTCCCGGTGTTACCTGGACCTTCTGTTCCCGGTGTTATTGGGTCCTTCTGTTCCCGGTGTTACCTGGACCTTCTGTGCCCGGTGTTATCGGGTCCTTCTGTTCCCGGTGTTATCGGGTCCTTCTGTTCCCGGTGTTATCGGGTCCTTCTGTTCCCGGTGTTATCGGGACCTTCTTTTCCCGGTGTTACCTGGACCTTCTGTTCCCGGTGTTACCTGGACCTTCTGTTCCCGGTGTCATCAGGACCTTCTGTTCCCGGTGATATCGGGACCTTCTGTTCCCGGTGTTATCGGGACCTTCTGTTCCCGGTGTTATCGGGACCTTCTGTTCCCGGTGTTATCGGGACCTTCTGTTCCCGGTGTTACCTGGACCTTCTGTTCCCGGTGACATCGGGACCTTCTGTTCCCGGTGTTATCGGGACCTTCTGTTCCCGGTGTTATCTGGACCTTCTGTTTCTGGTGTTATCTGGACCTTCTGTTCCTGGTGTTATCTGGACCTTCTGTTCCTGGTGTTATCGGGACCTTCTGTTCCCGGTGTTATCGGGACCTTCTGTTCCCGGTGTTATCGGGACCTTCTGTTCCCGGTGTTATCGGGACCTTCTGTTCCCGGTGTTATCGGGACCTTCTGTTCCCGGTGTTACCTGGACCTTCTGTTCCCGGTGTTATCGGGTCCTTCTGTTCCCGGTGTTATCGGGACCTTCTGTTCCCGGTGTTATGGGGACCTTCTGTTCCCGGTGTTATGGGGACCTTCTGTTCCCGGTGTTATCGGGACCTTCTGTTCCCGGTGTTACCTGGACCTTCTGTTCCCGGTGTTAAGGGGCATTCTGTTCCCGGTTTTATCAGGAGCTTCCGTTCCCGGTATCATCGGGACCTTCCGTTCCCGGTGTTATCGGATCCTTCTGTTCCCGGTGTTACCTTGACCTTCTGTTCCCGATGTTATCGGGTCCTTCTGTTCCCGATGTTACCTGGACCTTCTGTTCCTTGTGTTATCGGGACCTTCTGTTCCCGGTGTTATCGGGACCTTCCGTTCCTGGTAATATCGGGACATCCTGTCCCCGGTGTTATCGGGACCTTCTGTTCCCGGTGTTATTGGGTCCTTCTGTTCCCGGTGTTACCTGGACCTTCTGTTCCCGGTGTTATTGGGTCCTTCTGTTCCCGGTGTTACCTGGACCTTCTGTTCCCGGTGTTATCGGGACCTTCTGTTCCCGGTGTTACTTTGACCTTCTGTTCCCAGTGTTATCGGGTCCTTCTGTTCCCGGTGTTATCGGGTCCTTCTGTTCCCGGTGTTATCGGGTCCTTCTGTTCCTGGTGTGATCGGGACCTTCTTTTCCCGGTGTTACCTGGACCTTCTGTTCCCGGTGTTACCTGGACCTTCTGTTCCCGGTGTCATCAGGACCTTCTGTTCCCGGTGATATCGGGACCTTCTGTTCCCGGTGTTATCGGGACCTTCTGTTCCCGGTGTTATCGGGACCTTCTGTTCCCGGTGTTACCTGGACCTTCTGTTCCCGGTGTCATCAGGACCTTCTGTTCCCGGTGATATCGGGACCTTCTGTTCCCGGTGTTATCGGGAACTTCTGTTCCCGGTGTTATCGGGACCTTCTGTTCCCGGTGTTATGGGGACCTTCTGTTCCTGGTTTTACCTGGACCTTCTGTTCCCGGTAATATCGGGACCTTCTGTTCCCGGTGTTATCGGGACCTTCTGTTCCCGGTGTTATCGGGACCTACTGTTTCTGGTGTTATCTGGACCTTCTGTTCCTGGTGTTATCGGGACCTTCTGTTCCCGGTGTTATCGGGACCTTCTGTTCCTGGTGTTATCGGGACCTTCTGTTCCCGGTGGTATCGGGACCTTCTGTTCCCGGTCTTATCGGGACCTTCTGTTCCCGGTGTTATCGGGACCTTCTGTTCCCGGTGTTACCTGGACCTTCTGTTCCCGATGTTATCGGGACCTTCCGTTTCCGGTGTTATGGGGACCTTCTGTTCCCGGTGTTATGGGGACCTTCTGTTCCCGGTGTTATCGGGACCTTCTGTTCCCGGTGTTACCTGGACCTTCTGTTCCCGGTGTTAAGGGGCATTCTGTTCCCGGTTTTATCAGGAGCTTCCGTTCCCGGTATCATCGGGACCTTCTGTTCCCGGTGTTATCGGATCCTTCTGTTCCCGGTGTTACCTTGACCTTCTGTTCCCGATGTTATCGGGTCCTTCTGTTCCCGATGTTACCTGGACCTTCTGTTCCTGGTGTTATCGGGACCTTCTGTTCCTGGTGTTATCGGGACCTTCTGTTCCCGGTGTTATCGGGACCTTCTGTTCCCGGTGTTATCGGGACCTTCTGTTCCCGGTGGTATCGGGACCTTCTGTTCCCGGTGTTATCGGGACCTTCTGTTCCCGGTGTTACCTGGACCTTCTGTTCCCGGTGTTATCGGGTCCTTCTGTTCCCGGTGTTATCGGGACCTTCTGTTCCCGATGTTATCGGGACCTTCTGTTCCCGATGTTATCGGGACCTTCTGTTCCCGGTGTTATGGGGACCTTCTGTTCCCGGTGTTATGGGGACCTTCTGTTCCCGGTGTTATGGGGACCTTCTGTTCCCGGTGTTATCGGGACCTTCTGTTCCCGGTGTTACCTGGACCTTCTGTTCCCGGTGTTAAGGGGCATTCTGTTCCCGGTTTTATCAGGAGCTTCCGTTCCCGGTATCATCGGGACCTTCCGTTCCCGGTGTTATCGGATCCTTCTGTTCCCGGTGTTACCTTGACCTTCTGTTCCCGATGTTATCGGGTCCTTCTGTTCCCGATGTTACCTGGACCTTCTGTTCCTTGTGTTATCGGGACCTTCTGTTCCCGGTGTTATCGGGACCTTCCGTTCCTGGTAATATCGGGACATCCTGTCCCCGGTGTTATCGGGACCTTCTGTTCCCGGTGTTATTGGGTCCTTCTGTTCCCGGTGTTACCTGGACCTTCTGTTCCCGGTGTTATTGGGTCCTTCTGTTCCCGGTGTTACCTGGACCTTCTGTTCCCGGTGTTATCGGGTCCTTCTGTTCCCGATGTTACTTTGACCTTCTGTTCCCAGTGTTATCGGGTCCTTCTGTTCCCGGTGTTATCGGGTCCTTCTGTTCCCGGTGTTATCGGGTCCTTCTGTTCCTGGTGTGATCGGGACCTTCTTTTCCCGGTGTTACCTGGACCTTCTGTTCCCGGTGTTACCTGGACCTTCTGTTCCCGGTGTCATCAGGACCTTCTGTTCCCGGTGATATCGGGACCTTCTGTTCCCGGTGTTATCGGGACCTTCTGTTCCCGGTGTTATCGGGACCTTCTGTTCCCGGTGTTACCTGGACCTTCTGTTCCCGGTGTCATCAGGACCTTCTGTTCCCGGTGATATCGGGACCTTCTGTTCCCGGTGTTATCGGGAACTTCTGTTCCCGGTGTTATCGGGACCTTCTGTTCCCGGTGTTATGGGGACCTTCTGTTCCTGGTTTTACCTGGACCTTCTGTTCCCGGTAATATCGGGACCTTCTGTTCCCGGTGTTATCGGGACCTTCTGTTCCCGGTGTTATCGGGACCTACTGTTTCTGGTGTTATCTGGACCTTCTGTTCCTGGTGTTATCGGGACCTTCTGTTCCCGGTGTTATCGGGACCTTCTGTTCCTGGTGTTATCGGGACCTTCTGTTCCCGGTGGTATCGGGACCTTCTGTTCCCGGTCTTATCGGGACCTTCTGTTCCCGGTGTTATCGGGACCTTCTGTTCCCGGTGTTACCTGGACCTTCTGTTCCCGATGTTATCCGGACCTTCTGTTCCCGGTGTTATGGGGACCTTCTGTTCCCGGTGTTATCGGGACCTTCTGTTCCCGGTGTTATCGGGACCTTCTGTTCCCGGTGTTACCTGGACCTTCTGTTCCCGGTGTTAAGGGGCATTCTGTTCCCGGTTTTATCAGGAGCTTCTGTTCCCGGTATCATCGGGACCTTCTGTTCCCGGTGTTATCGGATCCTTCTGTTCCCGGTGTTACCTTGACCTTCTGTTCCTGATGTTATCGGGTCCTTCTGTTCCCGATGTTACCTGGACCTTCTGTTCCTTGTGCTATCGGGACCTTCTGTTCCCGGTGTTATCGGGACCTTCCGTTCCTGGTAATATCGGGACATTCTGTCCCCGGTGTTATCGGGACCTTCTGTTCCCGGTGTTATTGGGTCCTTCTGTTCCCGGTGTTATTGGGTCCTTCTGTTCCCGGTGTTACCTGGACCTTCTGTGCCCGGTATTACGTGGACCTTCTGTTCCCGGTGTTATCGGGTCCTTCTGTTCCCGGTGTTATCGGGTCCTTCTGTTCCGGGTGTTATGGGGATCTTCTGTTCCCGGTGTTATCGGGTCATTCTGTTCCCGGTGTTACCTGGACCTTCTGTTACCGGTTTGATCGGGACCTTCTGTTCCGGGTGTTATGGGGATCTTCTGTTCCCGGTGTTATCGGGACCTTCTGTTCCCGGTGTTATCGGGACCTTCTGTTCCCGATGTTATCGGGACCTTCTGTTCCCGGTGTTATCGGGTCCTTCTGTTCCCGGTGTTATCGGGTCCTTCTGTACCCGGTGTTATCGGGACCTTCTGTTCCCGGTGTTATCGGGTCCTTCTGTTCCCGGTGTTATCGGGTCCTTCTGTTCCCGGTGTTATCGGATCCTTCTGTTCCCAGTGTTATCGGGTCCTTCTGTTCCCGGTGTTATCGGCACCTTCTGTTCCCGCTGTTTCCGGGTCATTCTGTTCCCGGTGTTACCGGGTCATTCTGTTCCCGGTGTTACCTGGACCTTCTGTTCCCGGTGTTATCGGGACCTTCTGTTCCCGGTGTTACCTGGACCTTCTGTTCCCGGTGTTATCGGGACCTTCTGTTCCCGGTGTTATGGGGACCTTCTGTTCCTGGTATTATCGGGACCTTGTGTTATCGGGACCTTCTGTTCCCGGTGTTATCGGGACCTTCCGTTCCTGGTAATATCGGGACATTCTGTCCCCGGTGTTATCGGGTCCTTCTGTCCCCGGTGTTATTGGGTCCTTCTGTTCCCGGTGTTACCTGGACCTTCTGTGCCCGGTATTACGTGGACCTTCTGTTCCCGGTGTTATCGGGTCCTTCTGTTCCCGGTGTTATCGGGTCCTTCTGTTCCGGGTGTTATGGGGATCTTCTGTCCCCGGTGTTATCAGGACCTTCTGTTCCCGGTGTTATCGGGACCTTCTGTTCCCGGTGTTATCGGGTCCTTGTGTTCCCGGTGTTATCGGGACCTTCTGTTCCCGGTGTTATCGGGTCCTTCTGTTCCCGGTGTTATCGGATCCTTCTGTTCCCGGTGTTATCGGATCCTTCTGTTCCCGGTGTTATCGGCACCTTCTGTTCCCGCTGTTTCCGGGTCATTCTGTTCCCGGTGTTACCAGGTCATTCTGTTCCCGGTGTTACCTGGACCTTCTGTTCCCGGTGTTATCGGGACCTTCTGTTCCCGGTGTTATGGGGACCTTCTGTTCCTGGTATTATCGGGACCTTCTGTTCCCGGTGTTATCGGGACCTTCTGTTCCCGGTGTTATCGGGACCTTCCGTTCCCAGTGTTACCTGGACCTACTGTTCCCGGTGTTATCAGGTCCTTCTGTTCCCGGTGTTATCGGGACCTTCTGTTCCTGGAGTTATCGGGACCTTCCGTTCCCGGTGTTATCGGGACCTTCTGTTCCCAATGTTATCGGGACCTTCCGTTCCCGGTAATATCGGGACCTTCTGTTCCCGGTGTTATCGGGTCCATCTGTTCCCGGTGTTATCGGGTCCTTCTGTTCCCGGTGTTACCTGGACCTTCTGTTCCCGGATTTATCGGGTCCTTCTGTTCCCTGTGTTATTGGGACCTTCTGTTCCCGGTGTTACCTGGACTTTCTGTTCCCGGTGTTATCGGGACCTTCTGTTCCCGGTGTTATTGGGTCCTTCTGTTCCCGGTTTAACCTGGACCTTCTGTTCCCGGTGTTAAGGGGCATTCTGTTCCCGGTTTTATCAGGAGCTTCCGTTCCCGGTATCATCGGGACCTTCCGTTCCCGGTGTTATCGGATCCTTCTGTTCCCGGTGTTACCTTGACCTTCTGTTCCCGATGTTATCGGGTCCTTCTGTTCCCGATGTTACCTGGACCTTCTGTTCCTTGTGTTATCGGGACCTTCTGTTCCCGGTGTTATCGGGACCTTCCGTTCCTGGTAATATCGGGACATTCTGTCCCCGGTGTTATCGGGACCTTCTGTTCCCGGTGTTATTGGGTCCTTCTGTTCCCGGTGTTATTGGGTCCTTCTGTTCCCGGTGTTACCTGGACCTTCTGTGCCCGGTATTACGTGGACCTTCTGTTCCCGGTGTTATCGGGTCCTTCTGTTCCCGGTGTTATCGGGTCCTTCTGTTCCGGGTGTTATGGGGATCTTCTGTTCCCGGTGTTATCGGGACCTTCTGTTCCCGGTGTTATCGGGACCTTCTGTTCCCGGTGTTATCGGGTCCTTGTGTTCCCGGTGTTATCGGGACCTTCTGTTCCCGGTGTTATCGGGTCCTTCTGTTCCCGGTGTTATCGGGTCCTTCTGTTCCCGGTGTTATCGGATCCTTCTGTTCCCGGTGTTATCGGCACCTTCTGTTCCCGCTGTTTCCGGGTCATTCTGTTCCCGGTGTTACCGGGTCATTCTGTTCCCGGTGTTACCTGGACCTTCTGTTACCGGTTTGATCGGGACCTTCTGTTCCCGGTGTTATGGGGACCTTCTGTTCCCGGTATTATCGGGACCTTCTGTTCCCGGTGTTATCGGGACCTTCCGTTCCCGGTGTTATCGGGACCTTCCGTTCCCAGTGTTACCTGGACCTACTGTTCCCGGTGTTATCAGGTCCTTCTGTTCCCGGTGTTATCGGGACCTTCTGTTCCCGGAGTTATCAGGTCCTTCTGTTCCCGGTGTTATCGGGACCTTCTGTTCCCGGTGTTATCGGGTCCTTCTGTTCCCGGTGTTATCGGGTCCTTCTGTTCCCGGTGTTATCGGATCCTTCTGTTCCCAGTGTTATCGGGTCCTTCTGTTCCCGGTGTTATCGGCACCTTCTGTTCCCGCTGTTTCCGGGTCATTCTGTTCCCGGTGTTACCGGGTCATTCTGTTCCCGGTGTTACCTGGACCTTCTGTTCCCGGTGTTATCGGGACCTTCTGTTCCCGGTGTTACCTGGACCTTCTGTTCCCGGTGTTATCGGGACCTTCTGTTCCCGGTGTTATGGGGACCTTCTGTTCCTGGTATTATCGGGACCTTGTGTTATCGGGACCTTCTGTTCCCGGTGTTATCGGGACCTTCCGTTCCTGGTAATATCGGGACATTCTGTCCCCGGTGTTATCGGGTCCTTCTGTTCCCGGTGTTATTGGGTCCTTCTGTTCCCGGTGTTACCTGGACCTTCTGTGCCCGGTATTACGTGGACCTACTGTTCCCGGTGTTATCGGGTCCTTCTGTTCCCGGTGTTATCGGGTCCTTCTGTTCCCGGTGTTATCGGGTCCTTCTGTTCCGGGTGTTATGGGGATCTTCTGTCCCCGGTGTTATCAGGACCTTCTGTTCCCGGTGTTATCGGGACCTTCTGTTCCCGGTGTTATCGGGACCTTCTGTTCCCGGTGTTATCGGGTCCTTCTGTTCCCGGTGTTATCGGATCCTTCTGTTCCCGGTGTTATCGGGTCCTTCTGTTCCCGGTGTTATCGGAACCTTCTGTTCCCGCTGTTTCCGGGTCATTCTGTTCCCGGTGTTACCAGGTCATTCTGTTCCCGGTGTTACCTGGACCTTCTGTTCCCGGTGTTATCGGGACCTTCTGTTCCCGGTGTTATGGGGACCTTCTGTTCCCGGTATTATCGGGACCTTCTGTTCCCGGTGTTATCGGGACCTTCTGTTCCCGGTGTTATCGGGACCTTCCGTTCCCAGTGTTACCTGGACCTACTGTTCCCGGTGTTATCAGGTCCTCCTGTTCCCGGTGTTATCGGGACCTTCTGTTCCCGGAGTTATCGGGACCTTCCGTTCCCGGTGTTATCGGGACCTTCCGTTCCCGGTGTTATCGGGACCTTCTGTTCCCAATGTTATCGGGACCTTCCGTTCCCGGTAATATCGGGACCTTCTGTTCCCGGTGTTATCGGGTCCATCTGTTCCCGGTGTTATCGGGTCCTTCTGTTCCCGGTGTTACCTGGACCTTCTGTTCCCGGTGTTATCGGGTCCTTCTGTTCCCTGTGTTATTGGGACCTTCTGTTCCCGGTGTTACCTGGACTTTCTGTTCCCGGTGTTATCGGGACCTTCTGTTCCCGGTGTTATTGGGTCCTTCTGTTCCCGGTTTAACCTGGACCTTCTGTTCCCGGTGTTAAGGGGCATTCTGTTCCCGGTTTTATCAGGAGCTTCCGTTCCCGGTATTATCGGGACCTTCCGTTCTCGGTGTTATCAGGTCCTTCCGTTCCCGGTGTTATTGGGTCCTTCCGTTCCCGGTGTTATCGGGACCTTCTGTTCCTGATGTTATCGGGACCTTCTGTTCCCGGTGTTATCGGGACCTTCTGTTCCCGGTGTTATCGGGTCCTTCTGTTCCCGGTGTTACCTGGACCTTCTGTTCCCGGTGTTACCTGGACCTTCTGTTCCCGGTGTTACCAGGTCCTTCTGTTCCCGGTGTTACCAGGTCCTTCTGTTCCCGGTGTTATCGGGACCTTCTGTTCCCGGTGTTACCAGGTCCTTCTGTTCCCGGTGTTATCGGGACCTTCTGTTCCCGGTGTTACCTGGACCTTCTGTTCCCGGTGTTATCGGGACCTTCTGTTCCCGGTGTTACCTGGACCTTCTGTTCCCGGTGTTATCGGGACCTTCTGTTCCCGGTGTTATCGGGACCTCCTGTTCCCGGTGTTATCGGGACCTTCTGTTCCCGGTGTTATCGGGACCTTCTGTTCCCGGTGTTATTGAGTCCTTCTGTTCCCGGTGTTACCTGGACCTTCTGTTCCCGGTGTTAAGGGGCATTCTGTTCCCGGTGTTATCGGGACCTTCTGTTCCCTGTGTTACCTGGACCTTCTGTTCCCGGTGTTATCGGGACCTTCTGTTCCCGGTGTTATTGGGACCTTCTGTTCCCGGTGTTATCGGGACCTTCCATTCCTGGTGTTATGGGGACCTTCTGTTCCCGGTGTTACCTGGACCTTCTGTTCCCAGAGTTATCGGGACCTTCCGTTTCCGCTTTTATCGGGTCCTTCTGTTCCCGGTGTTACCTGGATCTTCTGTTCCCGGTGTTATCGGGACTTTCTCTTCCCGGTGTTATCGGGACGTTCCATTCCCGGTATTATGAGGACCTTCCATTCCCGGTGTTACCTGGACCTTCTGTTCCCGGTAATATCGGGTCCATCTGTTCCCGGTGTTATCGGGACCTTCTGTTCCCGGTGTTATTGGGTCCTTCTGTTCCCGGTGTTACCTGGACCTTCTGATCCCGGTGTTATTGGGTCCTTCTGTTCCCGGTGTTACCTGGACCTTCTGATCCCGGTGTTATTGGGTCCTTCTGTGCCCGGTGTTACTTGGACCTTCTGTTCCCAGTGTTATCGGGTCCTTCTGTTCCCGGTGTTATCGGGTCCTTCTGTTCCCGGTGTTATCGGGTCCTTCTGTTCCTGGTGTTATCGGGACCTTCTTTTCCCGGTGTTACCTGGACCTTCTGTTCCCGGTGTTACCTGGACCTTCTGTTCCCGGTGTTATCGGGACCTTCTGTTCCCGGTGATATCGGGACCTTCTGTTCCCGGTGTTATCGGGACCTTCTGTTCCCGGTGTTATCGGGACCTTCTGTTCCCGGTGTTACCTGGACCTTCTGTTCCCGGTGTCATCAGGACCTTCTGTTCCCGGTGATATTGGGACCTTCTGTTCCCGGTGTTATCGGGACCTTCTGTTCCCGGTGTTATCGGGACCTTCTGTTCCCGGTGTTATGGGGACCTTCTGTTCCCGGTTTTACCTGGACCTTCTGTTCCCGGTAATATCGGGACCTTCTGTTCCCGGTGTTATCGGGACCTTCTGTTCCCGGTGTTATCGGGACCTTCTGTTCCCGGTGTTATCGGGACCTTCTGTTCCCGGTGGTATCGGGACCTTCTGTTCCCGGTGGTATCGGGACCTTCTGTTCCCGGTGTTATCGGGACCTTCTGTTCCCGGTGTTATCGGGACCTTCTGTTCCCGGTGTTACCTGGACCTTCTGTTCCCGGTGTTATGGGGACATTCTGTTCCCGGTGTTATGGGGACCTTCTGTTCCCGGTGTTATCGGGACCTTCTGTTCTCGGTGTTACCTGGACCTTCTGTTCCCGGTGTTAAGGGGCATTCTGTTCCCGGTTTTATCAGGAGCTTCCGTTCCCGGTATCATCGGGACCTTCCGTTCCCGGTGTTATCGGATCCTTCTGTTCCCGGTGTTACCTTGACCTTCTGTTCCCGATGTGTTCGGGTCCTTCTGTTCCCGATGTTACCTGGACCTTCTGTTCCTTGTGTTATCGGGACCTTCTGTTCCCGGTGTTATCGGGACCTTCCGTTCCTGGTAATATCGGGACATTCTGTCCCCGGTGTTATCGGGACCTTCTGTTCCCGGTGTTATTGGGTCCTTCTGTTCCCGGTGTTATTGGGTCCTTCTGTTCCCGGTGTTACCTGGACCTTCTGTGCCCGGTATTACGTGGACCTTCTGTTCCCGGTGTTATCGGGTCCTTCTGTTCCCGGTGTTATCGGGTCCTTCTGTTCCGGGTGTTATGGGGATCTTCTGTTCCCGGTGTTATCGGGACCTTCTGTTCCCGGTGTTATCGGGACCTTCTGTTCCCGGTGTTATCGGGTCCTTCTGTTCCCGGTGTTATCGGATCCTTCTGTTCCCAGTGTTATCGGGTCCTTCTGTTCCCGGTGTTATCGGCACCTTCTGTTCCCGCTGTTTCCGGGTCATTCTGTTCCCGGTGTTACCAGGTCATTCTGTTCCCGGTGTTACCTGGACCTTCTGTTCCCGGTGTTATCGGGACCTTCTGTTCCCGGTGTTATGGGGACCTTCTTTTCCTGGTGTTACCTGGACCTTCTGTTCCCGGTGTTATCGGGACCTTCCGTTCCCGGTGTTACCTGGACCTACTGTTCCCGGTGTTATCAGGTCCTTCTTTTCCCGGTGTTATCGGGACCTTCTGTTCCCGGAGTTATCAGGTCCTTCTGTTCCCGGTGTTATCGGGACCTTCCGTTCCCAGTGTTATCGGGACCTTCTGTTCCCAATGTTATCGGGACCTTCCGTTCCCGGTAATATCGGGACCTTCCGTTCCCGGTAATATCGGGACCTTCTGTTCCCGGTGTTATCGGGTCCATCTGTTCCCGGTGTTATCGGGTCCTTCTGTTCCCTGTGTTATTGGGACCTTCTGTTCCCGGTGTTACCTGGACTTTCTGTTCCCGGTGTTATTGGGACCTTCTGTTCCCGGTGTTACCTGGACCTTCTGTTCCCGGTGTTAAGGGGCATTCTGTTCCCGGTTTTATCAGGAGCTTCCGTTCCCGGTATTATCGGGACCTTCCGTTCTCGGTGTTATCAGGTCCTTCCGTTCCCGGTGTTATCGGGTCCTTCCGTTCCCGGTGTTATCGGGACCTTCTGTTCCTGATGTTATCGGGACCTTCTGTTCCCGGTGTTATCGGGACCTTCTGTTCCCGGTGTTATCGGGACCTTCTGTTCCCGGTGTTATCGGGTCCTTCTGTTCCCGGTGTTACCTGGACCTTCTGTTCCCGGTGTTACCAGGTCCTTCTGTTCCCGGTGTTATCGGGACCTTCTGTTCCCGGTGTTACCTGGACCTTCTGTTCCCGGTGTTATCGGGACCTTCTGTTCCCGGTGTTACCTGGACCTTCTGTTCCCGGTGTTATCGGGACCTTCTGTTCCCGGTGTTATTGGGACCTTCTGTTCCCGGTGTTATCGGGACCTCCTGTTCCCGGTGTTATCGGGACCTTCTGAACCCGGTGTTATGGGGACCTTCTGTTCCCGGTGTTATTGAGTCCTTCTGTTCCCGGTGTTACCTGGACCTTCTGTTCCCGGTGTTAACGGGCATTCTGTTCCCGGTGTTACCTGGACCTTCTGTTCCCGGTGTTATCGGGACCTTCTGTTCCCGGTGTTACCGGGACCTTCTGTTCCCGGTGTTATCGGGACCTTCTGTTCCCGGTGTTATCGGGACCTTCTGTTCCCGGTGTTATCGGGACCTTCTGTTCCCGGTGTTATCGGGACTTTCCATTCCTGGTGTTATGGGGACCTTCTGTTCCCGGTGTTACCTGGACCTTCTGTTCCCAGAGTTATCGGGACCTTCCGTTTCCGCTTTTATCGGGTCCTTCTGTTCCCGGTGTTACCTGGATCTTCTGTTCCCGGTGTTATCGGGACTTTCTCTTCCCGGTGTTATCGGGACGTTCCATTCCCGGTATTATGAGGACCTTCCATTCCCGGTGTTACCTGGACCTTCTGTTCCCGGTAATATCGGGACCTTCTGTTCCCGGTGTTATCGGGACCTTCTGTTCCCGGTATTATTGGGTCCTTCTGTTCCCGGTGTTACCTGGACCTTCTGTTCCCGGTGTTATTGTGTCCTTCTGTTCCCGGTGTTACCTGGACCTTCTGTGCCCGGTGTTACTTGGACCTTCTGTTCCCAGTGTTATCGGGTCCTTCTGTTCCCGGTGTTATCGGGTCCTTCTGTTCCCGGTGTTATCGGGTCCTTCTGTTCCCGGTGTTATCGGGACCTTCTTTTCCCGGTGTTACCTGGACCTTCTGTTCCCGGTGTTACCTGGACCTTCTGTTCCCGGTGTCATCGGGACCTTCTGTTCCCGGTGATATCGGGACCTTCTGTTCCCGGTGTTACCTGGACCTTCTGTTCCCGGTGTCATCAGGACCTTCTGTTCCCGGTGATATCGGGACCTTCTGTTCCCGGTGTTATCGGGACCTTCTGTTCCCGGTGTTATCGGGACCTTCTGTTCCCGGTGTTATGGGGACCTTCTGTTCCCGGTTTTACCTGGACCTTCTGTTCCCGGTAATATCGGGACCTTCTGTTCCCGGTGTTATCGGGACCTTCTGTTCCCGGTGTTATCTGGACCTTCTGTTCCTGGTATTATCGGGACCTTCTGTTCCCGGTGTTATCGGGACCTTCTGTTCCTGGTGTTATCGGGACCTTCTGTTCCCGGTGGTATCGGGACCTTCTGTTCCCGGTGTTATCGGGACCTTCTGTTCCCGGTGTTATCGGGACCTTCTGTTCCCGGTGTTACCTGGACCTTCTGTTCCCGGTGTTATCGGGTCCTTCTGTTCCCGGTGTTATCGGGACCTTCTGTTCCCGGTGTTACCGGGTCCTTCTGTTCCTGGTGTTACCTGGATTTTCTGTTCCCGGTGTTATCGGGTCCTTCTGTTCCCGGTGTTATCGGGACCTTCTGTTCCCGGTGTTATCGGGACCTTCTGTTCCCGGTGTTACCGGGACCTTCTGTTCCCGGTGTTACCGGGACCTTCTGTTCCCGGTGTTATCGGGTCCTTCTATTCCCGGTGTGAACCTGGACCTTCTGTGCCTGGTGTTACCCGGTCCTTCTGTTCCCGGTGTTATCAGGTCCTTCTGTTTCTGGTGTTATCTGGACCTTCTGTTCCCGGTGTTATCGGGACCTTCTGTTCCCGGTGTTATCTGGACCTTCTGTTTCTGGTGTTATCTGGACCTTCTGTTCCCGGTGTTATCGGGACCTTCTGTTCCCGGTGTTATCGGGACCTTCTGTTCCCGGTGTTATCGGGACCTTCTGTTCCCGGTGGTATCGGGACCTTCTGTTCCCGGTGTTATCGGGACCTTCTGTTCCCGGTGTTATCGGGACCTTCTGTTCCCGGTGTTACCTGGACCTTCTGTTCCCGGTGTTATCGGGTCCTTCTGTTCCCGGTGTTATCGGGACCTTCTGTTCCCGATGTTATCGGGACCTTCTGTTCCCGGTGTTATGGGGACCTTCTGTTCCCGGTGTTATGGGGACCTTCTGTTCCCGGTGTTATCGGGACCTTCTGTTCTCGGTGTTACCTGGACCTTCTGTTCCCGGTGTTAAGGGGCATTCTGTTCCCGGTTTTATCAGGAGCTTCCGTTCCCGGTATCATCGGGACCTTCCGTTCCCGGTGTTATCGGATCCTTCTGTTCCCGGTGTTACCTTGACCTTCTGTTCCCGATGTGTTCGGGTCCTTCTGTTCCCGATGTTACCTGGACCTTCTGTTCCTTGTGTTATCGGGACCTTCTGTTCCCGGTGTTATCGGGACCTTCCGTTCCTGGTAATATCGGGACATTCTGTCCCCGGTGTTATCGGGACCTTCTGTTCCCGGTGTTATTGGGTCCTTCTGTTCCCGGTGTTATTGGGTCCTTCTGTTCCCGGTGTTACCTGGACCTTCTGTGCCCGGTATTACGTGGACCTTCTGTTCCCGGTGTTATCGGGTCCTTCTGTTCCCGGTGTTATCGGGTCCTTCTGTTCTGGGTGTTATGGGGATCTTCTGTTCCCGGTGTTATCGGGACCTTCTGTTCCCGGTGTTATCGGGACCTTCTGTTCCCGGTGTTATCGGGTCCTTGTGTTCCCGGTGTTATCGGGACCTTCTGTTCCCGGTGTTATCGGGTCCTTCTGTTCCCGGTGTTATCGGATCCTTCTGTTCCCAGTGTTATCGGGTCCTTCTGTTCCCGGTGTTATCGGAACCTTCTGTTCCCGCTGTTTCCGGGTCATTCTGTTCCCGGTGTTACCAGGTCATTCTGTTCCCGGTGTTACCTGGACCTTCTGTTCCCGGTGTTATCGGGACCTTCTGTTCCCGGTGTTATGGGGACCTTCTTTTCCTGGTATTATCGGGACCTTCTGTTCCCGGTGTTATCGGGACCTTCTGTTCCCGGTGTTATCGGGACCTTCCGTTCCCAGTGTTACCTGGACCTTCTGTTCCCGGTGTTATCGGGACCTTCCGTTCCCAGTGTTATCGGGACCTTCTGTTCCCAATGTTATCGGGACCTTCCGTTCCCGGTAATATCGGGACCTTCCGTTCCCGGTAATATCGGGACCTTCTGTTCCCGGTGTTATCGGGTCCATCTGTTCCCGGTGTTATCGGGTCCTTCTGTTCCCTGTGTTATTGGGACCTTCTGTTCCCGGTGTTACCTGGACTTTCTGTTCCCGGTGTTATTGGGACCTTCTGTTCCCGGTGTTACCTGGACTTTCTGTTCCTGGTGTTATCGGGACCTTCTGTTCCCGGTGTTATTGGGTCCTTCTGTTCCCGGTGTTACCTGAACCTTCTGTTCCCGGTGTTAAGGGGCATTCTGTTCCCGGTTTTATCAGGTCCTTCCGTTCCCGGTGTTATTGGGTCCTTCCGTTCCCGGTGTTATCGGGACCTTCTGTTCCTTATGTTATCGGGACCTTCTGTTCCCGGTGTTATCGGGACCTTCTGTTCCCAGTGTTATCGGGTCCTTCTGTTCCCGGTGTTACCTGGACCTTCTGTTCCCGGTGTTACCAGGTCCTTCTGTTCCCGGTGTTACCAGGTCCTTCTGTTCCCGGTGTTATTGGGACCTTCTGTTCCCGGTGTTATCGGGACCTTCTGTTCCCGGTGTTATCGGGACCTTCTGTTCCCGGTGTTACCTGGACCTTCTGTTCCCGGTGTTATCGGGACCTTCTGTTCCCGGTGTTACCTGGACCTTCTGTTCCCGGTGTTATCGGGACCTTCTGTTCCCGGTGTTATCGGGACCTCCTGTTCCCGGTGTTATCGGGACCTTCTGAACCCGGTATTATGGGGACCTTCTGTTCCCGGTGTTATTGAGTCCTTCTGTTCCCGGTGTTACCTGGACCTTCTGTTCCCGGTGTTATCGGGTCCTTCTGTTCCCGGTGTTACCTGGACCTTCTGTTCCCGGTGTTACCAGGTCCTTCTGTTCCCGGTGTTATCGGGACCTTCTGTTCCCGGTGTTACCTGGACCTTCTGTTCCCGGTGTTATCGGGACCTTCTGTTCCCGGTGTTACCTGGACCTTCTGTTCCCGGTGTTATCGGGACCTTCTGTTCCCGGTGTTATCGGGACCTTCTGTTCCCGGTGTTATCGGGACCTCCTGTTCCCGGTGTTATCGGGACCTTCTGAACCCGGTGTTATGGGGACCTTCTGTTCCCGGTGTTATTGAGTCCTTCTGTTCCCGGTGTTACCTGGACCTTCTGTTCCCGGTGTTAAGGGGCATTCTGTTCCCGGTGTTACCTGGACCTTCTGTTCCCGGTGTTATCGGGACCTTCTGTTCCCGGTGTTACCTGGACCTTCTGTTCCCGGTGTTATCGGGACCTTCTGTTCCCGGTGTTATCGGGACCTTCTGTTCCCGGTGTTATCGGGACTTTCCATTCCTGGTGTTATGGGGACCTTCTGTTCCCGGTGTTACCTGGACCTTCTGTTCCCAGAGTTATCGGGACCTTCCGTTTCCGCTTTTATCGGGTCCTTCTGTTCCCGGTGTTACCTGGATCTTCTGTTCCCGGTGTTATCGGGACTTTCTCTTCCCGGTGTTATCGGGACGTTCCATTCCCGGTATTATGAGGACCTTCCATTCCCGGTGTTACCTGGACCTTCTGTTCCCGGTAATATCGGGACCTTCTGTTCCCGGTGTTATCGGGACCTTCTGTTCCCGGTGTTATTGGGTCCTTCTGTTCCCGGTGTTACCTGGACCTTCTGTTCCCGGTGTTATTGTGTCCTTCTGTTCCCGGTGTTACCTGGACCTTCTGTGCCCGGTGTTACTTGGACCTTCTGTTCCCAGTGTTATCGGGTCCTTCTGTTCCCGGTGTTATCGGGTCCTTCTGTTCCCGGTGTTATCGGGTCCTTCTGTTCCCGGTGTTATCGGGACCTTCTTTTCCCGGTGTTACCTGGACCTTCTGTTCCCGGTGTTACCTGGACCTTCTGTTCCCGGTGTCATCGGGACCTTCTGTTCCCGGTGATATCGGGACCTTCTGTTCCCGGTGTTATCGGGACCTTCTGTTCCCGGTGTTATCGGGACCTTCTGTTCCCGGTGTTACCTGGACCTTCTGTTCCCGGTGTCATCAGGACCTTCTGTTCCCGGTGATATCGGGACCTTCTGTTCCCGGTAATATCGGGACCTTCTGTTCCCGGTGTTATCGGGACCTTCTGTTCCCGGTGTTATCTGGACCTTCTGTTCCTGGTATTATCGGGACCTTCTGTTCCCGGTGTTATCGGGACCTTCTGTTCCTGGTGTTATCGGGACCTTCTGTTCCCGGTGGTATCGGGACCTTCTGTTCCCGGTGTTATCGGGACCTTCTGTTCCCGGTGTTATCGGGACCTTCTGTTCCCGGTGTTACCTGGACCTTCTGTTCCCGGTGTTATCGGGTCCTTCTGTTCCCGGTGTTATCGGGACCTTCTGTTCCCGGTGTTACCGGGTCCTTCTGTTCCTGGTGTTACCTGGATTTTCTGTTCCCGGTGTTATCGGGTCCTTCTGTTCCCGGTGTTATCGGGACCTTCTGTTCCCGGTGTTATCGGGACCTTCTGTTCCCGGTGTTACCGGGACCTTCTGTTCCCGGTGTTACCGGGACCTTCTGTTCCCGGTGTTATCGGGTCCTTCTATTCCCGGTGTTAACCTGGACCTTCTGTGCCTGGTGTTACCCGGTCCTTCTGTTCCCGGTGTTACCCGGTCCTTCTGTTCCCGGTGTTATCAGGTCCTTCTGTTTCTGGTGTTATCTGGACCTTCTGTTCCCGGTGTTATCGGGACCTTCTGTTCCCGGTGTTATCGGGACCTTCTGTTCCCGGTGTTATCGGGACCTTCTGTTCCCGGTGGTATCGGGACCTTCTGTTCCCGGTGGTATCGGGACCTTCTGTTCCCGGTGTTATCGGGACCTTCTGTTCCCGGTGTTACCTGGACCTTCTGTTCCCGGTGTTATCGGGTCCTTCTGTTCCCGATGTTATCGGGACCTTCTGTTCCCGATGTTATCGGGACCTTCTGTTCCCGGTGTTATGGGGACCTTCTGTTCCCGGTGTTATGGGGACCTTCTGTTCCCGGTGTTATCGGGACCTTCTGTTCTCGGTGTTACCTGGACCTTCTGTTCCCGGTGTTAAGGGGCATTCTGTTCCCGGTTTTATCAGGAGCTTCCGTTCCCGGTATCATCGGGACCTTCCGTTCCCGGTGTTATCGGATCCTTCTGTTCCCGGTGTTACCTTGACCTTCTGTTCCCGATGTGTTCGGGTCCTTCTGTTCCCGATGTTACCTGGACCTTCTGTTCCTTGTGTTATCGGGACCTTCTGTTCCCGGTGTTATCGGGATCTTCCGTTCCTGGTAATATCGGGACATTCTGTCCCCGGTGTTATCGGGACCTTCTGTTCCCGGTGTTATTGGGTCCTTCTGTTCCCGGTGTTACCTGGACCTTCTGTGCCCGGTATTACGTGGACCTTCTGTTCCCGGTGTTATCGGGTCCTTCTGTTCCCGGTGTTATCGGGTCCTTCTGTTCCGGGTGTTATGGGGATCTTCTGTTCCCGGTGTTATCGGGACCTTCTGTTCCCGGTGTTATCGGGACCTTCTGTTCCCGGTGTTATCGGGTCCTTGTGTTCCCGGTGTTATCGGGACCTTCTGTTCCCGGTGTTATCGGGTCCTTCTGTTCCCGGTGTTATCGGATCCTTCTGTTCCCAGTGTTATCGGGTCCTTCTGTTCCCGGTGTTATCGGAACCTTCTGTTCCCGCTGTTTCCGGGTCATTCTGTTCCCGGTGTTACCAGGTCATTCTGTTCCCGGTGTTACCTGGACCTTCTGTTCCCGGTGTTATCGGGACCTTCTGTTCCCGGTGTTATGGGGACCTTCTTTTCCTGGTATTATCGGGACCTTCTGTTCCCGGTGTTATCGGGACCTTCTGTTCCCGGTGTTATCGGGACCTTCCGTTCCCAGTGTTACCTGGACCTACTGTTCCCGGTGTTATCAGGTCCTTCTGTTCCCGGTGTTATCGGGACCTTCTGTTCCCGGAGTTATCAGGTCCTTCTGTTCCCGGTGTTATCGGGACCTTCCGTTCCCAGTGTTATCGGGACCTTCTGTTCCCAATGTTATCGGGACCTTCCGTTCCCGGTAATATCGGGACCTTCCGTTCCCGGTAATATCGGGACCTTCCGTTCCCGGTAATATCGGGACCTTCTGTTCCCGGTGTTATCGGGTCCATCTGTTCCCGGTGTTATCGGGTCCTTCTGTTCCCTGTGTTATTGGGACTTTCTGTTCCCGGTGTTACCTGGACTTTCTGTTCCCGGTGTTATTGGGACCTTCTGTTCCCGGTGTTACCTGGACTTTCTGTTCCCGGTGTTATCGGGACCTTCTGTTCCCGGTGTTATTGGGTCCTTCTGTTCCCGGTGTTACCTGAACCTTCTGTTCCCGGTGTTAAGGGGCATTCTGTTCCCGGTTTTATCAGGTCCTTCCGTTCCCGGTGTTATTGGGTCCTTCCGTTCCCGGTGTTATCGGGACCTTCTGTTCCTGATGTTATCGGGACCTTCTGTTCCCGGTGTTATCGGGACCTTCTGTTCCCAGTGTTATCGGGTCCTTCTGTTCCCGGTGTTACCTGGACCTTCTGTTCCCGGTGTTACCAGGTCCTTCTGTTCCCGGTGTTACCAGGTCCTTCTGTTCCCGGTGTTATTGGGACCTTCTGTTCCCGGTGTTATTGGGACCTTCTGTTCCCGGTGTTATCGGGACCTTCTGTTCCCGGTGTTACCTGGACCTTCTGTTCCCGGTGTTATCGGGACCTTCTGTTCCCGGTGTTACCTGGACCTTCTGTTCCCGGTGTTATCGGGACCTTCTGTTCCCGGTGTTATCGGGACCTCCTGTTCCCGGTGTTATCGGGACCTTCTGAACCCGGTGTTATGGGGACCTTCTGTTCCCGGTGTTATTGAGTCCTTCTGTTCCCGGTGTTACCTGGACCTTCTGTTCCCGGTGTTAAGGGGCATTCTGTTCCCGGTGTTACCTGGACCTTCTGTTCCCGGTGTTATCGGGACCTTCTGTTCCCGGTGTTACCTGGACCTTCTGTTCCCGGTGTTATCGGGACCTTCTGTTCCCGGTGTTATCGGGACTTTCCATTCCTGGTGTTATGGGGACCTTCTGTTCCCGGTGTTACCTGGACCTTCTGTTCCCAGAGTTATCGGGACCTTCCGTTTCCGCTTTTATCGGGTCCTTCTGTTCCCGGTGTTACCTGGATCTTCTGTTCCCGGTGTTATCGGGACTTTCTCTTCCTGGTGTTATCGGGACGTTCCATTCCCGGTATTATGAGGACCTTCCATTCCCGGTGTTACCTGGACCTTCTGTTCCCGGTAATATCGGGACCTTCTGTTCCCGGTGTTATCGGGACCTTCTGTTCCCGGTGTTATTGGGTCCTTCTGTTCCCGGTGTTACCTGGACCTTCTGTTCCCGGTGTTATTGGGTCCTTCTGTTCCCGGTGTTACCTGGACCTTCTGTGCCCGGTGTTACTTGGACCTTCTGTTCCCAGTGTTATCGGGTCCTTCTGTTCCCGGTGTTATCGGGTCCTTCTGTTCCCGGTGTTATCGGGACCTTCTTTTCCCGGTGTTACCTGGACCTTCTGTTCCCGGTGTTACCTGGACCTTCTGTTCCCGGTGTCATCAGGACCTTCTGTTCCCCGTGATATCGGGACCTTCTGTTCCCGGTGTTATCGGGACCTTCTGTTCCCGGTGTTATCGGGACCTACTGTTCCCGGTGTTACCTGGACCTTCTGTTCCCGGTGTCATCAGGACCTTCTGTTCCCGGTGATATCGGGACCTTCTGTTCCCGGTGTTATCGGGACCTTCTGTTCCCGGTGTTATCGGGACCTTCTGTTCCCGGTGTTATGGGGACCTTCTGTTCCCGGTTTTACCTGGACCTTCTGTTCCCGGTAATATCGGGACCTTCTGTTCCCGGTGTTATCGGGACCTTCTGTTCCCGGTGTTATCTGGACCTTCTGTTCCTGGTATTATCGGGACCTTCTGTTCCCGGTGTTATCGGGACCTTCTGTTCCTGGTGTTATCGGGACCTTCTGTTCCCGGTGGTATCGGGACCTTCTGTTCCCGGTGTTATCGGGACCTTCTGTTCCCGGTGTTATCGGGACCTTCTGTTCCCGGTGTTACCTGGACCTTCTGTTCCCGGTGTTATCGGGTCCTTCTGTTCCCGGTGTTATCGGGACCTTCTGTTACCGGTGTTACCGGGTCCTTCTGTTCCTGGTGTTACCTGGATTTTCTGTTCCCGGTGTTATCGGGTCCTTCTGTTCCCGGTGTTATCGGGACCTTCTGTTCCCGGTGTTATCGGGACCTTCTGTTCCCAGTGTTACCGGGACCTTCTGTTCCCGGTGTTATTGGGTCCTTCTGTTCCCGGTGTTACCTGGACCTTCTGTTCCCGGTGTTATTGGGTCCTTCTGTTCCCGGTGTTACCTGGACCTTCTGTTCCCGGTGTTATCGGGTCCTTCTATTCCCGGTGTTAACCTGGACCTTCTGTGCCTGGTGTTACCTGGTCCTTCTGTTCCCGGTGTTATCGGGACCTTCTGTTCCCGGTGTTATCGGGACCTTCTGTTCCCGGTGTTACCTGGTCCTTCTGTTCCCGGTGTTATCGGGACCTTCTGTTCCCGGTGCTATCGGGACCTTCTGTTCCCGGTGCTATCGGGACCTTCTGTTCCCGGTGCTATCGGGACCTTCTGTTCCCGGTGTTATCGGGTCCTTCTATTCCCGGTGTTAACCTGGACCTTCTGTGCCCGGTGTTACCCGGTCCTTCTGTTCCCGGTGTTATCAGGTCCTTCTGTTCCCGGTGTTACCTGGTCCTTCTGTTCCCGGTGTTATCGGGACCTTCTGTTCCTGGTGTTACCTGGACCTTCCTTTCGCGGTGTTACTTGGACCTTCTGTTCCCGGTGTTATGGGGACCTTCTGTTCCCGGTGGTATCGGGACCTTCTGTTCCCGGTGGTATCGGGACCTTCTGTTCCCGGTGTTATCATGACCGTCTGTTCCTGGTGTTATCAGGCCATTCTGTTCCCGGTGTTACCTGAGCCTTCTGTTCCCGGTGTTACCTGAGCCTTCTGTTCCCGGTGTTACCGGGATCTTCTGTTCCCGATGTTATCTGGACCTTCTGTTCCCGGTGTTACCTGGACCTTCTGTTCCTGGTGTTATTGGGACCTTCTGTTCCCGGTGTTATCGGGACCTTCTGTTCCCGGTGTTATCGGGACCTTCTATTCCCGGTGTTATCGGGTCCTTGTGTTCCCGGTGTTATCGGGACGATCTGTTCCCGGTGTTATCGGGACCTTCTGTTCCCGGTGTAATGGGGACATTGTGATCTCGGTGTTATCTGGATCTTCTGTTCCCGGTGTTATCGGGACCTTCTGTTCCTGGTGTTATGGGGACCTTCTGTTCCCGGTGTTACCTGGACCTTCTGTTCCTGGTGTTATGGGGACCTTCTGTTCCCGGTGTTACCTGGACCTTCTGTTCCCAGAGTTATCGGGACCTTCCGTTTCCGCTTTTATCGGGACCTTCCATTCCTGGTGTTACCTGGATCTTCTGTTCCCGGTTTTATCGGGACTTTCTCATCCCGGTTTTATCGGGACTTTCTCATCCCGGTGTTATCGGGACCTTCCGTTCCCGGTGTTATCGGAACCTTCTGTTCCCGGTGTTACCTGGATCTTCTGTTCCCGGTGTTACCGGGACCTTCTGTTCCCGGTGGTATCGGGACATTCTGTTCCCGGTGTTATCGGGACCTTCTGTTCCCGGTGTTACCGGGACCTTCTGTTCCCGGTGCTGTCGGGACCTTCTGTTCCCGGTGCTGTCGGGACCTTCTGTTCCCGGTGCTGTCGGGACCTTCTGTTCCCGGTGGTATCGGGACCTTCTGTTCCCTGTGTTTTCGGGACCTTCTGTTCCCGGTGTTATCGGGTCCTTCTGTTCCCGGTGTTATCGGGTCCTTCTGTTCCCGGTGTTACCTGGACCTTCTGTTCCCGGTGCTATTGGGTCCTTCTGTTCCCGGTGTTACCTGGACCTTCTGTTCCCGGTGTTATCGGGTCCTTCTGTTCCCGGTGTTATCGGGACCTTCTGTTCCCGGTGTTATCGGGACCTTCTGTTCCCGGTGCTATCGGGACCTTCTGTTCCCGGTGTTATCGGGTCCTTCTGTTCCCGGTGTTACCTGGATCTTCTGTTCCCGGTGTTATCGGGACTTTCTCTTCCCGGTGTTATCGGGACGTTCCATTCCCGGTATTATGGGGACCTTCCGTTCCCGGTGTTACCTGGACCTTCTGTTCCCGGTAATATCGGGACATTCTGTTCCCGGTGTTATCGGGACCTTCTGTTCCCGGTGTTATTGGGTCCTTCTGTTCCCGGTGTTACCTGGACCTTCTGTTCCCGGTGTTATTGGGTCCTTCTGTTCCCGGTGTTACCTGGACCTTCTGTGCCCGGTGTTACTTGGACCTTCTGTTCCCAGTGTTATCGGGTCCTTCTGTTCCCGGTGTTATCGGGTCCTTCTGTTCCTGGTGTTATTGGGACCTTCTTTTCCCGGTGTTACCTGGACCTTCTGTTCCCGGTGTTACCTGGACCTTCTGTTCCCGGTGTCATCAGGACCTTCTGTTCCCGGTGATATCGGGACCTTCTGTTCCCGGTGTTATCGGGACCTTCTGTTCCCGGTGTTATCGGGACCTTCTGTTCCCGGTGTTACCTGGACCTTCTGTTCCCGGTGTCATCAGGACCTTCTGTTCCCGGTGATATCGGGACCTTCTGTTCCCGGTGTTATCGGGACCTTCTGTTCCCAGTGTTATGGGGACCTTCTGTTCCCGGTTTTACCTGGACCTTCTGTTCCCGGTAATATCGGGACCTTCTGTTCCCGGTGTTATCGGGACCTTCTGTTCCCGGTGTTATCTGGACCTTCTGTTTCTGGTGTTATCTGGACCTTCTGTTCCTGGTGTTATCGGGACCTTCTGTTCCCGGTGTTATCGGGACCTTCTGTTCCTGGTGTTATCGGGACCTTCTGTTCCGGGTGGTATCGGGACCTTCTGTTCCCGGTGTTATCGGGACCTTCTGTTCCCGGTGTTACCTGGACCTTCTGTTCCCGGTGTTATCGGGACCTTCTGTTCCTGGTGTTATGGGGACCTTCTGTTCCCGGTGTTACCTGGACCTTCTGTTCCCAGAGTTATCGGGACCTTCCGTTTCCGCTTTTATCGGGACCTTCCATTCCTGGTGTTACCTGGATCTTCTGTTCCCGGTTTTATCGGGACTTTCTCTTCCCGGTGTTATCGGGACCTTCCGTTCCCGGTGTTATCGGGACCTTCTGTTCCCGGTGTTACCTGGATCTTCTGTTCCCGGTGTTACCGGGACCTTCTGTTCCCGGTGGTATCGGGACCTTCTGTTCCCGGTGTTATCGGGACCTTCTGTTCCCGGTGTTACCGGGACCTTCTGTTCCCGGTGCTATCGGGACCTTCTGTTCCCGGTGCTATCGGGACCTTCTGTTCCCGGTGTTATCGGGTCCTTCTGTTCCCGGTGTTACCTGGACCTTCTGTTCCCGGTGCTATTGGGTCCTTCTGTTCCCGGTGTTACCTGGACCTTCTGTTCCCGGTGTTATCGGGTCCTTCTGTTCCCGGTGTTATCGGGACCTTCTGTTCCCGGTGTTACTGGGTCCTTCTGTTCCTGGTGTTACCTGGATTTTCTGTTCCCGGTGTTATCGGATCCTTCTGTTCCCAGTGTTATCGGGACCTTCTGTTCCCGGTGCTATCGGGACCTTCTGTTCCCGGTGTTATCGGGACCTTCTGTTCCTGGTGTTACCTGGACCTTCCTTTCGCGGTGTTACTTGGACCTTCTGTTCCCGGTGTTACCTGGACTTTCTTTTCCCGGTGTTATGGGGACCTTCTGTTCCTGGTGTTATCGTGACCTTCTGTTCCCGGTGCTATCGGGACCTTCTGTTCCCGGTGGTATCGGGACCTTCTGTTCCCGGTGTTATCGGACCTTCTGTTCCCGGTGTTATCATGACCGTCTCTTCCTGGTGTTATCGGGCCATTCTGTTCCCGGTGTTACCTGGACCTTCTGTTCCCGGTGTTACGTGAGCCTTCTGTTCCCGGTGTTACCGGGATCTTCTGTTCCCGATGTTATCTGGACCTTCTGTTCCCGGTGTTACCTGGACCTTCTGTTCCTGGTGTTATCGGGACCTTCTGTTCCCGGTGTTATCGGGACCTTCTGTTCCCGGTGTTATCGGGACCTTCTGTTCCCGGTGTTATCGGGTCCTTGTGTTCCCGGTGTTATCGGGACGTTCTGTTCCCGGTGTTATCGGGACCTTCTGTTCCCGGTGTAATGGGGACATTGTGATCTCGGTGTTATCTGGATCTTCTGTTCCCGGTGTTATCGGGACCTTCTGTTCCCGGTGTTACCTGGACCTTCTGTTCCCAGAGTTATCGGGACCTTCTGTTTCCGCTTTTATCGGGACCTTCCATTCCTGGTGTTACCTGGATCTTCTGTTCCCGGTTTTATCGGGACTTTCTCTTCCCGGTGTTATCGGGACCTTCCGTTCCCGGTGTTATCGGGACCTTCTGTTCCCGGTGTTACCTGGATCTTCTGTTCCCGGTGTTACCGGGACCTTCTGTTCCCGGTGTTACAGGGACCTTCTGTTCCCGGTGCTATCGGGACCTTCTGTTCCCGGTGGTATCGGGACCTTCTGTTCCCGGTGTTACCTGGACCTTCTGTTCCCGGTGTTACCTGGACCTTCTGTTCCCGGTGTTATCGGGTCCTTCTGTTCCCGGTGTTATCGGGATCTTCTGTTCCCGGTGTTACTGGGTCCTTCTGTTCCCAGTGTTACCTGGATTTTCTGTTCCCGGTGTTATCGGATCCTTCTGTTCCCGGTGTTATCGGGACCTTCTGTTCCTGGTGTTATCGGGACCTTCTGTTCCCGGTGTTATCGGGACCTTCTGTTCCCGGTGTTACCGGGTCCTTCTGTTCCCGGTGTTACCGGGTCCTTCTGTTCCCGGTGTTATTGGGTCCTTCTGTTCCCAGTGTTACCTGGACCTTCTGTTCCCGGTGTTATTGGGTCCTTCTGTTCCCGGTGTTACCTGGACCTTCTGTTCCCGGTGTTATCGGGTCCTTCTATTCCCGGTGTTAACCTGGACCTTCTGTGCCCGGTGTTATTGGGTCCTTCTGTTCCCGGTGTTACCTGGACCTTCTGTTCCCGGTGTTATCGGGTCCTTCTATTCCCGGTGTTAACCTGGACCTTCTGTGCCCGGTATTACCCGGTCCTTCTGTTCCCGGTGTTATCAGGTCCTTCTGTTCCCGGTGTTATCGGGTCCTTCTGTTCCCGGTGTTATCAGGACCTTCTGTTCCCGGTGCTATCGGGACCTTCTGTTCCCGGTGTTATCGGGACCTTCTGTTCCTGGTGTTACCTTGACCTCCTTTTCCCGGTGTTATCGGGACCTTCTGTTCCTGGTGTTATCGTGACCTTCTGTTCCCGGTGCTATCGGGACCTTCTGTTCCCGGTGGTATCGGGACCTTCTGTTCCCGGTGTTATCGGGACCTTCTGTTCCTGGTGTTATCGGGCCATTCTGTTCCCGGTGTTACCTGGACCTTCTGTTCCCGGTGTTACCTGGACCTTCTGTTCCCGGTGTTACCGGGATCTTCTGTTCCCGATGTTATCTGGACCTTTTATTCCCGGTGTTACCTGGACCTTCTGTTCCCGGTGTTATTGGGTCCTTCTGTTCCCGGTGCTATCGGGACCTTCTGTTCCCGGTGTTATCGGGACCTTCTGTTCCCGGTGTTATCGGGACCTTCTGTTCCCGGTGTTATCGGGTCCTTGTGTTCCTTGAGTTATCGGGACCTTCTGTTCACGGTGTTACCTGGACCTTCTGTTCCCGGTGCTATTGGGTCCTTCTGTTCCCGGTGTTACCTTGACCTTCTGTTCCCGGTGTTATCGGGTCCTTCTGTTCCCGGTGTTATCGGGACCTTCTGTTCCCGGTGTTACTGGGTCCTTCTGTTCCCAGTGTTACCTGGATTTTCTGTTCCCGGTGTTATCGGATCCTTCTGTTCCCGGTGTTATCGGGACCTTCTGTTCCCGGTGTTACCGGGACCTTCTGTTCCCGGTGTTATCGGGTCCTTCTATTCCCGGTGTTAACCTGGACCTTCTGTTCCCGGTGTTATCGGGTCCTTCTATTCCCGGTGTTAACCTGGACCTTCTGTGCCCGGTGTTACCCGGTCCTTCTGTTCCCGGTGTTATCAGGTCCTTCTGTTCCCGGTGTTACCTGGTCCTTCTGTTCCCGGTGTTATCGGGACCTTCTGTTCCCGGTGGTATCGGGACCTTCTGTTCCCGGTGTTATCGGGACCTTCTGTTCCCGGTGTTATCGGGTCCTTGTGTTCCCGGTGTTATCGGGACGTTCTGTTCCCGGTGTTATCGGGACCTTCTGTTCCCGGTGTTACCTGGACCTTCTGTTCCCGGTGGTATCGGGACCTTCTGTTCCCGGTGTTATCGGGACCTTCTGTTCCCGGTGTTATCATGACCGTCCGTTCCTGGTGTTATCGGGCCATTCTGTTCCCGGTGTTACCTGGACCTTCTGTTCCCGGTGTTACCGGGATCTTCTGTTCCCGATGTTATCTGGACCTTCTGTTCCCGGTGTTACCTGGACCTTCTGTTCCCGGTGTTATTGGGTCCTTCTGTTCCCGGTGCTATCGGGACCTTCTGTTCCCGGTGTTATCGGGACCTTGTGTTCCCGGTGTTATCGGGTCCTTGTGTTCCCGGTGTTATCGGGACGTTCTGTTCCCGGTGTTATCGGGACCTTCTGTTTCCGGTGTTACCTGGACCTTCTGTTCCCGGTGTTACCGGGACCTTCTGTTCCCGATGTTATCTGGACCTTCTGTTCCCGGTGTTACCTGGACCTTCTGTTCCCGGTGTTATCGGGTCCTTCTGTTCCCGGTGCTATTGGGACCTTCTGTTCCCGGTGTTATCGGGACCTTCTGTTCCCGGTGTTATCGGGACGTTCTGTTCCCGATTTTATCGGGACCTTCCGTTCCCGGTGTAATGGGGACATTGTGATCTCGGTGTTATCTGGACCTTCTGTTCCCGGTGTTATCGGGACCTTCCATTCCTGGTGTTATGGGGACCTTCTTTTCCCGGTGTTATCAGGACCTTCTGTTCCCGGTGTTATCGGGACCTTCCGTTTCCGCTTTTATCGGGACCTTCCATTCCTGGTGTTACCTGGATCTTCCGTTCCCGGTGTTATCGGGACTTTCTCTTCCCGGTGTTATCGGGACCTTCCGTTCCCGGTGTTATCGGGACCTTCTGTTCCCGGTGTTACCGGGACCTTCTGTTCCCGGTGCTATCGGGACCTTCTGTTCCCGGTGCTATCGGGACCTTCTGTTCCCGGTGGTATCGGGACCTTCTGTTCCCGGTGGTATCGGGAGCTTCTGTTCCCGGAGTTATCGGGACCTTCTGTTCACGGTGTTACCTGGACCTTCTGTTCCCGGTGCTATTGGGTCCTTCTGTTCCCGGTGTTACCTGGACCTTCTGTTCCCGGTGTTATCGGGTCCTTCTGTTCCCGGTGTTATCGGGACCTTCTGTTCCCGGTGTTACTGGGTCCTTCTGTTCCCAGTGTTACCTGGATTTTCTGTTCCCGGTGTTATCGGATCCTTCTGTTCCCGGTGTTATCGGGACCTTCTGTTCCCGGTGTTACCGGGACCTTCTGTTCCCGGTGTTATTGGGTCCTTCTGTTCCCAGTGTTACCTGGACCTTCTGTTCCCGGTGTTATCGGGTCCTTCTGTTCCCGGTGTTACCTGGACCTTCTGTTCCCGGTGTTATCGGGTCCTTCTATTCCCGGTGTTAACCTGGACCTTCTGTGCCCGGTGTTACCCGGTCCTTCTGTTCCCGGTGTTATCAGGTCCTTCTGTTCCCGGTGTTACCTGGTCCTTCTGTTCCCGGTGGTATCGGGACCTTCTGTTCCCGGTGGTATCGGGACCTTCTGTTCCCGGTGTTATCGGGACCTTCTGTTCCCGGTGTTATCGGGACCTTCTGTTCCCGGTGTTATCATGACCGTCTGTTCCTGGTGTTATCGGGCCATTCTGTTCCCGGTGTTACCTGGACCTTCTGTTCCCGGTGTTACCGGGATCTTCTGTTCCCGATGTTATCTGGACCTTCTGTTCCCGGTGTTACCTGGACCTTCTGTTCCCGGTGTTATTGGGTCCTTCTGTTCCCGGTGCTATCGGGACCTTCTGTTCCCGGTGTTATCGGGACCTTCTGTTCCCGGTGTTATCGGGTCCTTGTGTTCCCGGTGTTATCGGGACGTTCTGTTCCCGGTGTTATCGGGACCTTCTGTTCCCGGTGTAATGGGGACATTGTGATCTCGGTGTTATCTGGATCTTCTGTTCCCGGTGTTATCGGGACCTTCTGTTCCTGGTGTTATGGGGACCTTCTGTTCCCGGTGTTACCTGGACCTTCTGTTCCCAGAGTTATCGGGACCTTCCGTTTCCGGTGTTATCGGGACCTTCTGTTCCCGGTGTTACCTGGATCTTCTGTTCCCGGTGTTATCGGGACCTTCTGTTCCGGTGCTATCGGGACCTTCTGTTCCCGGTGCTATCGGGACCTTCTGTTCCCGGTGCTATCGGGACCTTCTGTTCCCGGTGCTATCGGGACCTTCTGTTCCCGGTGGTATCGGGACCTTCTGTTCCCGGTGTTATCGGGACCTTCTGTTCCCGGTGTTATCATGACCGTCTGTTCCTGGTGTTATCGGGCCATTCTGTTCCCGGTGTTACCTGGACCTTCTGTTCCCGGTGTTACCCTGGACCTTCTGTTCCCGGTGTTACCGGGATCTTCTGTTCCCGATGATATCTGGACCTTCTGTTCCCGGTGTTACCTGGACCTTCTGTTCCCGGTGTTATTGGGTCCTTCTATTCCCGGTGCTATCGGGACCTTCTGTTCCCGGTGTTATCGGGACCTTCTGTTCCCGATGTTATCGGGTCCTTGTGTTCCCGGTGTTATCGGGACGTTCTGTTCCCGGTGTTATCGGGACCTTCTGTTCCCGGTGTAATGGGGACATTGTGATCTCGGTGTTATCTGGATCTTCTGTTCCTGGTGTTATCGGGACCTTCTGTTCCTGGTGTTATGGGGACCTTCTGTTCCCGGTGTTACCTGGACCTTCTGTTCTCAGAGTTATCGGGACCTTCCGTTCCCGGTGTTATCGGGACCTTCTGTTCCCGGTGTTACCTGGATCTTCTGTTCCCGGTGTTACCTGGATCTTCTGTTCCCGGTGTTATCGGGACCTTCTGTTCCCGGTGTTATCGGGACCTTCCGTTCCCGGTGTTATCGGGACCTTCCGTTCCCGGTGTTATGGGGACCTTCTGTTCCCGGTGTTACCTGGACCTTCTGTTCCCGGTGTTATTGGGACCTTCCATTCCCGGTGTTACCGGGACCTTCTGTTCCCGGGACCTTCTGTTCCCGGTGTTATCGGGACCTTCTGTTCCCGGTGTTAAGGGGCATTCTGTTACCGGTGTTATCAGGAGCTTCCGTTCCCGGTGTTATCTGGACCTTCTGTTCCCGGTGTTACCTGGACCTTCTGTTCCCGGTTTATGGGGACCTTCCGTTCCCGATGCTATCGGGACCTTCCGTTCCCGGTGTTACCTGGACCTTCCGTTCCCGGTGTTACCTGGACCTTCCGTTCCCGGTGTTATCGGGACCTTCCGTTCCCGGTGTTATCGGGACCTTCTGTTCCCGGTGTTAGCGTGTCTTTCCGTTCCCGGTGTTATCGGGTCCTTCTGTTCCCGGTGTTATCGGGACCTTCTGTTCCCGGTGCTATCGGGACCTTCTGTTCCCGGTGTTATCGGGTCCTTCTGTTCCCGGTGTTATCGGGACCTTCTGTTCCCGGTGCTATCGGGACCTTCTGTTCCCGGTGTTATCGGGACCTTCTGTTCCCGGTGTTATCGGGACGTTCCAAACTAGTAAACAGCCCATAGTCTGTAGTGACTTGAGGGGAGTTTCCTCTCCACAGACCTTAGGGATAATTGTGGGGCAGAATGTGGGGCTGATTGAGAGCAGGAAGGGAATACTCTGCATTATCCAGCTCCTCAATTAAACTTAGAACCAGGAGAGCGAGATGTGGAAAGGTCTTGGGCATATTCAAGAAATTCCGCATTCTCACCCAGAGACCACCCAGTTACAACTTCTGTGATCACGATGGCTCAGTGGTTAGCACCGTAGGGACCTGGGTTCCATTCCTCCCTCAAGCAATTGTCTGTGTGAAGTTTGCACGTTCTCTCTGTGTTGGTGGGGGTTTCCTCCGGGTGCTTCCGTTTCCTCCCACAGTCCACAGATGTGCAGGTCAGGTAGATTAACCATGGTAAATTTCCCCATGGTGTCCTGGGATGTGTAGGTTAGGTGGATTAACCATGGAAAATGGAGGGTTGTACGGCAAGAGGGGTGATGCATCTGGGTGGGATGCCCTTTGGAGGGTCAGTATGGGCCGAATGGCCTGCTTCCACACTGTAGGGAGTCTATGATTCTTCTGTCATCAGGAGCCATGCTTAAACATCTGTTGTTTTACATTTAAAAAAAACATTTTGTCAGAATGAAACAAAATTGATCAGAAAACCTGCAAGTCTGACTAAAACTTATTACAGTCCAGACTAATGTGTTTCAGCTTGAATGTAGTCACCCTCCCCCCCCCCACCTCTACATACCTATGTACATATATCCATAACATAAACGTACTGTTAGCAATCCCTCTCACCCACAGAGTGCCCACAAGCAATAATTCTGTGTTTGTGTGTAAGGTACCAGTCAGCAGCTGCTCAGAGGATTATGCTTTTTATCGACTTCTTTCAACCAATTGGGTTTTCCGATTGAAAAGTTATTTATGTTTCAAAGGGGCCTCAGTGACATCAGAGATCCGACCAATCATTTTCAAATTCAATCAGTTTATTTGGAAGCAGCAATTAATCTCAGATGTAAAGGATTATTCACAGATCTGAACATGAGAAAAATGCAATAAAAAAGGTGGAATCGAGGTGGTTCCAGAGGCCCTGGGGTTAGATGTCCAAGGTCAGATATTTAATGTCAAGGAGCAAGGTGTTAGTTAAGTGGAATCTCTATGATGGTTTTCCACAGAATCACGTAATTGAAAATGTCTTTGATGTTGCTCGCTGCTGAATTGGAGCATTTAGATTTCACATGGCGGGTCCAACAGATCACTTACCAGCACCAGGGACTCCATAAGAACCTGAGGGGAAACAAATTATTCTAAACTGTTGCTCGGGGCAAGAACTTTAATCTCCCAAGTCTAGTTTTTTTTTAATTCATTCAGGGGATGCGAGTGTCTCTGCCTGGGCAGCATTTATTGCCCGTTCCTAATTGCCCTGAAGAAGGTGGGGGTGAGCTACCTTCTTAAACTGCCGATAGTAGTCATGACTTGGAGGTGCCGGTGTTGGACTGGGGTGGACAAAGTTAAAAATCACACAACACCAGGTTATAGTCCTACAGCTCATCCGCTTTATCCTCGATCACAACGTCTTCACCTTTGACAACCAGTTCTTCATCCAGACACATGGAACAGCCATGGGGACCAAATTTGCACTCCAATATGCCAACATTTTTATACACAGGTTCGAACAAGACTTCTTCTCTATGCAGGATCTCCAACCAACATTATACACCAGCTAGATTGATGACATTTTCTTCCTCCGGACCCATGGCGAGGAGTCACTGATAAAACTACACAGTGACATCAACAAGTTTCATCCCACCATCAAACTCACCATGGACCACTCTCGACTGTCTGTCTCATTCTTGGACACGTGCGTCTCCATCAAGGACGACACCTCAGCACCACACTCTACCGCAAACCCACAGACAACCTCACAATGCTACACTTCTCCAGCTTCCACCCAAAACATATTAAAACAGCCATCCCCTATGGACAAGCCCTACGCATACACCGGATCTGCTCAGATGAGGAGGAACGTGACGGACACCTGGAAGTACTTAAGGATGCCCTCACAAGAACGGGGTACGATGTTCAACTCATCGACCGCCAGTTCCGACGTGCCACAGCAAGGAACTGTAATGACCTCCTCAGGAGACAGGCACGTGCTGCAATTGACACGGTACCCTTCGTTGTTCAGTACTTCCCAGGAGCTGAAAAACTACGCCATGTTCTTTGTGATCTGCAACACATTATCAATGAGGATGAGCACCTCACCAAGACCTTCCCCACACCTCCACTACTCGCCTTTAAACAACCGCCAAACCTCAAACAGATCATTGTTCGTAGCAAACTGCCCGGCTTTCAGGACAACTCCATACAACCCTGTCACGGTGGACGCTGCAAGATGTGTCAGAGTGTGGACATAGATACCACTATTACACGTGGGGACACCTCCCACCATGTATGTGGCAGGTACTCATGTGACTCAGCCAATGGTATCTATCTTATACGTTGCAAGCAAGGATGCCCTGAGGCATGGTACATTGGGGAAACCGAGCAAAGGCTACGGCAACAGATGAATGGGCACCGCACAACAACCAACAGACAGGAGTGTTCCCTCCCAGTTGGGGGACACTTCAGTGGTCCAGGACATTTGACCTTGGACCCTTGGATGACCATCCTCCAAGGTGGACTTCGGGACAGGCAGCAGTGAAAAGTGGCCGAGCAGAGGCTGATAGCTAAGTTCGATACCCACAGGGAGGGCCTCAACCAGGACCTTGGGTTCATGTCACATTACAGGTGATCACCATTGCACTACACACACACAGATATTCCTACACACACACATACTCTCACACACACACACACAGGCACTCCTATACAGACATATACACAGACGCGCACACAGACACCCACACACACCCTTACAGACACACACACTCACACATGCACCCCCTCACAGACTTAAGACACTCTGCACTCACTACACACACACATATTTACTTTCTCACACTCACAACCCCCAACCCAGACACACACACACACACACACACACACACACACACACACACACACACACACACACACACGCACACACACATTTTGTGGGGTGAATTTGTACTTGCAGTTACATTGTACTTTGCTCAAAAACTGCATGAATTCATGTAAAACTCCGTTATCTCACTTTTTAGATTAGAATCAATCTAAACATCATGGCATAGACAGAGAACACAGGGGGCTAACACCTTCAACATATTGTCTAACTATCACCATTGTTAACAGCTAACCCGAGAATGCAACTTTTTAAAAAAAAGGTTTTGTGATTTACACATGAAAGAAGTGAAACTATCACTGTATTCTAACAGATGAAAGGCTTAACAGACAATCAATTCTTCAATGTATAATTTCAGTTACATCACACTGTAAATTTTTGCTATAAATTCTGTGTGTTAGGATTGAGCCCTCCACTATCACCTGATGAAGGAGCGTCGCTCCGAAAGCTAGTGTGCTTCCAATTAAACCTGTTGGACTATAACCTGGTGTTGTATTATTTTTAACTTCTTAAACTGCTGCAGTCCGTGTGCTGCAGGTAGACTTACAATGCCCTTAGGGAGGGAATTCCAGAATTTTGACCCAGTGACAGTGAAGGAACGGTGATATATTTCCAAGTCAGGATGATTTAGGGGGGATCTTGGAAGTGGTGGTGTTCCCATGCATCTGCTGCCCTTGTCCTTAGCTTGAAGTGCTTGTGGGTTTGGAAGGTGCAGTCTGAGGATCTCTGGCGAATTTCTGCAGTGCACCTTGTAGTGAGTACACACAGCTGCTACTGAGTGTCAGGGGTGGAAGGAGTGGATGCTGTGGATTGTGAATTCATGTCCTGGTCTAGGAGCCTGAGCAGGCAATCCAGACTGATAGATGATGGCATTGAGGCATCTCTGACATGACACAATAAAGCAAATTCCAGGCTGCCTTCTCAGGATCACATGACCCCATACAGTGAGGAGCAGGGAGCTGACCCTACTGTCTAGGTCAATACTCATCCTTCAATCAAAATCACAACTGACACACAGCGCAGGGATTTATCACTGCCAGGAACAAATAAATATTGTACAGACCTACGCTGATAGTGCAAAGTTGATCATTTACTTCCTTGATTGCAAAATAGAAATAAAATCACAACTCCATTACAAAATGTTTAACTTTATGATCACAGAATCATACTGCTCGATACATATCATTGGTCATGCTTGAATTTGATTCTCCGAACAATAACATGAGTGGTTTTGAATTTGAGGGCTGCCTTGTTAGTTATCAGGCTATAGAATGAGACAACACTGGGGACCATTCAGCCCAATTAGTTATTCTAGCTCCATGGAATATCTATCCAACCAATCTTTCTGTCCTGCTCTCTCCCTATCACCCATCAAATGTTTTGTATATTACCAACTGTAATATCTTACGTATTGTCACACCTCCCTGGGGGAGCACGCCTGTTTTTCTTATGGTCATCACAAAGGTCAAATAGAGTCATAGAGATGTACAGCACGGAAACAGACCCTTCGGTCCAACCCGTCCATGCCGACCAGACATCCCAACCCAATCTAATCCCATTTACCAGCGCCCGGCCCATATCCCTCCAAACCCTTCCTATTCATATACCCATCCAAATGCCTCTTAAATGTTGCAATTGTACCAGCCTTCACCACTTCCTCTGGCAGCTCATTCCATACACGTACCACCCTCTGCGTGAAAAAGTTGCCCCTTAGGTCTCTTTTACATCTTTCCCCTCTCACCCTAAACCCATGCCATCTAGTTCTAGACTCCCCAACCCCAGCGATAAAACCTTGTCTATTTACCCTATCCATGCTCCTCATGAGTTTATAAACCTTTATAAGGTCACCTCTCAACCTCCGACGCTCCAGGGAAAACAGCCCCAGCCTGTTCAACCTCTCCCTATAGCTCAGATCCTCCAACCCTGGCAACATCCTTGTAAATCTTTTGTAAATGAAGCAAACTCCCCAATTCACATCTGTCTTAGACACAAGTTGACAAAAGGTACTGACCTGGTTTTTGTACTGAACAAAACTTTTTCTCATTACAAATAAATGGATTCTAGTTATAGGCAACCATTTTAAACCAACAGTATATAATTATACAAATTAAAAATCTAACACCCTTATCAATTCCCCTTTACACACACACACTGACACACATAAAGAAATAGACCCACACAGACATAGATATACACATACACAGACACACAAAGACAAACAGAAACACACACACGTACAGGCACTTACACAAATACATGGACACACACACACATACATGCAGAGACATACATACATGCAGCCATACACATGCATACAATCCGACACAGACACATATAGACATAGACACACACACACACACAAACACATACAGACACACACAGACATCGACAATCACAAACACACATACAGGAAAATTGTATGAGGGCAAAAGTTGGAAGAATAATTATTTTCTCACTTCAGTCCACAATTAAAATAAATACAATAATAAAAAGATACAGCATATACTGCCTTCATAGTATATGCTGTATTTGTGACAGTGCAGGACCTCGGAGTCTGGGTGATACTGAACCACATTTAAAGGGACAAAAACCAGAGATGACAACTGCAGCAGAATTTCGTATAGTGTCTGAGCCCCTGACTGCCATCTGGTGGTCTCAATGGGAAGTGAATTTATTATCAGCATTGGCTCAGGTTTGTGTTCAAGGTGGAATATTGAAGGAGCACTCACTGTTCAGATGAAATTTGGTCACTGAAGGTAAGCTTTCCAACCAATTGACAGCCTTCATTTTTTAAAAATTCTTTGATGGGATGTGGGTATCACTGGGAAGACCCAGCATTTGATGCCCATTCCCAATTCCATCTTGAACTAAGTGATTTGTTCAGCAGTTGCAGCAGAGGGCAGTTAAGAGTCAACCACCTTACTGTGGGTCTGGAGTCACATGTAGGCCAGAGTTTCCTTCCCTAAAGGACATTGGTGAACCAAGTCAATTTTTACGACAATTAATAATCACCATCACAGAGGCTTACTTTCAATTCATCACATCGAAATTCCACTCATTGCTGAGATGGGATGCGAACCCATGTACCTAGATCATGACCTGAGGCCTCTGGATTACTAGTCTAATCCACTAGCACTGTCCCATGATCGCCCCGCGCTCCCAGGTGGAGGTATTTACCCCCAACACTCACCTTACTCCATCAACAGGGAGACAGTGACCACCTGAGACTACAACAAAGAGATCATAGATTTCAGGCCATTGAGGAAGATTCGTTTTCAGGAAAGGATAAATTATTTGCAACAAATACTATTTAATGTTAAAAAATATTGACGCAAACAATTATTCTTGTTGAATATAATAACATTGGAGACTGTGGTGCTGAACGGACAGCTCCATTCCTGCTACCTCACGTTCAATATTCCAGTGAACAGTGTAGGCCGAGAGCCAGAGTCCGTTGGTTATGGATAAAACTAGAGACTTAATAGAATTTAAAATTGTGCAAAGGTTCTCAGGACTATGAAGATTGTTTTTACACATAGTTTCCGAGCTCACGAAATACAGCTCCATGTGCAATAGCTTCCAGCAGCAGTTCCGAATTCCTCGCCACAGTTTCACACAGAAACACAAACCTCGCCCCTTTGTCAATCCCTGGTTAGGGGGCACTCAGTACAGGGTCAACCCTGGTTAGGGAGCACTCAGTACAGGGTCAACCCTGGTTAGGGGGCACTCAGTACAGGGTCAACCTTGGTTAGGGAGCACTCAGTACAGGGTCAACCCTGGTTAGGGGGCACTCAGTACAGGGTCAACCCTGGTTAGGGAGCACTCAGTACAGGGTCAATCCTGGTGAGGGGGCACTCAGTACAGGGTCAACCCTGGTGAGGGGGCACTCAGTACAGGGTCAACCCTGGTGAGGGAGCACTCAGTACAGGGTCAACCCTGGTAAGGGGGCAGTCAGTACAGGAACAAACCTGGATGGGGGCACTCAGTACAGGAACATACCTGGTTAGGGGGCACTCAGTATAGGAACAAACCTGGTTAGGGCGCACTCAGTACAGGAACATACCTGGTTAGGGCGCACTCAGTACAGGAGCAAACCTGGTTAGGGAGCACTCAGCACAGGTACATACCTGGTAAGGGGGCACTCAGTACAGGAACAAACCTGGTTAGGGGGCACTCAGTACAGGAACATATCTTGTTAGGGGGCACTCAGTACAGGAACAAACCTGGTTAGGGGGCACTCAGTACAGGAACAAACCTGGTTAGGGGGCACTCAGAACAGAAGCAAACCTGGTTAGGGGGCACTCAGTACAGGAACATACGTGGTTAGGGAGCACTCGGTACAGGAGCAAACCTGGTTACGGATCACTCAGTAAAGGAACATACCTGGTTAGGGCGCACTCAGTATAGGTACATACCTGGTTAGGGCGCACTCAATACAGGAACATACCTAGTTAGGGAGCACTCAGTACAGGAATAATCCTGGTTAGGGAGCACTCAGTACAGGAACATACCTGGTTAAGGAGCACTCAGTACAGGAATAATCCTGGTTAGGGCGCACTCAGTACAGGAGCAAACCTGGTTAGGGCGCACTCAGTACAGGAACAAACCTGGTTAGGGGGCACTCTGTACAGGAACATACCTGGTTAGGGCGCACTCAGTACAGGAGCAAACTTGGTTAGGGCGCACTCAGTACAGGAACATACCTGGTTAGGGCGCACTCAGTACAGGAACATACCTGGTTAGGGAGCACTCAATACAGGAACATATCTTGTTAGGGGGCAATCAGTACAGGAACAAACCTGGTTAGGGGGCAGTCAGAACAGAAGCAAACCTGGTTAGGGAGCACTCAGCACAGGTACATACCTGGTTAGGGGGCATTCAGTACAGGAACAAACCTGGTTAGGGAGCACTCAGTACAGGAACATACCTGGTTAGGGGGCACTCAGTACAGGAACATACCTGGTTAGGGCGCACTCAGTACAGGAGCAAACCTGGTTAGGGAGCACTCAGCACAGGTACATACCTGGTAAGGGGGCACTCAGTACAGGAACAATCCTGGTTAGGGCGCACTCAATACAGGAACATACCTAGTTAGGGAGCACTCAGTACAGGAATAATCCTGGTTAGGGAGCACTCAGTACAGGAACATACCTGGTTAAGGAGCACTCAGTACAGGAATAATCCTGGTTAGGGCGCACTCAGTACAGGAGCAAACCTGGTTAGGGCGCACTCAGTACAGGAACAAACCTGGTTAGGGGGCACTCTGTACAGGAACATACCTGGTTAGGGCGCACTCAGTACAGGAGCAAACTTGGTTAGGGCGCACTCAGTACAGGAGCAAACTTGGTTAAGGCGCACTCAGTACAGGAACATACCTGGTTAGGGCGCACTCAGTACAGGACCAAACCTGATTAGGGGCGGGCAGTCAGTACAGGAACATACCTGGTTAGGGAGCACTCAGTACAGGAACAAACCTGGTTAGGGCGCACTCAGTACAGGAACAAACCTGGTTAGGGGGCATTCAGTACAAGAAAATACCTGGTTAGGGCGCACTCAGTACAGGAACAAACCTGGTTAGGGGGCAGTCAGTACAGGAACATACCTGGTTAGGGCGCACTCAGTACAGGAACGTACCTGGTTAGGGAGCACTCAGTACAGGAAAATACCTGGTTAGGGCGCACTCAGTACAGGAGCAAACTTGGTTAAGGCGCACTCAGTACAGGAACATACTTGGTTAGGGCGCACTCAGTACAGGACCAAACCTGATTAGGGGCGGGCAGTCAGTACAGGAACATACCTGGTTAGGGAGCACTCAGTACAGGAACAAACCTGGTTAGGGCGCACTCAGTACAGGAACAAACCTGGTTAGGGGGCATTCAGTACAGGAACATACCTGGTTAGGGCGCACTCAGTACAGGACCAAACCTGGTTAGGGGCGGGCAGTCAGTACAGGAACACAACTGGTTAGGGGGCAGTCAGTACAGGACCAAACCTGGTTAGGGGCGGGCAGTCAGTACAGGAAAATACCTGGTTAGGGCGCACTCAGTACAGGAACAAACCTGGTTAGGGCGCACTCAGTCCAGGAACAATCCTGGTTAGGGCGCACTCAATACAGGAATAACCTGGTTAGGGCGCACTCAATACAGGAATAACCTGGTTAGGGCGCACTCAGTACAGGAGCAAACCTGGTTAGGGCGCACTCACTACAGGAACATACCTGGTTAGGGAGCACTCAGTACAGGAGCAAACCTGGTTAGGGGGCACTCAGCACAGGAGCAAACCTGGGTGGGAGCACTCAGCACAGGTACATACCTGGTTAGGGCGCAGTCAGTATAGGAACAAACCTGGTTAGGGGGCACTCAGTACAGGAACATACCTAGTTAGGGAGCACTCAGTACAGGAACATATCTTGTTAGGGGGCAATCAGTACTGGAACATACAGGACAGGAACAAACCTGGTTGTGGGGCACTCAGCACAGGAACATACCTGGTTAGGGAGCACTCGGCACAGGTACATACCTGTTTAGGGGGCAATCAGTGCAGGAACATACCTGGTTAGGGGGCAGTCAGTACAGGAACAAACCTGGTTAGGGCGCACTCAGTACAGGAGCAAACCTGGTTAGGGAGCACTCAGCACAGGTACATACCTGGTAAGGGGGCACTCAGTACAGGAACAAACCTGGTTAGGGGGCACTCAGTAAAGGAACATACCTGGTTAGGGGCCACTCAGTACAGGAACATACCTGGTTAGGGGGCAGTCAGTACAGGAACACACCTGGTTAGGGGGCACTCAGTATAGGAACAAACCTGGTTAGGGCGCACTCAGTACAGGAACATACCTGGTTAGGGGGCACTCAGTACAGGAACAAACCTGGTTAGGGGGCAGTCAGTACAGGAACACACCTGGTTAGGGGGCACTCAGTACAGGAACATACCTGGTTAGGGGGCAGTCAGTACAGGAACAAACCTGGTTAGGGGGCAGTCAGTACAGGAACAAACCTGGTTAGGGCGCACTCAGTACAGGCACATACCTGGTTAGGGGGCACTCAGTACAGGACCAAACCTGGTTAGGGGCGGGCAGTCAGTACAGGAACACAACTGGTTAGGGGGCAGTCAGTACAGGAACAAACCTGGTTGGGGGCACTCAGTACAGGAACATACCTGGTTAGGGGGCACTCAGTATAGGAACAAACCTGGTTAGGGCGCACTCAGTAGAGGAACATACCTGGTTAGGGGGCACTCAGTACAGGAACATACCTGGTTAGGGCGCACTCAGTACAGGAACATACCTGGTTAGGGGGCACTCAGTACAGGAACATACCTGGTTAGGGGGCACTCAGTACAGGAACATACCTGGTTAGGGGGCACTCAGTATAGGAACAAACCTGGTTAGGGGGCAGTCAGTACAGGAACACACCTGGTTAGGGGGCACTCAGTACAGGAACATACCTGGTTAGGGGGCAGTCAGTACAGGAACAAACCTGGTTAGGGGGCACTCAGTACAGGAACAAACCTGGTTAGGGGGCACTCAGTACAGGCACATACCTGGTTAGGGGGCACTCAGTACAGGCACATACCTGGTTAGGGGCGGGCAGTCAGTACAGGAACACAACTGGTTAGGGGGCAGTCAGTACAGGAACAAACCTGGATGGGGGCACTCAGTACAGGAACATACCTGGTTAGGGGGCACTCAGTATAGGAACAAACCTGGTTAGGGCGCACTCAGTACAGGAACATACCTGGTTAGGGGGCACTCAGTACAGGAACATACCTGGTTAGGGGGCACTCAGTACAGGAACATACCTGGTTAGGGGGCACTCAGTATAGGAACAAACCTGGTTAGGGGGCAGTCAGTACAGGAACACACCTGGTTAGGGGGCACTCAGTACAGGAACATACCTGGTTAGGGGGCACTCAGTATAGGAACAAACCTGGTTAGGGGGCAGTCAGTACAGGAACATACCTGGTTAGGGGGCACTCAGTACAGGAACATACCGGGTTAGGGGGCAGTCAGTACAGGAACAAACCTGGTTAGGGCGCACTCAGTACAGGAACAAACCTGGTTAGGGGGCATTCAGTACAGGAACATACCTGGTTAGGGCGCACTCAGTACAGGACCAAACCTGGTTAGGGGCGGGCAGTCAGTACAGGAACACAACTGGTTAGGGGGCAGTCAGTACAGAAACAATCCTGGTTAGGGAGCACTCAGTACAGGAACAAACCTGGTTAGGGGGCACTCAGTACAGAGTGGGACAGAGATCAGACAGATTGGGACAGATATTAGACAGAGTGGGACAGAGATTAGACAGAGCGGGACAGAGATTAGACAGAGTGGGACAGAGATTAGACAGATTGGGACAGAGATTAGACAGATTGGGACAGATATTAGACAGAGTGGGACAGAGATTAGACAGATTGGGACAAAGATTAGACAGAGCGAGACAGAGATTAGACAGAGCGAGACAGAGATTAGACAGAGCGAGACAGAGATTAGACAGAGAGGGACAGAGATTAGACAGAGCGAGACAGAGATTAGACAGAGCGAGACAGAGATTAGACAGAGTGGGACAGAGATTAGACAGAGCGGGACAGAGATTAGACAGAGTGGGACAGAGATTAGACAGAGAGGGACAGAGATTAGACAGAGCGAGACAGAGATTAGACAGAGCGAGACAGAGATTAGACAGAGCGAGACAGAGATTAGACAGAGAGGGACAGAGATTAGACAGAGCGAGACAGAGATTAGACAGAGTGGGACAGAGATTAGACAGAGAGGGACAGAGATTAGACAGAGCGAGACAGAGATTAGACAGAGCGAGACAGAGATTAGACAGAGCGGGACAGAGATTAGACAGAGTGAGACAGAGATTAGACAGAGTGGGACAGAGATTAGACAGAGAGGGACAGAGATTAGACAGAGCGAGACAGAGATTAGACAGAGCGAGACAGAGATTAGACAGAGTGGGACAGAGATTAGACAGAGCGAGACAGAGATTAGACAGAGTGGGACAGAGATTAGACAGAGAGGGACAGAGATTAGACAGAGCGAGACAGAGATTAGACAGAGCGAGACAGAGATTAGACAGAGCGAGACAGAGATTAGACAGAGAGGGACAGAGATTAGACAGAGCGAGACAGAGATTAGACAGAGTGGGACAGAGATTAGACAGAGAGGGACAGAGATTAGACAGAGCGAGACAGAGATTAGACAGAGCGAGACAGAGATTAGACAGAGTGGGACAGAGATTAGACAGAGTGGGACAGAGATTAGACAGAGCGGGACAGAGATGAGACAGAGCGGGACAGAGATGAGACAGAGCTGGACAGAGATTAGACAGAGATTAGACAGAGCGAGACAGAGATTAGACAGAGCGAGACAGAGATTAGACAGAGTGGAACAGATATCAGACAGATCGGGACAGAGATTAGACAGAGTGGAACAGATATCAGACAGATCGGGACAGAGATTAGACAGAGCGGGACAGAGATGAGACAGAGCAGGACAGAGATGAGACAGAGCGGGACAGAGATGAGACAGAGCGGGACAGAGATTAGACAGAGATTAGACAGATTGGGACAGAGATTAGACAGAGCAGGACAGCGATTAGACAGAGCGAGACAGAGATTAGACAGAGTGGGACAGAGATTAGACAGAGCGAGACAGCGATTAGACACAGCGAGACAGCGATTAGACACAGCGAGACAGAGATTAGACAGAGCGGGACAGAGATTAGACAGAGCGGGACAGAGATTAGACAGAATTGGACAGAGATTAGACAGAATTGGACAGAGATTAGACAGAATTGGGCAGAGATTAGACAGAGTGGGATAGAGATTAGACAGATTGAGACAGCGGCTAGACAGAGCTGGACTGAGATTATACAGAGTGGGACAGAGATTAGACTGAGCGGGACAGAAATTAGACAGAGCGGGACAGAGATTAGACAGAGCGGGACAGAGATTAGACAGAGCCCGACAGAGATTAGACAGAGCCCGACAGAGATTAGACAGAGCCCGACAGAGATTAGACAGAGCGGGACAGAGATTAGACAGATTGGGACAGAGATTAAACAGAGTGGGACAGAGATTAGACAGATTGGGACAGAGATTAGACAGAGCGGGACAGCGATTAGACAGAGCGAGACAGAGATTAGACAGAGCGAGACAGAGATTAGACAGAGTGGAACAGATATCAGACAGATCGGGACAGAGATTAGACAGAGCGGGACAGAGATGAGACAGAGCGGGACAGAGATGAGACAGAGCGGGACAGAGATGAGACAGAGCTGGACAGAGATTAGACAGAGATTAGACAGATTGGGACAGAGATTAGACAGAGCAGGACAGCGATTAGACAGAGCGAGACAGAGATTAGACAGAGCGGGACAGAGATTAGACAGAGCGAGACAGCGATTAGACACAGCCAGACAGCGATTAGACACAGCGAGACAGAGATTAGACAGAGCGGGACAGAGATTAGACAGAGCGGGACAGAGATTAGACAGAGCGGGACAGAGATTAGACAGAATTGGACAGAGATTAGACAGAATTGGACAGAGATTAGACAGAATTGGGCAGAGATTAGACAGAATTGGGCAGAGATTAGACAGAGTGGGATAGAGATTAGACAGATTGAGACAGCGGCTAGACAGAGCTGGACTGAGATTATACAGAGTGGGACAGAGATTAGACAGAGCGGGACAGAGATTAGACAGAGCCCGACAGAGATTAGACAGAGCGGGACAGAGATTAGACAGAGCCCGACAGAGATTAGACAGAGCCCGACAGAGATTAGACAGAATTGGGCAGAGATTAGACAGAATTGGGCAGAGATTAGACAGAATTGGGCAGAGATTAGACAGAGTGGGATAGAGATTAGACAGATTGAGACAGCGGCTAGACAGAGCTGGACTGAGATTAGACAGAGTTGGGCAGAGATTAGATAGAGTGGGATAGAGATTAGACAGAGCGGGACAGAGATGAGACAGAGCGGGACAGAGATGAGACAGAGCGGGACAGAGATGAGACAGAGCTGGACAGAGATTAGACAGAGCGAGACAGAGATTAGACAGAGTGGGACAGAGATTAGACAGAGCGAGACAGCGATTAGACACAGCGAGACAGCGATTAGACACAGCGAGACAGCGATTAGACACAGCGAGACAGAGATTAGACACAGCGAGACAGCGATTAGACACAGCGAGACAGCGATTAGACACAGCGAGACAGCGATTAGACACAGCGAGACAGCGATTAGACACAGCGAGACAGCGATTAGACACAGCGAGACAGAGATTAGACAGAGCGGGACAGAGATTAGACAGAGCGGGACAGAGATTAGACAGAATTGGACAGAGATTAGACAGAATTGGACAGAGATTAGATAGAATTGGGCAGAGATTAGACAGAATTGGGCAGAGATTAGACAGAGTGGGATAGAGATTAGACAGATTGAGACAGCGGCTAGACAGAGCTGGACTGAGATTATACAGAGTGGGACAGAGATTAGACTGAGCGGGACAGAAATTAGACAGAGCGGGACAGAGATTAGACAGAGCGGGACAGAGATTAGACAGAGCCCGACAGAGATTAGACAGAGCCCGACAGAGATTAGACAGAGCCCGACAGAGATTAGACAGAGCGGGACAGAGATTAGACAGAGCCCGACAGAGATTAGACAGAGCCCGACAGAGATTAGACAGAATTGGGCAGAGATTAGACAGAATTGGGCAGAGATTAGACAGAATTGGGCAGAGATTAGACAGAGTGGGATAGAGATTAGACAGATTGAGACAGCGGCTAGACAGAGCTGGACTGAGATTAGACAGAGTTGGGCAGAGATTAGATAGAGTGGGATAGAGATTAGACAGAGCTGGACAGAGATTATACAGAGTTGGGCAGAGATTAGATTGAGTGGGACAGAGATTAGACAGAGCGGGATAGAGATTAGACAGAGTTGGACAGAGATTAGACAGAGTTGGACAGAGATTAGACAGAGTTGGACAGAGATTAGACTGAGCGAGACAGAGATTAGACAGAGATTAGACAGAGATTAGACAGAGATTAGACAGAGTGGGACAGAGATTAGACAGAGTGGGACAGAGATTAGACAGAGCGGGACAGAGATTAGACAGAGATTAGACAGAGATTAGACAGAGTGGGACAGAGATTAGACAGAGTGGGACAGAGATTAGACAGAGCAAGACAGAGATTAGACAGAGATTAGACAGAGATTAGACAGAGATTAGACAGAGATTAGACAGAGATTAGACAGAGTGGGACAGAGATTAGACAGAGTGGGACAGAGATTAGACAGAGATTAGACAGAGATTAGACAGAGCGAGACAGAGATTAGACAGAGCGAGACAGAGATTAGACAGAGATTAGACAGAGATTAGACAGAGATTAGACAGAGATTAGACAGAGATTAGACAGATCGGGACAGAGATTAGACAGAGTGGGACAGAGATTAGACAGAGCGGGACAGAGATTAGACAGAGTGGGACAGAGATTAGACAGATCGGGACAGAGATTAGACAGAGTGGGACAGAGATTAGACAGAGCGGGACAGAGATTAGACAGAGCGGGACAGAGATTAGACAGATCGGGACAGAGATTAGACAGAGATTAGACTGAGCGGGACAGAGATTAGACAGAGCGGGACAGAGATTAGACAGATTGGGACAGAGATTAGACAGAGTGGGACAGAGATTAGACAGATTGGGACAGAGATTAGACAGAGCGGGACAGCGATTAGACAGAGCGAGACAGAGATTAGACAGAGCGAGACAGAGATTAGACAGAGTGGAACAGATATCAGACCGATCGGGACAGAGATTAGACAGAGCGGGACAGAGATGAGACAGAGCGGGACAGAGATGAGACAGAGCGGGACAGAGATGAGACACAGCGAGACAGAGATTAGACAGAGCGGGACAGAGATTAGACAGAATTGGACAGAGATTAGACAGAATTGGACAGAGATTAGACAGAATTGGGCAGAGATTAGACAGAATTGGGCAGAGATTAGACAGAGTGGGATAGAGATTAGACAGATTGAGACAGCGGCTAGACAGAGCTGGACTGAGATTATACAGAGTGGGACAGAGATTAGACCGAGCGGGACAGAAATTAGACAGAGCGGGACAGAGATTAGACAGAGCCCGACAGAGATTAGACAGAATTGGGCAGAGATTAGACAGAATTGGGCAGAGATTAGACAGAATTGGGCAGAGATTAGACAGAGTGGGATAGAGATTAGACAGAGTGGGATAGAGATTAGACAGATTGAGACAGCGGCTAGACAGAGCTGGACTGAGATTAGACAGAGTTGGGCAGAGATTAGATAGAGTGGGATAGAGATTAGACAGAGCGGGACAGAGATGAGACAGAGCGGGACAGAGATGAGACAGAGCGGGACAGAGATGAGACAGAGCTGGACAGAGATTAGACAGAGCGAGACAGAGATTAGACAGAGTGGGACAGAGATTAGACAGAGCGAGACAGCGATTAGACAGATTGGGACAGAGATTAGACAGAGTGGGACAGAGATTAGACAGATTGGGACAGAGATTAGACAGAGCGGGACAGCGATTAGACAGAGCGAGACAGAGATTAGACAGAGCGAGACAGAGATTAGACAGAGTGGAACAGATATCAGACCGATCGGGACAGAGATTAGACAGAGCGGGACAGAGATGAGACAGAGCGGGACAGAGATGAGACAGAGCGGGACAGAGATGAGACACAGCGAGACAGAGATTAGACAGAGCGGGACAGAGATTAGACAGAGCGGGACAGAGATTAGACAGAATTGGACAGAGATTAGACAGAATTGGACAGAGATTAGACAGAATTGGGCAGAGATTAGACAGAATTGGGCAGAGATTAGACAGAGTGGGATAGAGATTAGACAGATTGAGACAGCGGCTAGACAGAGCTGGACTGAGATTATACAGAGTGGGACAGAGATTAGACTGAGCGGGACAGAAATTAGACAGAGCGGGACAGAGATTAGACAGAGCCCGACAGAGATTAGACAGAGCCCGACAGAGATTAGACAGAGCCCGACAGAGATTAGACAGAATTGGGCAGAGATTAGACAGAATTGGGCAGAGATTAGACAGAATTGGGCAGAGATTAGACAGAGTGGGATAGAGATTAGACAGAGTGGGATAGAGATTAGACAGATTGAGACAGCGGCTAGACAGAGCTGGACTGAGATTAGACAGAGTTGGGCAGAGATTAGATAGAGTGGGATAGAGATTAGACAGAGCGGGACAGAGATGAGACAGAGCGGGACAGAGATGAGACAGAGCGGGACAGAGATGAGACAGAGCTGGACAGAGATTAGACAGAGCGAGACAGAGATTAGACAGAGTGGGACAGAGATTAGACAGAGCGAGACAGCGATTAGACACAGCGAGACAGCGATTAGACACAGCGAGACAGCGATTAGACACAGCGAGACAGCGATTAGACACAGCGAGACAGCGATTAGACACAGCGAGACAGAGATTAGACACAGCGAGACAGAGATTAGACACAGCGAGACAGCGATTAGACACAGCGAGACAGCGATTAGACACAGCGAGACAGTGATTAGACACAGCGAGACAGAGATTAGACAGAGCGGGACAGAGATTAGACAGAGCGGGACAGAGATTAGACAGAATTGGACAGAGATTAGACAGAATTGGACAGAGATTAGACAGAATTGGACAGAGATTAGACAGAATTGGGCAGAGATTAGACAGAATTGGGCAGAGATTAGACAGAGTGGGATAGAGATTAGACAGATTGAGACAGCGGCTAGACAGAGCTGGACTGAGATTATACAGAGTGGGACAGAGATTAGACTGAGCGGGACAGAAATTAGACAGAGCGGGACAGAGATTAGACAGAGCGGGACAGAGATTAGACAGAGCCCGACAGAGATTAGACAGAGCCCGACAGAGATTAGACAGAGCCCGACAGAGATTAGACAGAGCGGGACAGAGATTAGACAGAGCCCGACAGAGATTAGACAGAGCCCGACAGAGATTAGACAGAATTGGGCAGAGATTAGACAGAATTGGGCAGAGATTAGACAGAATTGGGCAGAGATTAGACAGAATTGGGCAGAGATTAGACAGAGTGGGATAGAGATTAGACAGATTGAGACAGCGGCTAGACAGAGCTGGACTGAGATTAGACAGAGTTGGGCAGAGATTAGATAGAGTGGGATAGAGATTAGACAGAGCTGGACAGAGATTATACAGAGTTGGGCAGAGATTAGATTGAGTGGGACAGAGATTAGACAGAGTTGGACAGAGATTAGACAGAGTTGGACAGAGATTAGACAGAGTTGGACAGAGATTATACAGAGTTGGACAGAGATTAGACTGAGCGAGACAGAGATTAGACAGAGATTAGACAGAGATTAGACAGAGATTAGACAGAGATTAGACAGAGATTAGACAGAGTGGGACAGAGATTAGACAGAGCGGGACAGAGATTAGACAGAGATTAGACAGAGATTAGACAGAGTGGGACAGAGATTAGACAGAGTGGGACAGAGATTAGACAGAGCGAGACAGAGATTAGACAGAGATTAGACAGAGATTAGACAGAGATTAGACAGAGATTAGACAGAGATTAGACAGAGTGGGACAGAGATTAGACAGAGTGGGACAGAGATTAGACAGAGATTAGACAGAGATTAGACAGAGCGAGACAGAGATTAGACAGAGCGAGACAGAGATTAGACAGAGATTAGACAGAGATTAGACAGAGATTAGACAGAGATTAGAAAGAGATTAGACAGATCGGGACAGAGATTAGACAGAGTGGGACAGAGATTAGACAGAGCGGGACAGAGATTAGACAGAGCGGAACAGAGATTAGACAGAGCGGGACAGAGATTAGACAGATCGGGACAGAGATTAGACAGAGATTAGACAGAGTGGGACAGAGATTAGACAGAGATTAGACAGAGATTAGACAGAGTGGGACAGAGATTAGACAGAGTGGGACAGAGATTAGACAGAGATTAGACAGAGATTAGACAGAGATTAGACAGAGAGGGACAGAGTGGGACAGAGTGGGACAGAGATTAGACAGAGTGGGACAGAGATTAGAAAGAGCTGGACAGCGATTAGACAGAGTGGGACAGAGATGAGACAGAGCTGGACAGAGATTGGACAGAGTGGGACAGAGATTAGACAGAGCGAGACAGAGATTAGACAGAGCGGGACAGAGATTAGACAGAGTGGAACAGATATCAGACAGATTGGGACAGAGATTAGACAGATCGAGACAGAGATTAGACAGAGCGGGACAGAGATTAGACAGAGCGAGACAGAGATTAGACAGAGCGAGACAGAGATTAGACAGAGTGGAACAGATATCAGACAGATCGGGACAGAGATTAGACAGAGTGGAACAGATATCAGACAGATCGGGACAGAGATTAGACAGAGTGGAACAGATATCAGACAGATCGGGACAGAGATTAGACAGAGCGGGACAGAGATTAGACAGAGCGGGACAGAGATTAGACAGAGTGGAACAGATATCAGACAGATCGGGACAGAGATTAGACAGAGTGGAACAGATATCAGACAGATCGGGACAGAGATTTGACAGAGCTGGACAGAGATGAGACAGAGCGGGACAGAGATGAGACAGAGCGGGACAGAGATGAGACAGAGCGGGACAGAGATGAGACAGAGATTAGACAGATTGGGACAGAGATTAGACAGAGCAGGACAGAGTGGGACAGAGCTGGACAGAGATTAGACAGAGCGAGACAGAGATTAGACAGAGCGGGACAGAGATGAGACAGAGCTGGACAGAGATTAGACAGAGCGGTACAGAGATTAGACAGAGATTAGACAGAGATTAGACAGAGTGGGACAGAGATTAGACAGAGTGGGACAGAGATGAGACAGAGCGGGACAGAGATGAGACAGAGCGGGACAGAGATTAGACAGAGATTAGACAGAGATTAGACAGAGTGGGACAGAGATTAGACAGATCGGGACAGAGATTAGACAGAGATTAGACAGAGATTAGACAGAGTGGGACAGAGATTAGACAGAGTGGGACAGAGATTAGACAGAGCGGGACAGAGATGAGACAGAGCGGGACAGAGATGAGACAGAGATTAGACAGAGATTAGACAGAGCGGAACAGAGATTAGACAGATCGGGACAGAGATTAGACAGAGATTAGACAGAGCGGGACAGAGATTAGACAGAGATTAGACAGAGCGGAACAGAGATTAGACTGAGCGGGACAGAGATTAGACAGATCGGGACAGAGATTAGACAGAGATTAGACAGAGATTAGACAGAGTGGGACAGAGATTAGACAGAGTGGGACAGAGATTAGACAGAGATTAGACAGAGATTAGACAGAGATTAGACAGAGATTAGACAGAGATTAGACAGAGCGGGACAGAGATTAGACAGAGTGGGACAGAGATTAGAAAGAGCTGGACAGCGATTAGACAGAGTGGGACAGAGATGAGACAGAGCTGGACAGAGATTGGACAGAGCTGGACAGAGATTGGACAGAGAGGGACAGAGATTAGACAGAGCTGGACAGAGATTGGACAGAGTGGGACAGAGATTAGACAGAGCGAGACAGAGATTAGACAGAGCGAGACAGAGATTAGACAGAGCGAGACAGAGATTAGACAGAGCGGGACAGAGATTAGACAGAGTGGAACAGATATCAGACAGATTGGGACAGAGATTAGACAGAGCGAGACAGAGATTAGACAGAGCGGGACAGAGATTAGACAGAGCGGGACAGAGATTAGACAGAGCGAGACAGAGATTAGACAGAGCGGGACAGAGATTAGACAGAGCGGGACAGAGATTAGACAGAGCGAGACAGAGATTAGACAGAGCGGGACAGAGATTAGACAGAGTGGGACAGAGATTAGACAGAGCGGGACAGAGATTAGACAGAGTGGAACAGAGATTAGAAAGAGCTGGACAGCGATTAGTCAGAGTGGGACAGAGATGAGACAGAGCTGGACAGAGATTGGACAGAGCTGGACAGAGATTGGACAGAGTGGGACAGAGATTAGACAGAGCTGGACAGAGATTGGACAGAGTGGGACAGAGATTAGACAGAGCGAGACAGAGATTAGACAGAGCGAGACAGAGATTAGACAGAGCGAGACAGAGATTAGACAGAGCGGGACAGAGATTAGACAGAGCGGGACAGAGATTAGACAGAGTGGAACAGATATCAGACAGATTGGGACAGAGATTAGACAGAGCGAGACAGAGATTAGACAGAGCGGGACAGAGATTAGACAGAGCGGGAGAGAGATTAGACAGAGCGAGACAGAGATTAGACAGAGCGGGACAGAGATTAGACAGAGCGGGACAGAGATTAGACAGAGTGGGACAGAGATTAGAAAGAGCTGGACAGCGATTAGACAGAGTGGGACAGAGATGAGACAGAGCTGGACAGAGATTGGACAGAGCTGGACAGAGATTGGACAGAGTGGGACAGAGATTAGACAGAGCTGGACAGAGATTGGACAGAGTGGGACAGAGATTAGACAGAGCGAGACAGAGATTAGACAGATTGGGACAGAGATTAGACAGAGCGGGACAGAGATTAGACAGAGCGGGACAGAGATTAGACAGAGTGGAACAGATATCAGACAGATTGGGACAGAGATTAGACAGAGCGAGACAGAGATTAGACAGAGCGGGACAGAGATTAGACAGAGTGGGACAGAGATTAGAAAGAGCTGGACAGCGATTAGACAGAGTGGGACAGAGATGAGACAGAGCTGGACAGAGATTGGACAGAGCTGGACAGAGATTGGACAGAGTGGGACAGAGATTAGACAGAGCTGGACAGAGATTGGACAGAGTGGGACAGAGATTAGACAGAGCGAGACAGAGATTAGACAGATTGGGACAGAGATTAGACAGAGCGGGACAGAGATTAGACAGAGCGGGACAGAGATTAGACAGAGTGGAACAGATATCAGACAGATTGGGACAGAGATTAGACAGAGCGAGACAGAGATTAGACAGAGCGGGACAGAGATTAGACAGAGCGGGACAGAGATTAGACAGAGCGAGACAGAGATTAGACAGAGCGGGACAGAGATTAGACAGAGCGGGACAGAGATTAGACACAGCGAGACAGAGATTAGACAGAGCGGGACAGAGATTAGACAGAGTGGAACAGATATCAGACAGATCGGGACAGAGATTAGACAGAGTGGAACAGATATCAGACAGATCGGGACAGAGATTAGACAGAGTGGAACAGATATCAGACAGATCGGGACAGAGATTAGACAGAGTGGAACAGATATCAGACAGATCGGGACAGAGATTAGACAGAGCGGGACAGAGATTAGACAGAGCGGGACAGAGATTAGACAGAGCTGGACAGAGATTAGACAGAGCGGGACAGAGATGAGACAGAGCGGGACAGAGATGACACAGAGCGGGACAGAGATGACACAGAGCGGGACAGAGATTAGACAGAGCGGGACAGAGATTAGACAGAGCGGGACAGAGCTGGACAGAGATTAGACAGAGCGAGACAGAGATTAGACAGAGCGGGACAGAGATGAGACAGAGCGGGACAGAGATGAGACAGAGCGGGACAGAGATGAGACAGAGCGGGACAGCGATTAGACAGAGCGGGACAGAGATTAGACAGAGCGAGACAGCGATTAGACACAGCGAGACAGAGATTAGAAAGAGCTGGACAGCGATTAGACAGAGTGGGACAGAGATGAGACAGAGCTGGACAGAGATTGGACAGAGCTGGACAGAGATTAGACAGAGCGGTACAGAGATTAGACAGAGCGGGACAGAGATTAGACAGAGCGGGAGAGAGATTAGACAGAGCGAGACAGAGATTAGACAGAGCGGGACAGAGATTAGACAGAGTGGGACAGAGATTAGAAAGAGCTGGACAGCGATTAGACAGAGTGGGACAGAGATGAGACAGAGCTGGACAGAGATTGGACAGAGCTGGACAGAGATTGGACAGAGTGGGACAGAGATTAGACAGAGCTGGACAGAGATTGGACAGAGTGGGACAGAGATTAGACAGAGCGAGACAGAGATTAGACAGATTGGGACAGAGATTAGACAGAGCGAGACAGAGATTAGACAGAGCGGGACAGAGATTAGACAGAGTGGAACAGATATCAGACAGATTGGGACAGAGATTAGACAGAGCGAGACAGAGATTAGACAGAGCGGGACAGAGATTAGACAGAGCGGGACAGAGATTAGACAGAGCGAGACAGAGATTAGACAGAGCGGGACAGAGATTAGACAGAGCGGGACAGAGATTAGACACAGCGAGACAGAGATTAGACAGAGTTGGACAGAGATTACACAGAGCGGGACAGAGATTAGACAGAGTGGAACAGATATCAGACAGATCGGGACAGAGATTAGACAGAGTGGAACAGATATCAGACAGATCGGGACAGAGATTAGACAGAGCGGGACAGAGATTAGACAGAGCGGGACAGAGATTAGACACAGTGGAACAGATATCAGACAGAGTGGAACAGATATCAGACAGATTGGAACAGATATCAGACAGATCGGGACAGAGATTAGACAGAGCTGGACAGAGATTAGACAGAGCGGGACAGAGATGAGACAGAGCGGGACAGAGATGACACAGAGCGGGACAGAGATTAGACAGAGCAGGACAGAGATTAGACAGAGCGGGACAGAGATGAGACAGAGCTGGACAGAGATTAGACAGAGCGGGACAGAGATGAGACAGAGCGGGACAGAGATGAGACAGAGCGGGACAGCGATTAGACACAGCGAGACAGAGATTAGACAGAGCGGGACAGAGATTAGACAGAGCGGGACAGAGATTAGACAGAGTGGGACAGAGATTAGACAGAGCTGGACAGAGATTAGACAGAGTGGGACAGAGATTAGACAGAGTGGGACAGAGATTAGACAGAGCTGGACAGAGATTAGACAGAGTGGGACAGCGATTAGACACAGCGAGACAGCGATTAGACACAGCGAGACAGAGGTTAGACAGAGCGGGACAGAGATTAGACTGAGCGGGACAGAGATTAGACTGAGCGGGACAGAGATTAGACAGAGTGGGACAGAGATTAGACAGAGTGGGACAGAGATTAGACAGAGATTAGACAGATTGGGACAGAGATTAGACAGAGTGGGACAGAGATTAGACAGCGCGGGACAGAGATTAGACAGCGCGGGATAGAGATGAGACAGAGTGGGACAGAGATTAGACAGAGTGGGACAGAGATTAGACAGAGTGGGACAGAGATTAGACAGAGTGGGACAGATATCAGACAGATCGGGACAGAGATTAGAAGAGCAGGACAGAGATTAGACAGAGCGGGACAGCGATTAGACAGAGCGAGACAGCGATTAGACACAGCGAGACAGCGATTAGACACAGCGAGACAGCGATTAGACACAGCGAGACAGCGATTAGACACAGCGAGTTAGAGATTAGACAGAGCGGGACAGAGATTAGACAGAGCTGGACAGAGATTAGACAGAGCGGGACAGAGATTAGACAGAGCGGGACAGAGATTAGACAGAGCGGGACAGAGATTAGACAGAGCGGGACAGAGATTAGACAGAGCGGGACAGAGATTAGACAGAGCGGGACAGAGATTAGACAGAGCGGGACAGAGATTAGACAGAGCTGAACAGAGATTAGACAGAGCGGGACAGAGATTAGACAGAGCGGGACAGAGATTAGACAGAGCGGGACAGAGATTAGACAGAGCGGGACAGAGATTAGACAGAGTGGAACAGATATCAGACAGAGCGGGACAGAGATTAGACAGAGCGGGACAGAGATTAGACAGAGCGGGACAGAGATTAGACAGAGTGGAACAGATATCAGACAGATTGGGACAGAGATTAGACAGAGCGAGACAGATATCAGACAGATCGGGACAGAGATGAGACAGAGCGGGACAGAGATGAGACAGATTGGGACAGAGATTAGACAGAGTGGGACAGAGATTAGACAGAGCTGGACAGAGATTAGACAGAGCGGGACAGCGATTAGACACAGCGAGACAGCGATTAGACAGAGCGAGACAGAGATTAGACAGCGGGACAGAGATTAGACAGAGCGGGACAGAGATTAGACAGAGCGGGACAGAGATTAGACAGAGCGGGACAGAGATTAGACAGAGCGGGACAGAGATTAGACAGAGCTGGACAGAGATTAGACAGAGTGGAACAGATATCAGACAGATTGGGACAGAGATTAGACAGAGCGAGACAGATATCAGACAGATCGGGACAGAGATGAGACAGAGCGGGACAGAGATGAGACAGATTGGGACAGAGATTAGACAGAGTGGGACAGAGATTAGACAGAGCTGGACAGAGATTAGACAGAGCGGGACAGCGATTAGACACAGCGAGACAGCGATTAGACAGAGCGAGACAGAGATTAGACAGAGTGGGACAGAGATTAGACAGAGCTGGACAGAGATCAGACAGAGTGGGACAGAGATTCGACAGACCTGGACAGAGATTAGACAGAGTTGGACAGAGATTAGACAGAGTTGGACAGAGATTAGACTGAGCGAGACAGAGATTAGACAGAGATTAGACAGAGATTAGACAGAGATTAGACAGAGATTAGACAGAGATTAGACAGAGTGGGACAGAGATTAGACAGAGTGGGACAGAGATTAGACAGAGCGGGACAGAGATTAGACAGAGATTAGACAGAGATTAGACAGAGATTAGACAGAGATTAGACAGAGATTAGACAGAGCGGGACAGAGATTAGACAGAGCGAGACAGAGATTAGACAGAGTGGGACAGAGATTAGACAGAGTGGGACAGAGATTAGACAGAGCGAGACAGAGATTAGACAGAGATTAGACAGAGATTAGACAGAGATTAGACAGAGATTAGACAGAGATTAGACAGAGTGGGACAGAGATTAGACAGAGTGGGACAGAGATTAGACAGAGATTAGACAGAGATTAGACAGAGATTAGACAGAGATTAGACAGAGATTAGACAGAGCGAGACAGAGATTAGACAGAGCGAGACAGAGATTAGACAGAGATTAGACAGAGATTAGACAGAGATTAGACAGAGATTAGACAGAGATTAGACAGATCGGGACAGAGATTAGACAGAGTGGGACAGAGATTAGACAGAGCGGAACAGAGATTAGACAGAGTGGGACAGAGATTAGACAGATCGGGACAGAGATTAGACAGAGATTAGACAGAGATTAGACAGAGATTAGACAGAGATTAGACAGAGATTAGACAGAGATTAGACAGATCGGGACAGAGATTAGACAGAGTGGGACAGAGATTAGACAGAGCGGGACAGAGATTAGACAGAGTGGGACAGAGATTAGACAGAGCGGAACAGAGATTAGACAGAGCGGAACAGAGATTAGACAGAGCGGAACAGAGATTAGACAGATCGGGACAGAGATTAGACAGAGATTAGACAGAGTGGGACAGAGATTAGACAGAGATTAGACAGAGATTAGACAGAGTGGGACAGAGATTAGACAGAGTGGGACAGAGATTAGACAGAGATTAGACAGAGATTAGACAGAGATTAGACAGAGATTAGACAGAGTGGGACAGAGATTAGACAGAGTGGGACAGAGATTAGAAAGAGCTGGATAGCGATTAGACAGAGTGGGACAGAGATGAGACAGAGCTGGACAGAGATTGGACAGAGTGGGACAGAGATTAGACAGAGCGAGACAGAGATTAGACAGAGCGGGACAGAGATTAGACAGAGTGGAACAGATATCAGACAGATTGGGACAGAGATTAGACAGATCGAGACAGAGATTAGACAGAGCGGGACAGAGATTAGACAGAGCGAGACAGAGATTAGACAGAGCGAGACAGAGATTAGACAGAGTGGAACAGATATCAGACAGATCGGGACAGAGATTAGACAGAGTGGAACAGATATCAGACAGATCGGGACAGAGATTAGACAGAGCGGGACAGAGATTAGACAGAGCGGGACAGAGATTAGACAGAGTGGAACAGATATCAGACAGATCGGGACAGAGATTAGACAGAGTGGAACAGATATCAGACAGATCGGGACAGAGATTTGACAGAGCTGGACAGAGATGAGACAGAGCGGGACAGAGATGAGACAGAGCGGGACAGAGATGACACAGAGCGGGACAGAGATGAGACAGAGTGGGACAGAGATGAGACAGAGATTAGACAGATTGGGACAGAGATTAGACAGAGCAGGACAGAGCGGGACAGAGCTGGACAGAGATTAGACAGAGCGAGACAGAGATTAGACAGAGCGGGACAGAGATGAGACAGAGCTGGACAGAGATTAGACAGAGCGGGACAGAGATTAGACAGAGCGGGACAGAGATGAGACAGAGCGGGACAGAGATTAGACAGAGATTAGACAGAGTGGGACAGAGATTAGACAGATCGGGACAGAGATTAGACAGAGATTAGACAGAGATTAGACAGAGTGGGACAGAGATTAGACAGAGTGGGACAGAGATGAGACAGAGCGGGACTGAGATGAGACAGAGATTAGACAGAGATTAGACAGAGCGGAACAGAGATTAGACTGAGCGGGACAGAGATTAGACAGATCGGGACAGAGAATAGACAGAGATTAGACAGAGATTAGACAGAGTGGGACAGAGATTAGACAGAGTGGGACAGAGATTAGACAGAGATTAGACAGAGATTAGACAGAGATTAGACAGAGATTAGACAGAGATTAGACAGAGTGGGACAGAGATTAGACAGAGTGGGACAGAGATTAGACAGAGTGGGACAGAGATTAGACGGAGTGGGACAGAGATTAGAAAGAGCTGGACAGCGATTAGACAGAGTGGGACAGAGATGAGACAGAGCTGGACAGAGATTGGACAGAGCTGGATAGAGTGGGACAGAGATTAGACAGAGCTGGACAGAGATTGGACAGAGTGGGACAGAGATTAGACAGAGCGAGACAGAGATTAGACAGAGCGGGACAGAGATTAGACAGAGCGAGACAGAGATTAGACAGAGCGGGACAGAGATTAGACAGAGTGGAACAGATATCAGACAGATTGGGACAGAGATTAGACAGAGCGAGACAGAGATTAGACAGAGCGGGACAGAGATTAGACAGAGCGGGACAGAGATTAGACAGAGCGAGACAGAGATTAGACAGAGCGGGACAGAGATTAGACAGAGTGGGACAGAGATTAGAAAGAGCTGGACAGCGATTAGACAGAGTGGGACAGAGATGAGACAGAGCTGGACAGAGATTGGACAGAGCTGGACAGAGATTGGACAGAGTGGGACAGAGATTAGACAGAGCTGGACAGAGATTGGACAGAGTGGGACAGAGATTAGACAGAGCGAGACAGAGATTAGACAGAGCGGGACAGAGATTAGACAGAGCGGGACAGAGATTAGACAGAGCGGGACAGAGATTAGACAGAGCTGGACAGAGATTAGACAGAGTGGAACAGATATCAGACAGATTGGGACAGAGATTAGACAGAGCGAGACAGATATCAGACAGATCGGGACAGAGATGAGACAGAGCGGGACAGAGATGAGACAGATTGGGACAGAGATTAGACAGAGTGGGACAGAGATTAGACAGAGCGGGACAGAGATTAGACAGAGCTGGACAGAGATTAGACAGAGTGGAACAGATATCAGACAGATTGGGACAGAGATTAGACAGAGCGAGACAGATATCAGACAGATCGGGACAGAGATGAGACAGAGTGGGACAGAGATTAGACAGAGCTGGACAGAGATTAGACAGAGCGGGACAGCGATTAGACACAGCGAGACAGCGATTAGACAGAGCGAGACAGAGATTAGACAGAGTGGGACAGAGATTAGACAGAGCTGGACAGAGATCAGACAGAGTGGGACAGAGATTCGACAGACCTGGACAGAGATTAGACAGAGTTGGACAGAGATTAGACAGAGTTGGACAGAGATTAGACAGAGCGGGACAGAGATTAGACAGAGATTAGACAGAGATTAGACAGAGATTAGACAGAGATTAGACAGAGATTAGACAGAGTGGGACAGAGTGGGACAGAGATTAGACAGAGTGGGACAGAGATTAGACAGAGCGGGACAGAGATTAGACAGAGATTAGACAGAGATTAGACAGAGTGGGACAGAGATTAGACAGAGTGGGACAGAGATTAGACAGAGCGAGACAGAGATTAGACAGAGATTAGACAGAGATTAGACAGAGATTAGACAGAGATTAGACAGAGATTAGACAGAGTGGGACAGAGATTAGACAGAGTGGGACAGAGATTAGACAGAGATTAGACAGAGATTAGACAGAGATTAGACAGAGATTAGACAGAGCGAGACAGACATTAGACAGAGCGAGACAGAGATTAGACAGAGATTAGACAGAGATTAGACAGATCGGGACAGAGATTAGACAGAGTGGGACAGAGATTAGACAGAGCGGAACAGAGATTAGACAGAGTGGGACAGAGATTAGACAGATCGGGACAGAGATTAGACAGAGATTAGACAGAGATTAGACAGAGATTAGACAGAGATTAGACAGAGATTAGACAGATCGGGACAGAGATTAGACAGAGTGGGACAGAGATTAGACAGAGCGGGACAGAGATTAGACAGAGCGGGACAGAGATTAGACAGAGCGGAACAGAGATTAGACAGAGCGGAACAGAGATTAGACAGAGCGGGACAGAGATTAGACAAATCGGGACAGAGATTAGACAGAGATTAGACAGAGTGGGACAGAGATTAGACAGAGATTAGACAGAGATTAGACAGAGTGGGACAGAGATTAGACAGAGTGGGACAGAGATTAGACAGAGATTAGACAGAGATTAGACAGAGATTAGACAGAGATTAGACAGAGATTAGACAGAGTGGGACAGAGTGGGACAGAGATTAGACAGAGTGGGACAGAGATTAGAAAGAGCTGGATAGCGATTAGACAGAGTGGGACAGAGATGAGACAGAGCTGGACAGAGATTGGACAGAGTGGGACAGAGATTAGACAGAGCGAGACAGAGATTAGACAGAGCGGGACAGAGATTAGACAGAGTGGAACAGATATCAGACAGATTGGGACAGAGATTAGACAGATCGAGACAGAGATTAGACAGAGCGGGACAGAGATTAGACAGAGCGAGACAGAGATTAGACAGAGCGAGACAGAGATTAGACAGAGTGGAACAGATATTAGACAGATCGGGACAGAGATTAGACAGAGTGGAACAGATATCAGACAGATCGGGACAGAGATTAGACAGAGTGGAACAGATATCAGACAGATCGGGACAGAAATTAGACAGAGCGGGACAGAGATTAGACAGAGCGGGACAGAGATTAGACAGAGTGGAACAGATATCAGACAGATCGGGACAGAGATTAGACAGAGTGGAACAGATATCAGACAGATCGGGACAGAGATTTGACAGAGCTGGACAGAGATGAGACAGAGCGGGACAGAGATGAGACAGAGCGGGACAGAGATGACACAGAGCGGGACAGAGATGAGACAGAGTGGGACAGAGATGAGACAGAGATTAGACAGATTGGGACAGAGATTAGACAGAGCAGGACAGAGCGGGACAGAGCTGGACAGAGATTAGACAGAGCGAGACAGAGATTAGACAGAGCGGGACAGAGATGAGACAGAGCTGGACAGAGATTAGACAGAGCGGGACAGAGATGAGACAGAGCGGGACAGAGATTAGACAGAGATTAGACAGAGATTAGACAGAGTGGGACAGAGATTAGACAGATCGGGACAGAGATTAGACAGAGATTAGACAGAGATTAGACAGAGTGGGACAGAGATTAGACAGAGTGGGACAGAGATGAGACAGAGCGGGACTGAGATGAGACAGAGATTAGACAGAGCGGAACAGAGATTAGACTGAGCGGGACAGAGATTAGACAGATCGGGACAGAGATTAGACAGAGATTAGACAGAGATTAGACAGAGTGGGACAGAGATTAGACAGAGTGGGACAGAGATTAGACAGAGATTAGACAGAGATTAGACAGAGATTAGACAGAGATTAGACAGAGATTAGACAGAGTGGGACAGAGATTAGACAGAGTGGGACAGAGATTAGAAAGAGCTGGACAGCGATTAGACAGAGTGGGACAGAGATGAGACAGAGCTGGACAGAGATTGGACAGAGCTGGATAGAGTGGGACAGAGATTAGACAGAGCTGGACAGAGATTGGACAGAGTGGGACAGAGATTAGACAGAGCGGGACAGAGATTAGACAGAGCGAGACAGAGATTAGACAGAGCGGGACAGAGATTAGACAGAGTGGAACAGATATCAGACAGATTGGGACAGAGATTAGACAGAGCGAGACAGAGATTAGACAGAGCGGGACAGAGATTAGACAGAGCGGGACAGAGATTAGACAGAGCGAGACAGAGATTAGACAGAGCGGGACAGAGATTAGACAGAGTGGGACAGAGATTAGAAAGAGCTGGACAGCGATTAGACAGAGTGGGACAGAGATGAGACAGAGCTGGACGGAGATTGGACAGAGCTGGACAGAGATTGGACAGAGTGGGACAGAGATTAGACAGAGCTGGACAGAGATTGGACAGAGTGGGACAGAGATTAGACAGAGCGAGACAGAGATTAGACAGAGCGGGACAGAGATTAGACAGAGCGGGACAGAGATTAGACAGAGCGGGACAGAGATTAGACAGAGCGAGACAGAGATTAGACAGAGATTAGACAGAGATTAGACAGAGTGGGACAGAGATTAGACAGAGTGGGACAGAGATTAGACAGAGTGGGACAGAGATTAGACAGAGCGGGACAGAGATTAGACAGAGCGGGACAGAGATTAGACAGAGTGGAACAGATATCAGACAGATCGGGACAGAGATTAGACAGAGTGGAACAGATATCAGACAGATCGGGACAGAGATTAGACAGAGCTGGACAGAGATTAGACAGAGCGGGACAGAGATGAGACAGAGCGGGACAGAGATGAGACAGAGCGGGACAGAGATGACACAGAGCGGGACAGAGATGAGACAGAGCGGGACAGAGATGAGACAGAGATTAGACAGATTGGGACAGAGATTAGACAGAGCGGGACAGAGCTGGACAGAGATTAGACAGAGCGGGACAGAGCTGGACAGAGATTAGACAGAGCGAGACAGAGATTAGACAGAGCGGGACAGAGATGAGACAGAGCGGGACAGAGATGAGACAGAGCGGGACAGAGATGAGACAGAGCGGGACAGAGATGAGACAGAGCGGGACAGAGATGAGACAGAGCGGGACAGAGATGAGACAGAGCGGGACAGAGATGAGACAGATTGGGACAGAGATTAGACAGAGCGGGACAGCGATTAGACAGAGCGAGACAGCGATTAGACAGAGCGGGACAGAGATTAGACAGAGCGAGACAGAGATTAGACAGAGCGGGACAGAGATTAGACAGAGCGGGACAGAGATTAGACAGAGCGGGACAGAGATTAGACAGAGCGAGACAGAGATTAGACAGAGCGGGACAGAGATTAGACAGAGTGGGACAGAGATTAGAAAGAGCTGGACAGCGATTAGACAGAGTGGGACAGAGATGAGACAGAGCTGGACGGAGATTGGACAGAGCTGGATAGAGTGGGACAGAGATTAGACAGAGCTGGACAGAGATTGGACAGAGTGGGACAGAGATTAGACAGAGCGGGACAGAGATTAGACAGAGCGAGACAGAGATTAGACAGAGCGGGACAGAGATTAGACAGAGTGGAACAGATATCAGACAGATTGGGACAGAGATTAGACAGAGCGAGACAGAGATTAGACAGAGCGGGACAGAGATTAGACAGAGCGGGACAGAGATTAGACAGAGCGAGACAGAGATTAGACAGAGCGGGACAGAGATTAGACAGAGTGGGACAGAGATTAGAAAGAGCTGGACAGCGATTAGACAGAGTGGGACAGAGATGAGACAGAGCTGGACGGAGATTGGACAGAGCTGGACAGAGATTGGACAGAGTGGGACAGAGATTAGACAGAGCGAGACAGAGATTAGACAGAGATTAGACAGAGATTAGACAGAGTGGGACAGAGATTAGACAGAGTGGGACAGAGATTAGACAGAGCGGGACAGAGATTAGACAGAGCGGGACAGAGATTAGACAGAGTGGAACAGATATCAGACAGATCGGGACAGAGATTAGACAGAGTGGAACAGATATCAGACAGATCGGGACAGAGATTAGACAGAGCTGGACAGAGATTAGACAGAGCGGGACAGAGATGAGACAGAGCGGGACAGAGATGAGACAGAGCGGGACAGAGATGAGACAGATTGGGACAGAGATTAGACAGAGCGGGACAGCGATTAGACAGAGCGAGACAGCGATTAGACAGAGCGGGACAGAGATTAGACAGAGCGAGACAGAGATTAGACAGAGCGGGACAGAGATTAGACAGAGCGAGACAGCGATTAGACACAGCGAGACAGAGATTAGACAGAGCGGGACAGAGATTAGACAGAGCGGGACAGAGATTAGACAGAGTGGGACAGAGATTAGACAGAGCTGGACAGAGATTAGACAGAGCGGGACAGAGATTAGACAGAGCTGGACAGAGATCAGACAGAGTGGGACAGAGATTCGACAGAGCGGGACAGAGATTAGACAGAGCGAGACAGCGATTAGACACAGCGAGACAGAGGTTAGACAGAGCGGGACAGAGATTAGACAGAGTGGGACAGAGATTAGAAAGAGCTGGACAGCGATTAGACAGAGTGGGACAGAGATGAGACAGAGCTGGACGGAGATTGGACAGAGCTGGATAGAGTGGGACAGAGATTAGACAGAGCTGGACAGAGATTGGACAGAGTGGGACAGAGATTAGACAGAGCGGGACAGAGATTAGACAGAGCGAGACAGAGATTAGACAGAGCGGGACAGAGATTAGACAGAGTGGAACAGATATCAGACAGATTGGGACAGAGATTAGACAGAGCGAGACAGAGATTAGACAGAGCGGGACAGAGATTAGACAGAGCGGGACAGAGATTAGACAGAGCGAGACAGAGATTAGACAGAGCGGGACAGAGATTAGACAGAGTGGGACAGAGATTAGAAAGAGCTGGACAGCGATTAGACAGAGTGGGACAGAGATGAGACAGAGCTGGACGGAGATTGGACAGAGCTGGACAGAGATTGGACAGAGTGGGACAGAGATTAGACAGAGCTGGACAGAGATTGGACAGAGTGGGACAGAGATTAGACAGAGCGAGACAGAGATTAGACAGAGCGGGACAGAGATTAGACAGAGCGGGACAGAGATTAGACAGAGCGGGACAGAGATTAGACAGAGCGAGACAGAGATTAGACAGAGATTAGACAGAGATTAGACAGAGTGGGACAGAGATTAGACAGAGTGGGACAGAGATTAGACAGAGTGGGACAGAGATTAGACAGAGCGGGACAGAGATTAGACAGAGCGGGACAGAGATTAGACAGAGTGGAACAGATATCAGACAGATCGGGACAGAGATTAGACAGAGTGGAACAGATATCAGACAGATCGGGACAGAGATTAGACAGAGCTGGACAGAGATTAGACAGAGCGGGACAGAGATGAGACAGAGCGGGACAGAGATGAGACAGAGCGGGACAGAGATGACACAGAGCGGGACAGAGATGAGACAGAGCGGGACAGAGATGAGACAGAGATTAGACAGATTGGGACAGAGATTAGACAGAGCGGGACAGAGCTGGACAGAGATTAGACAGAGCGGGACAGAGCTGGACAGAGATTAGACAGAGCGAGACAGAGATTAGACAGAGCGGGACAGAGATGAGACAGAGCGGGACAGAGATGAGACAGAGCGGGACAGAGATGAGACAGAGCGGGACAGAGATGAGACAGAGCGGGACAGAGATGAGACAGAGCGGGACAGAGATGAGACAGAGCGGGACAGAGATGAGACAGATTGGGACAGAGATTAGACAGAGCGGGACAGCGATTAGACAGAGCGAGACAGCGATTAGACAGAGCGGGACAGAGATTAGACAGAGCGAGACAGAGATTAGACAGAGCGGGACAGAGATTAGACAGAGCGAGACAGCGATTAGACACAGCGAGACAGAGATTAGACAGAGCGGGACAGAGATTAGACAGAGCGGGACAGAGATTAGACAGAGTGGGACAGAGATTAGACAGAGCTGGACAGAGATTAGACAGAGCGGGACAGAGATTAGACAGAGCTGGACAGAGATCAGACAGAGTGGGACAGAGATTCGACAGAGCGGGACAGAGATTAGACAGAGCGAGACAGCGATTAGACACAGCGAGACAGAGGTTAGACAGAGCGGGACAGAGATTAGACTGAGCGGGACAGAGATTAGACTGAGCGGGACAGAGATTAGACAGAGTGGGACAGAGATTAGACAGAGCGAGACAGAGATTAGACAGAGCGAGACAGAGATTAGACAGAGCGGGACAGAGATTAGACAGATCGGGACAGAGATTAGACAGAGATTAGACAGAGATTAGACAGAGTGGGACAGAGATTAGACAGAGTGGGACAGAGATGAGACAGAGCGGGACTGAGATGAGACAGAGATTAGACAGAGCGGAACAGAGATTAGACTGAGCGGGACAGAGATTAGACAGATCGGGACAGAGATTAGACAGAGATTAGACAGAGATTAGACAGAGTGGGACAGAGATTAGACAGAGTGGGACAGAGATTAGACAGAGATTAGACAGAGATTAGACAGAGATTAGACAGAGATTAGACAGAGATTAGACAGAGATTAGACAGAGTGGGACAGAGATTAGACAGAGTGGGACAGAGATTAGACAGAGTGGGACAGAGATTAGAAAGAGCTGGACAGCGATTAGACAGAGTGGGACAGAGATGAGACAGAGCTGGACAGAGATTGGACAGAGCTGGATAGAGTGGGACAGAGATTAGACAGAGCTGGACAGAGATTGGACAGAGTGGGACAGAGATTAGACAGAGCGGGACAGAGATTAGACAGAGCGAGACAGAGATTAGACAGAGCGGGACAGAGATTAGACAGAGTGGAACAGATATCAGACAGATTGGGACAGAGATTAGACAGAGCGAGACAGAGATTAGACAGAGCGGGACAGAGATTAGACAGAGCGGGACAGAGATTAGACAGAGCGAGACAGAGATTAGACAGAGCGGGACAGAGATTAGACAGAGTGGGACAGAGATTAGAAAGAGCTGGACAGCGATTAGACAGAGTGGGACAGAGATGAGACAGAGCTGGACGGAGATTGGACAGAGCTGGACAGAGATTGGACAGAGTGGGACAGAGATTAGACAGAGCTGGACAGAGATTGGACAGAGTGGGACAGAGATTAGACAGAGCGAGACAGAGATTAGACAGAGCGGGACAGAGATTAGACAGAGCGGGACAGAGATTAGACAGAGCGGGACAGAGATTAGACAGAGCGAGACAGAGATTAGACAGAGATTAGACAGAGATTAGACAGAGTGGGACAGAGATTAGACAGAGTGGGACAGAGATTAGACAGAGTGGGACAGAGATTAGACAGAGCGGGACAGAGATTAGACAGAGCGGGACAGAGATTAGACAGAGTGGAACAGATATCAGACAGATCGGGACAGAGATTAGACAGAGTGGAACAGATATCAGACAGATCGGGACAGAGATTAGACAGAGCTGGACAGAGATTAGACAGAGCGGGACAGAGATGAGACAGAGCGGGACAGAGATGAGACAGAGCGGGACAGAGATGACACAGAGCGGGACAGAGATGAGACAGAGCGGGACAGAGATGAGACAGAGATTAGACAGATTGGGACAGAGATTAGACAGAGCGGGACAGAGCTGGACAGAGATTAGACAGAGCGGGACAGAGCTGGACAGAGATTAGACAGAGCGAGACAGAGATTAGACAGAGCGGGACAGAGATGAGACAGAGCGGGACAGAGATGAGACAGAGCGGGACAGAGATGAGACAGAGCGGGACAGAGATGAGACAGAGCGGGACAGAGATGAGACAGAGCGGGACAGAGATGAGACAGAGCGGGACAGAGATGAGACAGATTGGGACAGAGATTAGACAGAGCGGGACAGCGATTAGACAGAGCGAGACAGCGATTAGACAGAGCGGGACAGAGATTAGACAGAGCGAGACAGAGATTAGACAGAGCGGGACAGAGATTAGACAGAGCGGGACAGAGATTAGACAGAGCGGGACAGAGATTAGACAGAGCGGGACAGAGATTAGACAGAGCGGGACAGAGATTAGACAGAGTGGGACAGAGATTAGAAAGAGCTGGACAGCGATTAGACAGAGTGGGACAGAGATGAGACAGAGCTGGACGGAGATTGGACAGAGCTGGATAGAGTGGGACAGAGATTAGACAGAGCTGGACAGAGATTGGACAGAGTGGGACAGAGATTAGACAGAGCGGGACAGAGATTAGACAGAGCGAGACAGAGATTAGACAGAGCGGGACAGAGATTAGACAGAGTGGAACAGATATCAGACAGATTGGGACAGAGATTAGACAGAGCGAGACAGAGATTAGACAGAGCGGGACAGAGATTAGACAGAGCGGGACAGAGATTAGACAGAGCGAGACAGAGATTAGACAGAGCGGGACAGAGATTAGACAGAGTGGGACAGAGATTAGAAAGAGCTGGACAGCGATTAGACAGAGTGGGACAGAGATGAGACAGAGCTGGACGGAGATTGGACAGAGCTGGACAGAGATTGGACAGAGTGGGACAGAGATTAGACAGAGCTGGACAGAGATTGGACAGAGTGGGACAGAGATTAGACAGAGCGAGACAGAGATTAGACAGAGCGGGACAGAGATTAGACAGAGCGGGACAGAGATTAGACAGAGCGGGACAGAGATTAGACAGAGCGAGACAGAGATTAGACAGAGATTAGACAGAGATTAGACAGAGTGGGACAGAGATTCGACAGAGTGGGACAGAGATTAGACAGAGTGGGACAGAGATTAGACAGAGCGGGACAGAGATTAGACAGAGCGGGACAGAGATTAGACAGAGTGGAACAGATATCAGACAGATCGGGACAGAGATTAGACAGAGTGGAACAGATATCAGACAGATCGGGACAGAGATTAGACAGAGCTGGACAGAGATTAGACAGAGCGGGACAGAGATGAGACAGAGCGGGACAGAGATGAGACAGAGCGGGACAGAGATGACACAGAGCGGGACAGAGATGAGACAGAGCGGGACAGAGATGAGACAGAGATTAGACAGATTGGGACAGAGATTAGACAGAGCGGGACAGAGCTGGACAGAGATTAGACAGAGCGGGACAGAGCTGGACAGAGATTAGACAGAGCGAGACAGAGATTAGACAGAGCGGGACAGAGATGAGACAGAGCGGGACAGAGATGAGACAGAGCGGGACAGAGATGAGACAGAGCGGGACAGAGATGAGACAGAGCGGGACAGAGATGAGACAGAGCGGGACAGAGATGAGACAGAGCGGGACAGAGATGAGACAGATTGGGACAGAGATTAGACAGAGCGGGACAGCGATTAGACAGAGCGAGACAGCGATTAGACAGAGCGGGACAGAGATTAGACAGAGCGAGACAGAGATTAGACAGAGCGGGACAGAGATTAGACAGAGCGAGACAGCGATTAGACACAGCGAGACAGAGATTAGACAGAGCGGGACAGAGATTAGACAGAGCGGGACAGAGATTAGACAGAGTGGGACAGAGATTAGACAGAGCTGGACAGAGATTAGACAGAGCGGGACAGAGATTAGACAGAGCTGGACAGAGATCAGACAGAGTGGGACAGAGATTCGACAGAGCGGGACAGAGATTAGACAGAGCGAGACAGCGATTAGACACAGCGAGACAGAGGTTAGACAGAGCGGGACAGAGATTAGACTGAGCGGGACAGAGATTAGACTGAGCGGGACAGAGATTAGACAGAGTGGGACAGAGATTAGACAGAGTGGGACAGAGATTAGACAGAGATTAGACAGATTGGGACAGAGATTAGACAGAGTGGGACAGAGATTAGACAGAGTGGGACAGATATCAGACAGATCGGGACAGAGATTAGAAGAGCGGGACAGAGATTAGACAGAGCGGGACAGCGATTAGACAGAGCGAGACAGCGATTAGACACAGCGAGACAGCGATTAGACACAGCGAGACAGCGATTAGACACAGCGAGACAGCGATTAGACACAGCGAGTTAGAGATTAGACAGAGCGGGACAGAGATTAGACAGAGCGGGACAGAGATTAGACAGAGCTGGACAGAGATTAGACAGAGCGGGACAGAGATTAGACTGAGCGGGACAGAGATTAGACAGAGCGGGACAGAGATTAGACAGAGCGGGACAGAGATTAGACAGAGCGGGACAGAGATTAGACAGAGCTGGACAGAGATTAGACAGAGCGGGACAGAGATTAGACAGAGCGGGACAGAGATTAGACTGAGCGGGACAGAGATTAGACAGAGCGGGACAGAGATTAGACAGAGCGGGACAGAGATTAGACAGAGTTGGACAGAGATTAGACAGAGCTGGACAGAGATTAGACAGAGTGGAACAGATATCAGACAGATTGGGACAGAGATTAGACAGAGCGAGACAGATATCAGACAGATCGGGACAGAGATGAGACAGAGCGGGACAGAGATGAGACAGATTGGGACAGAGATTAGACAGAGTGGGACAGAGATTAGACAGAGTGGGACAGAGATTAGACAGAGATTAGACAGATTGGGACAGAGATTAGACAGAGTGGGACAGAGATTAGACAGAGTGGGACAGAGATTAGACAGAGATTAGACAGATTGGGACAGAGATTAGACAGAGTGGGACAGAGATTAGACAGAGTGGGACAGATATCAGACAGATCGGGACAGAGATTAGAAGAGCAGGACAGAGATTAGACGGAGCGGGACAGCGATTAGACAGAGCGAGACAGCGATTAGACACAGCGAGACAGCGATTAGACACAGCGAGACAGCGATTAGACACAGCGAGACAGCGATTAGACACAGCGAGTTAGAGATTAGACAGAGCGGGACAGAGATTAGACAGAGCGGGACAGAGATTAGACAGAGCGGGACAGAGATTAGACAGAGCGGGACAGAGATTAGACTGAGCGGGACAGAGATTAGACTGAGCGGGACAGAGATTAGACAGAGCGGGACAGAGATTAGACTGAGCGGGACAGAGATTAGACAGAGCGGGACAGAGATTAGACAGAGCGGGACAGCGATTAGACAGAGCGGGACAGCGATTAGACAGAGCGGGACAGAGATTAGACAGAGCGGGACAGAGATTAGACAGAGCGGGACAGCGATTAGACAGAGCGGGACAGCGATTAGACAGAGAGGGACAGAGATTAGACAGAGTGGGACAGAGATTAGACAGAGCTGGACAGAGATCAGACAGAGCGGGACAGAGATTAGACAGAGTTGGACAGAGATTAGACAGAGTTGGACAGAGATTAGACTGAGCGAGACAGAGATTAGACAGAGATTAGACAGAGATTAGACAGAGATCAGACAGAGATTAGACAGAGATTAGACAGAGATTAGACAGAGCTGGACAGAGATCAGACAGAGTGGGACAGAGATTAGACAGAGATTAGACAGAGATTAGACAGAGATTAGACAGAGATTAGACAGAGATTAGACAGAGATTAGACAGAGTGGGACAGAGATTAGACAGAGATTAGACAGAGATTAGACAGAGATTAGACAGAGTGGGACAGAGATTAGACAGAGCTGGACAGAGATCAGACAGAGCTGGACAGAGATTGGACAGAGTGGGACAGCGATTAGACAGAGCGAGACAGAGATTAGACAGAGTGGGACAGAGATTAGACAGAGCTGGACAGAGATCAGACAGAGCGGGACAGAGATTAGACAGAGCGGGACAGAGATTAGACAGAGCTGGACAGAGATTAGACAGAGCGAGACAGCGATTAGACAGAGCGAGACAGAGATTAGACAGAGTGGGACAGAGATTAGACAGAGCTGGACAGAGATTAGACAGAGCGAGACAGCGATTAGACAGAGCGAGACAGAGATTAGACAGAGTGGGACAGAGATTAGACAGAGCTGGACAGAGATCAGACAGAGCGGGACAGAGATTAGACAGAGTTGGACAGAGATTAGACAGAGCGGGACAGAGATTAGACAGAGTGGGACAGAGATCAGACAGAGCGGGACAGAGATTAGACAGAGTTGGACAGAGATTAGACAGAGTTGGACAGAGATTAGACAGAGATTAGACAGAGATTAGACAGAGATTAGACAGAGATTAGACAGAGTGGGACAGAGATTAGACAGAGTGGGACAGAGATTAGACAGAGCGAGACAGAGATTAGACAGAGTGGGACAGAGATTAGACAGAGTGGGACAGAGATTCGACAGAGATTCGACAGAGATTAGACAGAGATTAGACAGAGATTAGACAGAGATTAGACAGAGCGAGACAGAGCGAGACAGAGCGAGACAGAGCGAGACAGAGCGAGACAGAGATTAGACAGAGATTAGACAGAGCGAGACAGAGATTAGACAGAGATTAGACAGAGATTAGACAGAGATTAGACAGAGATTAGACAGAGATTAGACAGAGATTAGACAGATCGGGTCAGAGATTAGACAGAGTGGGACAGAGATTAGACAGAGCGGAACAGAGATTAGACAGAGTGGGACAGAGATTAGACAGATCGGGACAGAGATTAGACAGAGATTAGACAGAGATTAGACAGAGTGGGACAGAGATTAGACAGAGCGGAACAGAGATTAGACAGATCGGGACAGAGATTAGACAGAGATTAGACAGAGATTAGACAGAGATTAGACAGAGTGGGACAGAGATTAGACAGAGATTAGACAGAGATTAGACAGAGATTAGACAGAGTGGGACAGAGATTAGACAGAGTGGGACAGAGATTAGACAGAGATTAGACAGAGATTAGACAGAGATTAGACAGAGTGGGACAGAGTGGGACAGAGATTAGACAGAGTGGGACAGAGATTAGACAGAGTGGGACAGAGATTAGAAAGAGCTGGACAGCGATTAGACAGAGTGGGACAGAGATGAGACAGAGCTGGACAGAGATTGGACAGAGTGGGACAGAGATTAGACAGAGCGAGACAGAGATTAGACAGAGCGGGACAGAGATTAGACAGAGTGGAACAGATATCAGACAGATTGGGACAGAGATTAGACAGATCGAGACAGAGATTAGACAGAGCGGGACAGAGATTAGACAGAGTGGAACAGATATCAGACAGATTGGGACAGAGATTAGACAGATCGAGACAGAGATTAGACAGAGCGGGACAGAGATTAGACAGAGCGAGACAGAGATTAGACAGAGCGAGACAGAGATTAGACAGAGTGGAACAGATATCAGACAGATCGGGACAGAGATTAGACAGAGTGGAACAGATATCAGACAGATCGGGACAGAGATTAGACAGAGTGGAACAGATATCAGACAGATCGGGACAGAGATTAGACAGAGCGGGACAGAGATTAGACAGAGCGGGACAGAGATTAGACAGAGTGGAACAGATATCAGACAGATCGGGACAGAGATTAGACAGAGTGGAACAGATATCAGACAGATCGGGACAGAGATTTGACAGAGCTGGACAGAGATGAGACAGAGCGGGACAGAGATGAGACAGAGCGGGACAGAGATGAGACAGAGCGGGACAGAGATGACACAGAGCGGGACAGAGATGACACAGAGCGGGACAGAGATGAGACAGAGTGAGACAGAGATTAGACAGATTGGGACAGAGATTAGACAGAGCAGGACAGAGCGGGACAGAGCTGGACAGAGATTAGACAGAGCGAGACAGAGATTAGACAGAGCGGGACAGAGATGAGACAGAGCTGGACAGAGATTAGACAGAGCGGTACAGAGATTAGACAGAGTGGGACAGAGATTAGACAGAGTGGGACAGAGATTAGACAGAGATTAGACAGAGATTAGACAGAGTGGGACAGAGATTAGACAGAGTGGGACAGAGATTAGACAGAGCGGGACAGAGATGAGACAGAGATTAGACAGAGATTAGACAGAGCGGAACAGAGATTAGACAGATCGGGACAGAGATTAGACAGAGATTAGACAGAGATTAGACAGAGATTAGACAGAGTGGGACAGAGATTAGACAGAGTGGGACAGAGATTAGACAGAGATTAGACAGAGATTAGACAGAGATTAGACAGAGATTAGACAGAGATTAGACAGAGTGGGACAGAGATTAGACAGAGTGGGACAGAGATTAGACAGAGTGGGACAGAGATTAGAAAGAGCTGGACAGCGATTAGACAGAATGGGACAGAGATGAGACAGAGCTGGACAGAGATTGGACAGAGCTGGACAGAGTGGGACAGAGATTAGACAGAGCTGGACAGAGATTGGACAGAGTGGGACAGAGATTAGACAGAGCGAGACAGAGATTAGACAGATTGGGACAGAGATTAGACAGAGCGAGACAGAGATTAGACAGAGCGAGACAGAGATTAGACAGAGCGGGACAGAGATTAGACAGAGTGGAACAGATATCAGACAGATTGGGACAGAGATTAGACAGAGCGAGACAGAGATTAGACAGAGCGGGACAGAGATTAGACAGAGCGGGACAGAGATTAGACAGAGCGAGACAGAGATTAGACAGAGCGGGACAGAGATTAGACAGAGTGGGACAGAGATTAGAAAGAGCTGGACAGCGAATAGACAGAGTGGGACAGAGATGAGACAGAGCTGGACAGAGATTGGACAGAGCTGGACAGAGATTGGACAGAGTGGGACAGAGATTAGACAGAGCTGGACAGAGATTGGACAGAGTGGGACAGAGATTAGACAGAGCGAGACAGAGATTAGACAGAGCGGGACAGAGATTAGACAGAGTGGAACAGATATCAGACAGATCGGGACAGAGATTAGACAGAGCGAGACAGAGATTAGACAGAGCGAGACAGAGATTAGACAGAGCGGGACAGAGATTAGACAGAGCGGGACAGAGATTAGACAGAGCGGGACAGAGATTAGACAGAGCGGGACAGAGATTAGACAGAGCGAGACAGAGATTAGACAGAGTGGAACAGATATCAGACAGATTGGGACAGAGATTAGACAGAGCGAGACAGAGATTAGACAGAGCGAGACAGAGATTAGACAGAGCGGGACAGAGATTAGACAGAGCGGGACAGAGATTAGACAGAGCGGGACAGAGATTAGACAGAGTGGAACAGATATCAGACAGATCGGGACAGAGATTAGACAGAGTGGAACAGATATCAGACAGATCGGGACAGAGATTAGACAGAGCGGGACAGAGATTAGACAGAGCGGGACAGAGATTAGACAGAGTGGAACAGATATCAGACAGATCGGGACAGAGATTAGACAGAGTGGAACAGATATCAGACAGATCGGGACAGAGATTAGACAGAGTGGAACAGATATCAGACAGATCGGGACAGAGATTAGACAGAGCTGGACAGAGATTAGACAGAGCGGGACAGAGATGAGACAGAGCGGGACAGAGATGACACAGAGCGGGACAGAGATGACACAGAGCGGGACAGAGATGAGACAGAGCGGGACAGAGATGAGACAGAGATTAGACAGATTGGGACAGAGATTAGACAGAGCAGGACAGAGATTAGACAGAGCGGGACAGAGCTGGACAGAGATTAGACAGAGCGAGACAGAGATAAGACAGAGCGGGACAGAGATGAGACAGAGCGGGACAGAGATGAGACAGAGCGGGACAGAGATGAGACAGAGCGGGACAGAGATGAGACAGAGCGGGACAGAGATGAGACAGATTGGGACAGAGATTAGACAGAGCGAGACAGCGATTAGACAGAGCGGGACAGAGATGAGACAGAGCGAGACAGAGATTAGACAGAGCGGGACAGAGATTAGACAGAGCGAGACAGCGATTAGACACAGCGAGACAGAGATTAGACAGAGCGGGACAGAGATTAGACAGAGCGGGACAGAGATTAGACAGAGTGGGACAGAGATTAGACAGAGCTGGACAGAGATTATACAGAGCGGGACAGAGATTAGACAGAGCTGGACAGAGATCAGACAGAGTGGGACAGAGATTCGACAGAGCGGGACAGAGATTAGACAGAGCGAGACAGCGATTAGACACAGCGAGACAGAGGTTAGACAGAGCGGGACAGAGATTAGACAGAGCTGGACAGAGATTAGACAGAGCGGGACAGAGATTAGACAGAGCGAGACAGCGATTAGACACAGCGAGACAGAGGTTAGACAGAGCGGGACAGAGATTAGACAGAGCTGGACAGAGATTAGACAGAGCGGGACAGAGATTAGACAGAGCTGGACAGAGATCAGACAGAGTGGGACAGAGATTCGACAGAGCGGGACAGAGATTAGACAGAGCGGGACAGAGATTAGACAGAGCGAGACAGCGATTAGACAGAGCGGGACAGAGATTAGACTGAGCGGGACAGAGATTAGACTGAGCGGGACAGAGATTAGACTGAGCGGGACAGAGATTAGACAGAGTGGGACAGAGATTAGACAGAGCGGGACAGAGATTAGACAGAGTGGGACAGATATCAGACAGATCGGGACAGAGATTAGAAGAGCAGGACAGAGATTAGACAGAGCGGGACAGCGATTAGACAGAGCGAGACAGCGATTAGACACAGCGAGACAGCGATTAGACACAGCGAGACAGCGATTAGACACAGCGAGACAGCGATTAGACACAGCGAGTTAGAGATTAGACAGAGCGGGACAGAGATTAGACAGAGCGGGACAGAGATTAGACAGAGCTGGACAGAGATTAGACAGAGCGGGACAGAGATTAGACAGAGCGGGACAGAGATTAGACAGAGCGGGACAGAGATTAGATAGAGCGGGACAGAGATTAGACAGAGCGGGACAGAGATTAGACAGAGCGGGACAGAGATTAGACAGAGTTGGACAGAGATTAGACAGAGTTGGACAGAGATTAGACAGAGCTGGACAGAGATTAGACAGAGTGGAACAGATATCAGACAGATTGGGACAGAGATTAGACAGAGCGAGACAGATATCAGACAGATCGGGACAGAGATGAGACAGAGCGGGACAGAGATGAGACAGATTGGGACAGAGATTAGACAGAGTGGGACAGAGATTAGACAGAGCTGGACAGAGATTAGACAGAGCGGGACAGCGATTAGACAGAGCGGGACAGCGATTAGACAGAGCGAGACAGCGATTAGACACAGCGAGACAGCGATTAGACAGAGCGAGACAGAGATTAGACAGAGCGGGACAGAGATTAGACAGAGCGGGACAGAGATTAGACAGAGCGGGACAGAGATTAGACAGAGCGGGACAGAGATTAGACAGAGTGGGACAGAGATTAGACAGAGCTGGACAGAGATCAGACAGAGTGGGACAGAGATTCGACAGACCTGGACAGAGATCAGACAGAGCTGGACAGAGGTTAGACAGAGCGGGACAGAGATTAGACAGAGTTGGACAGAGATTAGACAGAGATTAGACAGAGATTAGACAGAGATTAGACAGAGTGGGACAGAGATTAGACAGAGTGGGACAGAGATTAGACAGAGCGGGACAGAGATTAGACAGAGATTAGACAGAGATTAGACAGAGTGGGACAGAGATTAGACAGAGTGGGACAGAGATTAGACAGAGCGAGACAGAGATTAGACAGAGATTAGACAGAGATTAGACAGAGATTAGACAGAGATTAGACAGAGTGGGACAGAGATTAGACAGAGTGGGACAGAGATTAGACAGAGATTAGACAGAGATTAGACAGAGATTAGACAGAGATTAGACAGAGCGAGACAGAGATTAGACAGAGCGAGACAGAGATTAGACAGAGATTAGACAGAGATTAGACAGAGATTAGACAGATCGGGACAGAGATTAGACAGAGTGGGACAGAGATTAGACAGAGCGGAACAGAGATTAGACAGAGTGGGACAGAGATTAGACAGATCGGGACAGAGATTAGACAGAGATTAGACAGAGATTAGACAGAGATTAGACAGAGTGGGACAGAGATTAGACAGAGCGGAACAGAGATTAGACAGAGCGGGACAGAGATTAGACAGATCGGGACAGAGATTAGACAGAGTGGGACAGAGATTAGACAGAGATTAGACAGAGATTAGACAGAGATTAGACAGAGTGGGACAGAGATTAGACAGAGTGGGGCAGAGATTAGACAGAGTGGGACAGAGATTAGAAAGAGCTGGACAGCGATTAGACAGAGTGGGACAGAGATGAGACAGAGCTGGACAGAGATTGGACAGAGTGGGACAGAGATTAGACAGAGCGAGACAGAGATTAGACAGAGCGGGACAGAGATTAGACAGAGTGGAACAGATATCAGACAGATTGGGACAGAGATTAGACAGATCGAGACAGAGATTAGACAGAGCGGGACAGAGATTAGACAGAGCGGGACAGAGATTAGACAGAGCGAGACAGAGATTAGACAGAGTGGAACAGATATCAGACAGATCGGGACAGAGATTAGACAGAGTGGAACAGATATCAGACAGATCGGGACAGAGATTAGACAGAGTGGAACAGATATCAGACAGATCGGGACAGAGATTAGACAGAGCGGGACAGAGATTAGACAGAGCGGGACAGAGATTAGACAGAGCGGGACAGAGATTAGACAGAGTGGAACAGATATCAGACAGATCGGGACAGAGATTAGACAGAGTGGAACAGATATCAGACAGATCGGGACAGAGATTTGACAGAGCTGGACAGAGATGAGACAGAGCGGGACAGAGATGAGACAGAGCGGGACAGAGATGACACAGAGCGGGACAGAGATGACACAGAGCGGGACAGAGATGACACAGAGATTAGACAGATTGGGACAGAGATTAGACAGAGCAGGACAGAGCGGGACAGAGCTGGACAGAGATTAGACAGAGCGAGACAGAAATTAGACAGAGCGGGACAGAGATGAGACAGAGCTGGACAGAGATTAGACAGAGCGGTACAGAGATGAGACAGAGCGGGACAGAGATGAGACAGAGCGGGACAGAGATGAGACAGAGATTAGACAGAGTGGGACAGAGATGAGACAGAGTGGGACAGAGATTAGACAGAGCGGGACAGAGATGAGACAGAGCGGGACAGAGATGAGACAGAGATTAGACAGAGCGGAACAGAGATTAGACTGAGCGGGACAGAGATTAGACAGATCGGGACAGAGATTAGACAGAGATTAGACAGAGATTAGACAGAGTGGGACAGAGATTAGACAGAGTGGGACAGAGATTAGACAGAGATTAGACAGAGATTAGACAGAGATTAGACAGAGATTAGACAGAGTGGGACAGAGATTAGACAGAGTGGGACAGAGATTAGACAGAGTGGGACAGAGATTAGAAAGAGCTGGACAGCGATTAGACAGAGTGGGACAGAGATGAGACAGAGCTGGACAGAGATTGGACAGAGCTGGACAGAGTGGGACAGAGATTAGACAGAGCTCCACAGAGATTGGACAGAGTGGGACAGAGATTAGACAGAGCGAGACAGAGATTAGACAGATTGGGACAGAGATTAGACAGAGCGAGACAGAGATTAGACAGAGCGGGACAGAGATTAGACAGAGTGGAACAGATATCAGACAGATTGGGACAGAGATTAGACAGAGCGAGACAGAGATTAGACAGAGCGGGACAGAGATTAGACAGAGCGGGACAGAGATTAGACAGAGCGAGACAGAGATTAGACAGAGCGGGACAGAGATTAGACAGAGTGGGACAGAGATTAGAAAGAGCTGGACAGCGATTAGACAGAGTGGGACAGAGATGAGACAGAGCTGGACAGAGATTGGACAGAGCTGGACAGAGATTGGACAGAGTGGGACAGAGATTAGACAGAGCTGGACAGAGATTGGACAGAGCGAGACAGAGATTAGACAGAGCGAGACAGAGATTAGACAGAGTGGAACAGATATCAGACAGAGTGGAACAGATATCAGACAGATTGGGACAGAGATTAGACAGAGCGAGACAGAGATTAGACAGAGCGAGACAGAGATTAGACAGAGTGGAACAGATATCAGACAGAGTGGAACAGATATCAGACAGATTGGGACAGAGATTAGACAGAGCGAGACAGAGATTAGACAGAGCGAGACAGAGATTAGACAGAGCGGGACAGAGATTAGACAGAGCGGGACAGAGATTAGACAGAGCGGGACAGAGATTAGACAGAGCGGGACAGAGATTAGACAGAGTGGAACAGATATCAGACAGATCGGGACAGAGATTAGACAGAGTGGAACAGATATCAGACAGATCGGGACAGAGATTAGACAGAGCGGGACAGAGATTAGACAGAGCGGGACAGAGATTAGACAGAGTGGAACAGATATCAGACAGATCGGGACAGAGATTAGACAGAGTGGAACAGATATCAGACAGATCGGGACAGAGATTAGACAGAGTGGAACAGATATCAGACAGATCGGGACAGAGATTAGACAGAGCTGGACAGAGATTACACAGAGCGGGACAGAGATGAGACAGAGCGGGACAGAGATGAGACAGAGCGAGACAGAGATGACACAGAGCGGGACAGAGATGACACAGAGCGGGACAGAGATGAGACAGAGCGGTACAGAGATGAGACAGAGCGGGACAGAGATGAGACAGAGCGGGACAGAGATGAGACAGAGCGGGACAGAGATGAGACAGAGCGGGACAGAGATGAGACAGAGCGGGACAGAGATGAGACAGAGCGGGACAGAGATGAGACAGAGCGGGACAGAGATGAGACAGATTGGGACAGAGATTAGACAGAGCGGGACAGCGATTAGACAGAGCGAGACAGCGATTAGACAGAGCGGGACAGAGATTAGACAGAGCGAGACAGAGATTAGACAGAGCGGGACAGAGATTAGACAGAGCGAGACAGCGATTAGACACAGCGAGACAGAGATTAGACAGAGCGGGACAGAGATTAGACAGAGCGGGACAGAGATTAGACAGAGCTGGACAGAGATTAGACAGAGCGGGACAGAGATTAGACAGAGCGAGACAGCGATTAGACACAGCGAGACAGAGGTTAGACAGAGCGGGACAGAGATTAGACTGAGCGGGACAGAGATTAGACTGAGCGGGACAGAGATTAGACAGAGTGGGACAGAGATTAGACAGAGTGGGACAGAGATTAGACAGAGATTAGACAGATTGGGACAGAGATTAGACAGAGTGGGACAGAGATTAGACAGCGCGGGACAGAGATTAGACAGCGCGGGATAGAGATGAGACAGATTGGGACAGAGATTAGACAGAGTGGGACAGAGATTAGACAGAGTGGGACAGATATCAGACAGATCGGGACAGAGATTAGAAGAGCAGGACAGAGATTAGACAGAGCAGGACAGCGATTAGACAGAGCGAGACAGCGATTAGACACAGCGAGACAGCGATTAGACACAGCGAGACAGCGATTAGACACAGCGAGACAGAGATTAGACACAGCGAGACAGAGATTAGACAGAGCGGGACAGAGATTAGACAGAGCGGGACAGAGATTAGACAGAGCTGGACAGAGATTAGACAGAGCGGGACAGAGATTAGACTGAGCGGGACAGAGATTAGACAGAGCGGGACAGAGATTAGACAGAGCTGGACAGAGATTAGACAGAGCGGGACAGAGATTAGACAGAGCTGGACAGAGATTAGACAGAGCGGTACAGAGATTAGACAGAGCGGGACAGAGATTAGATAGAGCGGGACAGAGATTAGACAGAGCGGGACAGAGATTAGACAGAGCGGGACAGAGATTAGACTGAGCGGGACAGAGATTTGACAGAGCGGGACAGAGATTAGACAGAGCGGGACAGAGATTAGACAGAGCGGGACAGAGATTTGACAGAGCGGGACAGAGATTAGACAGAGTGGAACAGATATCAGACAGATTGGGACAGAGATTAGACAGAGATTAGACAGAGATTAGACAGAGCGAGACAGAGATTAGACAGAGCGAGACAGAGATTAGACAGAGATTAGACAGAGATTAGACAGAGATTAGACAGAGATTAGACAGATCGGGACAGAGATTAGACAGAGTGGGACAGAGATTAGACAGAGCGGAACAGAGATTAGACAGAGTGGGACAGAGATTAGACAGATCGGGACAGAGATTAGACAGAGATTAGACAGAGATTAGACAGAGATTAGACAGAGATTAGACAGAGTGGGACAGAGATTAGACAGAGCGGAACAGAGATTAGACAGAGCGGGACAGAGATTAGACAGATCGGGACAGAGATTAGACAGAGATTAGACAGAGTGGGACAGAGATTAGACAGAGATTAGACAGAGATTAGACAGAGTGGGACAGAGTGGGACAGAGTGGGACAGAGTGGGACAGAGTGGGACAGAGATTAGACAGAGTGGGACAGAGATTAGACAGAGTGGGACAGAGATTAGAAAGAGCTGGACAGCGATTAGACAGAGTGGGACAGAGATGAGACAGAGCTGGACAGAGATGAGACAGAGCTGGACAGAGATTGGACAGAGTGGGACAGAGATTAGACAGAGCGAGACAGAGATTAGACAGAGCGGGACAGAGATTAGACAGAGTGGAACAGATATCAGACAGATTGGGACAGAGATTAGACAGATCGAGACAGAGATTAGACAGAGCGGGACAGAGATTAGACAGAGCGAGACAGAGATTAGACAGAGCGAGACAGAGATTAGACAGAGTGGAACAGATATCAGACAGATCGGGACAGAGATTAGACAGAGTGGAACAGATATCAGACAGATCGGGACAGAGATTAGACAGAGTGGAACAGATATCAGACAGATCGGGACAGAGATTAGACAGAGCGGGACAGAGATTAGACAGAGCGGGACAGAGATTAGACAGAGTGGAACAGATATCAGACAGATCGGGACAGAGATTAGACAGAGTGGAACAGATATCAGACAGATCGGGACAGAGATTTGACAGAGCTGGACAGAGATGAGACAGAGCGGGACAGAGATGAGACAGAGCGGGACAGAGATGACACAGAGCGGGACAGAGATGAGACAGAGTGGGACAGAGATGAGACAGAGATTAGACAGATTGGGACAGAGATTAGACAGAGCAGGACAGAGCGGGACAGAGCTGGACAGAGATTAGACAGAGCGAGACAGAGATTAGACAGAGCGGGACAGAGATGAGACAGAGCTGGACAGAGATTAGACAGAGCGGTACAGAGATGAGACAGAGCGGGACAGAGATGAGACAGAGCGGGACAGAGATTAGACAGAGATTAGACAGAGATTAGACAGAGATTAGACAGAGTGGGACAGAGATTAGACAGATCGGGACAGAGATTAGACAGAGATTAGACAGAGATTAGACAGAGATTAGACAGAGTGGGACAGAGATTAGACAGAGTGGGACAGAGATTAGACAGAGCGGGACAGAGATGAGACAGAGCGGGACAGAGATGAGACAGAGATAAGACAGAGCGGAACAGAGATTAGACTGAGCGGGACAGAGATTAGACAGATCGGGACAGAGATTAGACAGAGATTAGACAGAGATTAGACAGAGTGGGACAGAGATTAGACAGAGATTAGACAGAGATTAGACAGAGATTAGACAGAGATTAGACAGAGATTAGACAGAGATTAGACAGAGTGGGACAGAGATTAGACAGAGTGGGACAGAGATTAGACAGAGTGGGACAGAGATTAGACAGAGTGGGACAGAGATTAGAAAGAGCTGGACAGCGATTAGACAGAGTGGGACAGAGATTAGACAGAGCGAGACAGAGATGAGACAGAGCTGGACAGAGATTAGACAGAGTGGGACAGAGATTAGAAAGAGCTGGACAGCGATTAGACAGAGTGGGACAGAGATTAGACAGAGCGGGACAGAGATGAGACAGAGCTGGACAGAGATTGGACAGAGCTGGACAGAGTGGGACAGAGATTAGACAGAGCTGGACAGAGATTGGACAGAGTGGGACAGAGATTAGACAGAGCGAGACAGAGATTAGACAGATTGGGACAGAGATTAGACAGAGCGAGACAGAGATTAGACAGAGCGGGACAGAGATTAGACAGAGTGGAACAGATATCAGACAGATTGGGACAGAGATTAGACAGAGCGAGACAGAGATGAGACAGAGCGGGACAGAGATTAGACAGAGCGGGACAGAGATTAGACAGAGCGAGACAGAGATTAGACAGAGCGGGACAGAGATTAGACAGAGCGGGACAGAGATTAGAAAGAGCTGGACAGCGATTAGACAGAGTGGGACAGAGATGAGACAGAGCTGGACAGAGATTGGACAGAGCTGGACAGAGATTGGACAGAGTGGGACAGAGATTAGACAGAGCTGGACAGAGATTGGACAGAGTGGGACAGAGATTAGACAGAGCGAGACAGAGATTAGACAGAGCGGGACAGAGATTAGACAGAGTGGAACAGATATCAGACAGATTGGGACAGAGATTAGACAGAGCGAGACAGAGATTAGACAGAGCGAGACAGAGATTAGACAGAGCGGGACAGAGATTAGACAGAGCGGGACAGAGATTAGACAGAGCGGGACAGAGATTAGACAGAGCGGGACAGAGATTAGACAGAGTGGAACAGAGATTAGACAGAGATTAGACAGAGATTAGACAGAGATTAGACAGAGTGGGACAGAGATTAGACAGAGCGAGACAGAGATTAGACAGAGCGGGACAGAGATTAGACAGAGTGGAACAGATATCAGACAGATTGGGACAGAGATTAGACAGAGCGAGACAGAGATTAGACAGAGCGGGACAGAGATTAGACAGAGCGGGACAGAGATTAGACAGAGCGAGACAGAGATTAGACAGAGCGGGACAGAGATTAGACAGAGTGGGACAGAGATTAGAAAGAGCTGGACAGCGATTAGACAGAGTGGGACAGAGATGAGACAGAGCTGGACAGAGATTGGACAGAGCTGGACAGAGATTGGACAGAGTGGGACAGAGATTAGACAGAGCTGGACAGAGATTGGACAGAGTGGGACAGAGATTAGACAGAGCGAGACAGAGATTAGACAGAGCGGGACAGAGATTAGACAGAGTGGAACAGATATCAGACAGATTGGGACAGAGATTAGACAGAGCGAGACAGAGATTAGACAGAGCGAGACAGAGATTAGACAGAGCGGGACAGAGATTAGACAGAGCGGGACAGAGATTAGACAGAGCGGGACAGAGATTAGACAGAGTGGAACAGAGATTAGACAGAGATTAGACAGAGATTAGACAGAGTGGGACAGAGATTAGACAGAGTGGGACAGAGATTAGAAAGAGCTGGACAGCGATTAGACAGAGTGGGACAGAGATGAGACAGAGCTGGACAGAGATTGGACAGAGCTGGACAGAGTGGGACAGAGATTAGACAGAGCTGGACAGAGATTGGACAGAGTGGGACAGAGATTAGACAGAGCGAGACAGAGATTGGACAGAGTGGAACAGATATCAGACAGATCGGGACAGAGATTAGACAGAGTGGAACAGATATCAGACAGATCGGGACAGAGATTAGACAGAGCGGGACAGAGATTAGACAGAGCGGGACAGAGATTAGACAGAGTGGAACAGATATCAGACAGATCGGGACAGAGATTAGACAGAGTGGAACAGATATCAGACAGATCGGGACAGAGATTAGACAGAGTGGAACAGATATCAGACAGATCGGGACAGAGATTAGACAGAGCTGGACAGAGATTAGACAGAGCGGGACAGAGATTAGACAGAGCGGGACAGAGATTAGACAGAGCGGGACAGAGATTAGACAGAGTGGAACAGAGATTAGACAGAGATTAGACAGAGATTAGACAGAGTGGGACAGAGATTAGACAGAGTGGGACAGAGATTAGACAGAGTGGGACAGAGATTAGAAAGAGCTGGACAGCGATTAGACAGAGTGGGACAGAGATGAGACAGAGCTGGACAGAGATTGGACAGAGCTGGACAGAGTGGGACAGAGATTAGACAGAGCTGGACAGAGATTGGACAGAGTGGGACAGAGATTAGACAGAGCGAGACAGAGATTAGACAGAGTGGAACAGATATCAGACAGATCGGGACAGAGATTAGACAGAGTGGAACAGATATCAGACAGATCGGGACAGAGATTAGACAGAGCGGGACAGAGATTAGACAGAGCGGGACAGAGATTAGACAGAGTGGAACAGATATCAGACAGATCGGGACAGAGATTAGACAGAGTGGAACAGATATCAGACAGATCGGGACAGAGATTAGACAGAGTGGAACAGATATCAGACAGATCGGGACAGAGATTAGACAGAGCTGGACAGAGATTAGACAGAGCGGGACAGAGATGAGACAGAGCGGGACAGAGATGACACAGAGCGGGACAGAGATGACACAGAGCGGGACAGAGATGACACAGAGATTAGACAGAGCAGGACAGAGATTAGACAGAGCGGGACAGAGATGAGACAGAGCGGGACAGAGATGAGACAGAGCGGGACAGAGATGAGACAGAGCGGGACAGAGATGAGACAGAGCGGGACAGAGATGAGACAGAGCGGGACAGAGATGAGACAGATTGGGACAGAGATTAGACAGAGCGGGACAGCGATTAGACAGAGCGAGACAGCGATTAGACAGAGCGGGACAGAGATTAGACAGAGCGGGACAGAGATTAGACAGAGCGAGACAGAGATTAGACAGAGCGAGACAGCGATTAGACACAGCGAGACAGAGATTAGACAGAGCGGGACAGAGATTAGACAGAGCGGGACAGAGATTAGACAGAGCGGGACAGAGATTAGACAGAGCTGGACAGAGATTAGACAGAGCTGGACAGAGATTAGACAGAGCGGGACAGAGATTAGACAGAGCTGGACAGAGATCAGACAGAGTGGGACAGAGATTAGACAGAGCTGGACAGAGATTAGACAGAGCGGGACAGAGATTAGACAGAGCTGGACAGAGATCAGACAGAGTGGGACAGAGATTCGACAGAGCGAGACAGAGATTAGACAGAGCGGGACAGAGATTAGACTGAGCGGGACAGAGATTAGACTGAGCGGGACAGAGATTAGACAGAGTGGGACAGAGATTAGACAGAGTGGGACAGAGATTAGACAGAGTGGGACAGAGATTAGACAGAGATTAGACAGATTGGGACAGAGAATAGACAGAGTGGGACAGAGATTAGACAGCGCGGGACAGAGATTAGACAGCGCGGGATAGAGATGAGACAGATTGGGACAGAGATTAGACAGAGTGGGACAGAGATTAGACAGAGTGGGACAGATATCAGACAGATCGGGACAGAGATTAGAAGAGCAGGACAGAGATTAGACAGAGCGGGACAGCGATTAGACAGAGCGAGACAGCGATTAGACACAGCGAGACAGCGATTAGACACAGCGAGACAGCGATTAGACACAGCGAGACAGCGATTAGACACAGCGAGACAGAGATTAGACAGAGCGGGACAGAGATTAGACAGAGCGGGACAGAGATTAGACAGAGCTGGACAGAGATTAGACTGAGCGGGACAGAGATTAGACTGAGCGGGACAGAGATTAGACAGAGCGGGACAGAGATTAGACAGAGCTGGACAGAGATTAGACAGAGCTGGACAGAGATTAGACAGAGCTGGACAGAGATTAGACACAGCGGGACAGAGATTAGACTGAGCGGGACAGAGATTTGACAGAGCGGGACAGAGATTAGACAGAGCGGGACAGAGATTAGACAGAGCGGGACAGAGATTAGACAGAGCGGGACAGAGATTAGACTGAGCGGGACAGAGATTAGACTGAGCGGGACAGAGATTAGACTGAGCGGGACAGAGATTTGACAGAGCGGGACAGAGATTAGACAGAGTGGAACAGATATCAGACAGATTGGGACAGAGATTAGACAGAGCTGGACAGAGATTAGACAGAGCGGGACAGCGATTAGACAGAGCGGGACAGCGATTAGACACAGCGAGACAGCGATTAGACAGAGCGAGACAGAGATTAGACAGAGTGGGACAGAGATTAGACAGAGCTGGACAGAGATCAGACAGAGTGGGACAGAGATTCGACAGACCTGGACAGAGATCAGACAGAGCTGGACAGAGGTTAGACAGAGCGGGACAGAGATTAGACAGAGTGGGACAGAGATTAGACAGAGCGGGACAGAGATTAGACAGAGCTGGACAGAGATTAGACAGAGTGGGACAGAGATTAGACAGAGCGGGACAGAGATTAGACTGAGCGGGACAGAGATTAGACAGAGTGGGACAGAGATCAGACAGAGTTGGACAGAGATTAGACTGAGCAAGACAGAGATTAGACAGAGTTGGACAGAGATTAGACAGAGATTGACAGAGATTAGACAGAGTGGGACAGAGATTAGACAGAGCGGGACAGAGATTAGACAGAGCTGGACAGAGATTAGACTGAGCGGGACAGAGATTAGACAGAGCGGGACAGAGATTAGACAGAGCGGGACAGAGATTAGACAGAGCGGGACAGAGATTAGACAGAGCGGGGCAGAGATTAGACAGAGCGGGACAGAGATTAGACTGAGCGGGACAGAGATTAGACAGAGTGGGACAGAGATCAGACAGAGTTGGACAGAGATTAGACTGAGCAAGACAGAGATTAGACAGAGTTGGACAGAGATTAGACAGAGATTAGACAGAGATTAGACAGAGATTAGACAGAGTGGGACAGAGATTAGACAGAGATTAGACAGAGCGGGACAGAGATTAGACAGAGCGGGACAGAGATTAGACAGAGCTGGACAGAGGTTAGACAGAGCGGGACAGAGATTAGACAGAGCTGGACAGAGGTTAGACAGAGCGGGACAGAGATTAGACAGAGTTGGACAGAGATTAGACTGAGCGAGACAGAGATTAGACAGAGTTGGACAGAGATTAGACTGAGCGAGACAGAGATTAGACAGAGTTGGACAGAGATTAGACAGAGATTAGACAGAGATTAGACAGAGTGGGACAGAGATTAGACAGAGCGGGACAGAGATTAGACAGAGCGGGACAGAGATTAGACAGAGCTGGACAGAGATTAGACTGAGCGGGACAGAGATTAGACAGAGCGGGACAGAGATTAGACAGAGCGGGACAGAGATTAGACAGAGCGGGACAGAGATTAGACTGAGCTGGACAGAGATTAGACAGAGTTGGACAGAGATTAGACAGAGTGGGACAGAGATTAGACAGAGTGGGACAGAGATTCGACAGACCTGGACAGAGATCAGACAGAGCGGGACAGAGATTAGACAGAGTTGGACAGAGATTAGACAGAGTTGGACAGAGATTAGACTGAGCGAGACAGAGATTAGACAGAGATTAGACAGAGATTAGACAGAGTGGGACAGAGATTAGACAGAGTGGGACAGAGATTAGACAGAGCGGGACAGAGATTAGACAGAGATTAGACAGAGATTAGACAGAGTGGGACAGAGATTAGACAGAGTGGGACAGAGATTAGACAGAGCGAGACAGAGATTAGACAGAGATTAGACAGAGATTAGACAGAGTGGGACAGAGTGGGACAGAGATTAGACAGAGATTAGACAGAGATTAGACAGAGATTAGACAGAGATTAGACAGAGCGAGACAGAGCGAGACAGAGCGAGACAGAGATTAGACAGAGCGAGACAGAGATTAGACAGAGATTAGACAGATCGGGACAGAGATTAGACAGAGTGGGACAGAGATTAGACAGAGCGGAACAGAGATTAGACAGAGCGGAACAGAGATTAGACAGATCGGGACAGAGATTAGACAGAGATTAGACAGAGATTAGACAGAGATTAGACAGAGTGGGACAGAGATTAGACAGAGCGGAACAGAGATTAGACAGAGCGGGACAGAGATTAGACAGATCGGGACAGAGATTAGACAGAGATTAGGCAGAGTGGGACAGAGTGGGACAGAGATTAGACAGAGTGGGACAGAGATTAGACAGAGATTAGACAGAGATTAGACAGAGATTAGACAGAGCGAGACAGAGCGAGACAGAGCGAGACAGAGCGAGACAGAGATTAGACAGAGCGAGACAGAGATTAGACAGAGATTAGACAGATCGGGACAGAGATTAGACAGAGTGGGACAGAGATTAGACAGAGCGGAACAGAGATTAGACAGAGCGGAACAGAGATTAGACAGAGCGGAACAGAGATTAGACAGATCGGGACAGAGATTAGACAGAGATTAGACAGAGATTAGACAGAGATTAGACAGAGTGGGACAGAGATTAGACAGAGCGGAACAGAGATTAGACAGAGCGGGACAGAGATTAGACAGATCGGGACAGAGATTAGACAGAGTGGGACAGAGATTAGACAGAGTGGGACAGAGATTAGACAGAGATTAGACAGAGATTAGACAGAGTGGGACAGAGATTAGACAGAGTGGGACAGAGATTAGACAGAGATTAGACAGAGTGGGACAGAGTGGGACAGAGTGGGACAGAGTGGGACAGAGATTAGACAGAGTGGGACAGAGATTAGAAAGAGCTGGACAGCGATTAGACAGAGTGGGACAGAGATGAGACAGAGCTGGACAGAGATTGGACAGAGTGGGACAGAGATTAGACAGAGCGAGACAGAGATTAGACAGAGCGAGACAGAGATTAGACAGAGTGGAACAGATATCAGACAGATTGGGACAGAGATTAGACAGATCGAGACAGAGATTAGACAGAGCGGGACAGAGATTAGACAGAGCGAGACAGAGATTAGACAGAGCGAGACAGAGATTAGACAGAGTGGAACAGATATCAGACAGATCGGGACAGAGATTAGACAGAGTGGAACAGATATCAGACAGATCGGGACAGAGATTAGACAGAGTGGAACAGATATCAGACAGATCGGGACAGAGATTTGACAGAGCTGGACAGAGATGAGACAGAGCGGGACAGAGATGAGACAGAGCGGGACAGAGATGACACAGAGCGGGACAGAGATGAGACAGAGTGGGACAGAGATGAGACAGAGATTAGACAGATTGGGACAGAGATTAGACAGAGCAGGACAGAGCGGGACAGAGCTGGACAGAGATTAGACAGAGCGAGACAGAGATTAGACAGAGCGGGACAGAGATGAGACAGAGCTGGACAGAGATTAGACAGAGCGGTACAGAGATGAGACAGAGCGGGACAGAGATTAGACAGAGCTGGACAGAGATTAGACAGAGATTAGACAGAGTGGGACAGAGATTAGACAGATCAGGACAGAGATTAGACAGAGATTAGACAGAGTGGGACAGAGATTAGACAGATCAGGACAGAGATTAGACAGAGATTAGACAGAGTGGGACAGAGATTAGACAGAGTGGGACAGAGATTAGACAGAGCGGGACAGAGATGAGACAGAGCGGGACAGAGATGAGACAGAGATTAGACAGAGATTAGACAGAGCGGAACAGAGATTAGACTGAGCGGGACAGAGATTAGACAGATCGGGACAGAGATTAGACAGAGATTAGACAGAGATTAGACAGAGTGGGACAGAGATTAGACAGAGTGGGACAGAGATTAGACAGAGATTAGACAGAGATTAGACAGAGATTAGACAGAGATTAGACAGAGATTAGACAGAGTGGGACAGAGTGGGACAGAGATTAGACAGAGTGGGACAGAGATTAGACAGAGTGGGACAGAGATTAGAAAGAGCTGGACAGCGATTAGACAGAGTGGGACAGAGATGAGACAGAGCTGGACAGAGATTGGACAGAGCTGGACAGAGTGGGACAGAGATTAGACAGAGCTGGACAGAGATTGGACAGAGTGGGACAGAGATTAGACAGAGCGAGACAGAGATTAGACAGATTGGGACAGAGATTAGACAGAGCGAGACAGAGATTAGACAGAGCGGGACAGAGATTAGACAGAGTGGAACAGATATCAGACAGATTGGGACAGAGATTAGACAGAGCGAGACAGAGATTAGACAGAGCGGGACAGAGATTAGACAGAGCGGGACAGAGATTAGACAGAGCGAGACAGAGATTAGACAGAGCGGGACAGAGATTAGACAGAGTGGGACAGAGATTAGAAAGAGCTGGACAGCGATTAGACAGAGTGGGACAGAGATGAGACAGAGCTGGACAGAGATTGGACAGAGCTGGACAGAGATTGGACAGAGTGGGACAGAGATTAGACAGAGCTGGACAGAGATTGGACAGAGTGGGACAGAGATTAGACAGAGCGAGACAGAGATTAGACAGAGCGGGACAGAGATTAGACAGAGTGGAACAGATATCAGACAGATTGGGACAGAGATTAGACAGAGCGGGACAGAGATTAGACAGAGCGGGACAGAGATTAGACAGAGCGGGACAGAGATTAGACAGAGCGAGACAGAGATTAGACAGAGCGAGACAGAGATTAGACAGAGTGGAACAGATATCAGACAGATCGGGACAGAGATTAGACAGAGTGGAACAGATATCAGACAGAGCGGGACAGAGATTAGACAGAGTGGAACAGATATCAGACAGATCGGGACAGAGATTAGACAGATCGGGACAGAGATTAGACAGAGCGGGACAGAGATGAGACAGAGCGGGACAGAGATGAGACAGAGCGGGACAGAGATGACACAGAGCGGGACAGAGATGACACAGAGCGGGACAGAGATGAGACAGAGCGGGACAGAGATGAGACAGAGATTAGACAGATTGGGACAGAGATTAGACAGAGTGGAACAGATATCAGACAGATTGGGACAGAGATTAGACAGATCGAGACAGAGATTAGACAGAGCGGGACAGAGATTAGACAGAGTGGGACAGAGATTAGACAGAGTGGGACAGAGATTAGACAGAGTGGGACAGAGATTAGACAGAGATTAGACAGATTGGGACAGAGATTAGACAGAGTGGGACAGAGATTAGACAGCGCGGGACAGAGATTAGACAGCGCGGGATAGAGATGAGACAGATTGGGACAGAGATTAGACAGAGTGGGACAGAGATTAGACAGAGTGGGACAGATATCAGACAGATCGGGACAGAGATTAGAAGAGCAGGACAGAGATTAGACAGAGCGAGACAGCGATTAGACATAGCGAGACAGCGATTAGACACAGCGAGACAGCGATTAGACACAGCGAGACAGCGATTAGACACAGCGAGACAGAGATTAGACACAGCGAGACAGAGATTAGACACAGCGAGACAGAGATTAGACACAGCGAGACAGAGATTAGACAGAGCGGGACAGAGATTAGACAGAGCGGGACAGAGATTAGACAGAGCTGGACAGAGATTAGACAGAGCGGGACAGAGATTAGACTGAGCGGGACAGAGATTAGACAGAGCGGGACAGAGATTAGACAGAGCTGGACAGAGATTAGACAGAGCGGGACAGAGATTAGACAGAGCTGGACAGAGATTAGACAGAGCGGGACAGAGATTAGACAGAGTGGGACAGAGATTAGACAGAGCGGGACAGAGATTTGACAGAGCGGGACAGAGATTAGACAGAGCGAGACAGAGATTAGACAGAGCGAGACAGAGATTAGACAGAGCGGGACAGAGATTTGACAGAGCGGGACAGAGATTAGACAGAGTGGAACAGATATCAGACAGATTGGGACAGAGATTAGACAGAGTGGGACAGAGATTAGACAGAGCTGGACAGAGATTAGACAGAGCGGGACAGCGATTAGACAGAGCGGGACAGCGATTAGACACAGCGAGACAGCGATTAGACAGAGATTAGACAGAGTGGGACAGAGATTAGACAGAGCTGGACAGAGATCAGACAGAGTGGGACAGAGATTCGACAGACCTGGACAGAGATTAGACAGAGTGGGACAGAGATTAGACAGAGTGGGACAGAGATTAGACAGAGATTAGACAGATTGGGACAGAGATTAGACAGAGTGGGACAGAGATTAGACAGAGTGGGACAGAGATTAGACAGCGCGGGACAGAGATTAGACAGAGCTGGACATAGATGAGACAGAGCTGGACAGAGATGAGACAGATTGGGACTGAGATTAGACAGAATGGGACAGAGATTAGACAGAGTGGAACAGATATCAGACAGATCGGGACAGAGATTAGAAGAGCAGGACAGAGATTAGACAGAGCGGTACAGAGATGTGACAGAGCTGGACAGAGATAAGACAGATTGGGACAAAGATGAGACAGAGCTGGACAGAGATGAAACAGAGCTGGACGGAGATGAGACAGATTGGGACAGAGATTAGACAGAGCGGAACAGATATCAGACAGATCGGGACAGAGATTAGACAGAGCGGGACAGAGATGAGACAGAGCGGGACGGAGATGAGACAGAGCGGGACGGAGATGAGACAGAGCGGGACGGAGATGAGACAGAGCGGGACGGAGATTAGACAGAGTGGAACAGATATCAGACAGATCGGGACAGAGATTAGACAGAATTGGACAGAGATTAGACAGAATTGGACAGAGATTAGACAGAATTGGACAGAGATTAGACAGATCGGGACAGAGATTAGACAGAATTGGACAGAGATTAGACAGAGTGGGATAGAGATTTGACAGATTGAGACAGCGGCTAGACAGAGCTGGACTGAGATTAGACAGAGTTGGGCAGAGATTAGACAGAGTGGGACAGAGATTAGACAGAGTGGGACAGAGATTAGACAGAGCTGGACAGCGAGTAGACAGAGATTAGACAGAGCGAGACAGAGATTAGACAGAGCTGGACAGAGATTAGACAGAGCTGGACAGAGATTAGACAGAGCGGGACAGAGATTAGACAGATTGGGACAGAGATGAGACAGAGCTGGACAGAGATGAGACAGAGCTGGACAGAGATGAGACAGAGCTGGACAGAGATGAGACCGAGCTGGACAGAGATGAAACAGAGCTGGACAGAGATGAAACAGAGCTGGACAGAGATGAAACAGAGCTGGACAGAGATGAAACAGAGCTGGACAGAGATGAGACAGATTGGGACAGAGATTAGACAGAGTGGAACAGATATCAGACAGATCGGGACAGAGATTAGACAGAGCGGGACAGAGATTAGACAGAGCGGGACAGAGATTAGACAGAGCGAGACAGAGATTAGACAGAGCGAGACAGAGATTAGACAGAGCGGGACAGAGCGGGACAGAGATGAGACAGATCGGGACAGAGATTAGACAGAATTGGACAGAGATTAGACAGAGTGGGATAGAGATTAGACAGAGTGGGATAGAGATTAGACAGAGTGGGACAGAGATTAGTCAGAGTGGGACAGAGATTAGACGGAGTGGGACAGAGATTAGACAGAGTGGGACAGAGATTAGACAGAGCGAGACAGAGATTAGACAGAGTGGGACAGAGATTAGACAGATTGGAACAGATATCAGACAGATCGGGACAGAGATTAGACAGAGCGAGACAGAGATTAGACAGAGTGGAACAGATATCAGACAGATCGGGACAGAGATTAGACAGAGCGAGACAGAGATTAGACAGAGTGGAACAGATATCAGACAGATCGGGACAGAGATTAGACAGATCGGAACAGATATCAGACAGATTGGGACAGAGATTAGACAGAGCTGGACAGAGATGAGACAGAGCGGGACAGAGATGAGACAGAGCGGGACAGAGATGAGACAGAGCGGGACAGAGATGAGACAGAGCGGGACAGAGATTAGACAGAGATTAGACAGAGCGAGACAGAGATTAGACAGAGTGGAACAGATATCAGACAGATTGGGACAGAGATTAGACAGAGTGGGACAGAGATTAGACAGAGTGGAACAGATATCAGACAGATCGGGACAGAGATTAGACAGATCGGAACAGATATCAGACAGATTGGGACAGAGATTAGACAGAGCTGGACAGAGATGAGACAGAGCGGGACAGAGATGAGACAGAGCGGGACAGAGATGAGACAGAGCGGGACAGAGATGAGACAGAGCGGGACAGAGATTAGACAGAGCGGGACAGAGATGAGACAGAGCTGGACAGAGATTAGACAGAGCGGGACAGAGATGAGACAGAGCGGGACAGAGATGAGACAGAGCGGGACAGAGATTAGACAGAGTGGAACAGATATCAGACAGATCGGGACAGAGATTAGACAGATCGGAACAGATATCAGACAGATTGGGACAGAGATTAGACAGAGCTGGACAGAGATGAGACAGAGCGGGACAGAGATGAGACAGAGCGGGACAGAGATGAGACAGAGCGGGACAGAGATGAGACAGAGCGGGACAGAGATTAGACAGAGCGGGACAGAGATGAGACAGAGCTGGACAGAGATTAGACAGAGCGGGACAGAGATGAGACAGAGCGGGACAGAGATGAGACAGAGCGGGACAGAGATTAGACAGAGCTGGACAGAGATTAGACAGAGCGGGACAGAGATTAGACAGAGCGGGACAGAGATTAGACACAGCGGGACAGCGATTAGACAGAGTGGAACAGATATCAGACAGATTGGGACAGAGATTAGACAGATCGGGACAGAGATTAGACAGAGCGGGACAGAGATTAGACAGAATTGGACAGAGATTAGACAGAGCTGGACAGAGATTAGACAGAGCTGGACAGAGATTAGACAGAGCGGGACAGAGATTAGACAGAATTGGACAGCGATTAGACAGAGCTGGACAGAGATTAGACAGAGCTGGACAGAGATTAGACAGAGCTGGACAGAGATTAGACAGAATTGGACAGAGATTAGACAGAGCTGGACAGAGATTAGACAGAATTGGACAGAGATTAGACAGAGCTGGACAGAGATTAGACAGAGCTGGACAGAGATTAGACAGAGCGGGACAGAGATTAGACAGAATTGGACAGAGATTAGACAGAGCTGGACAGAGATTAGACAGAGCTGGACAGAGATTAGACAGAGCGGGACAGAGATTAGACAGAATTGGACAGCGATTAGACAGAGCTGGACAGAGATTAGACAGAGCTGGACAGAGATTAGACAGAGCTGGACAGAGATTAGACAGAATTGGACAGAGATTAGACAGAGCTGGACAGAGATTAGACAGAGCTGGACAGAGATTAGACAGAGCGGGACAGAGATTAGACAGAATTGGACAGAGATTAGACAGAGCTGGACAGAGATTAGACAGAGCTGGACAGAGATTAGACAGAGCGGGACAGAGATTAGACAGAATTGGACAGCGATTAGACAGAGCTGGACAGAGATTAGACAGAGCTGGACAGAGATTAGACAGAGCGGGGCAGAGATTAGACAGAGCGGGACAGAGATTAGACAGAGCGGGACAGAGATGAGACAGAGCGGGACAGAGATGAGACAGAGCGGGACAGAGATTAGACAGAGCGGGACAGAGATTAGACAGAGCGGGACAGAGATTAGACAGAGCGGGACAGAGATTAGACAGAATTGGACAGAGATTAGACAGAGCGGGACAGAGATTAGACAGAGCGGGACAGAGATTAGACAGAGCGGGACAGAGATTAGACAGAGTGGGACAGAGATTAGACAGAGCTGGACAGAGATTAGACAGAGTGGGACAGAGATTAGACAGAGCTGGACAGAGATTAGACAGAGCGGGACAGAGATTAGACAGAGCGGGACAGAGATGAGACAGAGCGGGACAGAGATTAGACAGAGCGGGACAGAGATTAGACAGAGCGGGACAGAGATTAGACAGAGCGGGACAGAGATTAGACAGAGCTGGACAGAGATTAGACAGAGCGGGACAGAGATTAGACAGAGCGGGACAGAGATGAGACAGAGCGGGACAGAGATTAGACAGAGCGGGACAGAGATTAGACAGAGCGGGACAGAGATTAGACAGAGCGGGACAGAGATGAGACAGAGCGGGACAGAGATTAGACAGAGCGGGACAGAGATTAGACAGAGCGGGACAGAGATTAGACAGAGCGGGACAGAGATTAGACAGAGCGGGACAGAGATGAGACAGAGCGGGACAGAGATGAGACAGAGCTGGACAGAGATTAGACAGAGCTGGACAGAGATTAGACAGAGCTGGACAGAGATTAGACAGAGCTGGACAGAGATTAGACACAGCGAGACAGCGATTAGACAGAGCTGGACAGAGATTAGACAGAGCTGGACAGAGATTAGACAGAGCTGGACAGAGATTAGACACAGCGAGACAGCGATTAGACAGAGCTGGACAGAGATTAGACAGAGCTGGACAGAGATTAGACAGAGCTGGACAGAGATTAGACAGAGCGGGACAGAGATTAGACAGAGCGGGACAGAGATTAGACAGAGCTGGACAGAGATTAGACAGAGCGGGACAGAGATGAGACAGAGCGGGACAGAGATTAGACAGAGCGGGACAGAGATTAGACAGAGCTGGACAGAGATTAGACAGAGCGGGACAGAGATGAGACAGAGCGGGACAGAGATTAGACAGAGCGGGACAGAGATTAGACAGAGCGGGACAGAGATTAGACAGAGCGGGACAGAGATTAGACAGAGCGGGACAGCGATTAGACAGAGTGGGACAGAGATTAGACAGAGCGGGACAGAGATTAGACAGAGCGGGACAGAGATGAGACAGAGCTGGACAGAGATGAGACAGAGCGGGACAGCGATTAGACAGAGCGGGACAGCGATTAGACACAGCGAGACAGAGATTAGACAGAGCGAGACAGAGATTAGACAGAGCGGGACAGAGATTAGACAGAGCGGGACAGAGATTAGACAGAGTGGGACAGAGATTAGACAGAGCTGGACAGAGATGAGACAGAGCGGGACAGCGATGAGACAGAGCGGGACAGAGATTAGACAGAGCTGGACAGAGATTAGACAGAGCGGGACAGAGATTAGACAGAGCTGGACAGAGATGAGACAGAGCTGGACAGAGATTAGACAGAGCGAGACAGAGATTAGACAGAGCGGGACAGAGATTAGACAGAGTGGGACAGAGATTAGACAGAGTGGGACAGAGATTAGACAGAGTGGGACAGAGATTAGACAGAGCTGGACAGAGATGAGACAGAGCTGGACAGAGATTAGACAGAGCGAGACAGAGATTAGACAGAGCGGGACAGAGATGAGACAGAGCGGGACATAGATTAGACAGAGCTGGACAGAGATTAGACAGAGCTGGACAGAGATGAGACAGAGCTGGACAGAGATGAGACAGAGCGGGACAGCGATTAGACACAGCGAGACAGAGATTAGACAGAGCGAGACAGAGATTAGACAGAGCGGGACAGAGATTAGACAGAGTGGGACAGAGATTAGACAGAGCTGGACAGAGATGAGACAGAGCTGGACAGAGATGAGACAGAGCGGGACAGCGATTAGACACAGCGAGACAGAGATTAGACAGAGCGAGACAGAGATTAGACAGAGCGGGACAGAGATTAGACAGAGCGGGACAGAGATTAGACAGAGCGGGACAGAGATTAGACAGAGTGGGACAGAGATTAGACAGAGCTGGACAGAGATGAGACAGAGCGGGACAGCGATTAGACAGAGCGGGACAGCGATGAGACAGAGCGGGACAGAGATTAGACAGAGCTGGACAGAGATTAGATAGAGTGGGACAGAGATTAGACAGAGTGGGACAGAGATTAGACAGAGCTGGACAGAGATGAGACAGAGCTGGACAGAGATGAGACAGAGCGGGACAGCGATTAGACAGAGCGGGACAGAGATGAGACAGAGCGGGACAGAGATTAGACAGAGCTGGACAGAGATTAGACAGAGCTGGACAGAGATTAGATAGAGTGGGACAGAGATTAGACAGAGTGGGACAGAGATTAGACAGAGCTGGACAGAGATGAGACAGAGCGGGACAGCGATTAGACAGAGCGGGACAGAGATGAGACAGAGCGGGACAGTGATTAGACAGAGCGGGACAGCGATTAGACAGAGCGGGACAGAGATTAGACAGATCGGGACAGAGATTAGACAGAGGTGGACAGAGATGAGACAGAGCTGGACAGAGATGAGACAGAGCTGGACAGAGATGAGACAGAGCGGGACAGAGATGAGACAGAGCGGGACAGAGATGAGACAGAGCGGGACAGCGATTAGACAGAGCTGGACAGAGATGAGACAGATTGGGACAGAGATTAGACAGAGCGGGACGGAGATTAGACATAGTGGAACAGATATTAGACAGATCGGGACAGAGATTAGAAGAGCTGGACAGAGATTAGACAGAGCGGGACAGAGATGAGACAGAGCTGGACAGAGATGAGACAGATTGGGACAGAGATGAGACGGAGCTGGACGGAGATGAGACAGATTGGGACAGGGATGAGACAGAGCTGGACGGAGATGAGACAGATTGGGACAGAGATGAGACAGATTGGGACAGAGATGAGACAGATTGGGACAGAGATGAGACAGATTGGGACAGAGATGAAACAGAGCTGGACAGAGATGAAACAGAGCTGGACAGAGATGAAACAGAGCTGGACAGAGATGAAACAGAGCTGGACAGAGATGAAACAGAGCTGGACGGAGATGAGACAGATTGGGACAGAGATTAGACAGAGTGGAACAGATATCAGACAGATCGGGACAGAGATTAGACAGAGCGGGACAGAGATTAGACAGAGCGGGACAGAGCTGAGACAGAGCGGGACAGAGATGAGACAGAGCGGGACAGAGATGAGACAGATCGGGACAGAGATTAGACAGAATTGGACAGAGATTAGACAGAGTGGGATAGAGATTAGACAGAGTGGGACAGAGATTAGTCAGAGTGGGACAGAGATTAGACGGAGTGGGACAGAGATTAGACAGAGCGAGACAGAGATTAGACAGATTGGGACAGAGATGAGATAGATCGGGACAGAGATTAGACAGAATTGGACAGAGATTAGAGAGAATTGGACAGAGATTAGACAGATTGAGACAGTGGCTAGACAGAGCTGGACTGAGATTAGACAGAGTTGGGCAGAGATTAGATAGAGCGGGATAGAGATTAGACAGAGCTGGACAGAGATTAGACAGAGTTGGGCAGAGATTAGACAGAGTTGGGCAGAGATTAGACAGAGCTGGACAGAGATTAGACAGAGCTGGACAGAGATTAGACAGAGCTGGACAGAGATTAGACAGAGCTGGACAGAGATTAGACAGAGCTGGACAGCGATTAGACAGAGTTGGACAGAGATTAGACAGAGCGAGACAGAGATTAGACAGAGCGAGACAGAGATTAGACAGAGTGGGACAGAGATTAGACAGAGCGGGACAGAGATTAGACAGAGCGGGACAGAGATTAGACAGAGCGGGACAGAGATTAGACAGAGCGGGACAGAGATTAGACAGAGCGGGACAGAGATTAGACAGAGCGAGACAGAGATTAGACAGAGCGAGACAGAGATTAGACAGAGTGGAACAGATATCAGACAGATCGGGACAGAGATTAGACAGAGCGAGACAGAGATTAGACAGATTGGAACAGATATCAGACAGATTGGGTCAGAGATTAGACAGAGCGAGACAGAGATTAGACAGAGTTGGACAGAGATTAGACAGAGCGAGACAGAGATTAGACAGAGTGGGACAGAGATTAGACAGAGCGGGACAGAGATTAGACAGAGCTGGACAGAGATTAGACAGAGCGGGACAGAGATTAGACAGAGTTGGACAGAGATTAGACAGAGCTGGACAGAGATTAGACAGAGCGGGACAGAGATTAGACAGAGTTGGACAGAGATTAGACAGAGCGAGACAGAGATTAGACAGAGTGGGACAGAGATTAGACAGAGCGGGACAGAGATTAGACAGAGCTGGACAGAGATTAGACAGAGCGGGACAGAGATTAGACAGAGCTGGACAGAGATTAGACAGAGCTGGACAGAGATTAGACAGAGCTGGACAGAGATTAGACAGAGCGAGACAGCGATTAGACAGAGCGAGACAGCGATTAGACAGAGCGAGACAGCGATTAGACAGAGCGAGACAGAGATTAGACAGAGCGGGACAGAGATTAGACAGAGCGGGACAGAGATTAGACAGAGCTGGACAGAGATTAGACAGAGCTGGACAGAGATGAGACAGAGCGGGACAGCGATTAGACAGAGCGGGACAGAGATGAGACAGAGCGGGACAGTGATTAGACAGAGCGGGACAGCGATTAGACAGAGCGGGACAGAGATTAGACAGAGCGGGACAGAGATTAGACAGAGCGGGACAGAGATTAGACAGAGTGGAACAGATATCAGACAGATCGGGACAGAGATTAGACAGAGCTGGACAGAGATGAGACAGAGCTGGACAGAGATGAGACAGAGCTGGACAGAGATGAGACAGAGCGGGACAGAGATGAGACAGAGCTGGACAGAGATGAGACAGATTGGGACAGAGATGAGACAGAGCTGGACGGAGATGAGACAGATTGGGACAGGGATGAGACAGAGCTGGACGGAGATGAGACAGATTGGGACAGAGATGAGACAGATTGGGACAGAGATGAGACAGATTGGGACAGAGATGAGACAGATTGGGACAGAGATGAGACAGAGCTGGACAGAGATGAAACAGAGCTGGACAGAGATGAAACAGAGCTGGACAGAGATGAAACAGAGCTGGACGGAGATGAGACAGATTGGGACAGAGATTAGACAGAGTGGAACAGATATCAGACAGATCGGGACAGAGATTAGACAGAGCGGGACAGAGATTAGACAGAGCGGGACAGAGATGAGACAGATCGGGACAGAGATTAGACAGAATTGGACAGAGATTAGAGAGAATTGGACAGAGATTAGACAGAGTGGGATAGAGATTAGACAGAGTGGGACAGAGATTAGTCAGAGTGGGACAGAGATTAGACAGAGCGAGACAGAGATTAGACAGATTGGGACAGAGATGAGATAGATCGGGACAGAGATTAGACAGAATTGGACAGAGATTAGAGAGAATTGGACAGAGATTAGACAGATTGAGACAGTGGCTAGACAGAGCTGGACTGAGATTAGACAGAGTTGGGCAGAGATTAGATAGAGCGGGATAGAGATTAGACAGAGCTGGACAGAGATTAGACAGAGTTGGGCAGAGATTAGACAGAGCTGGACAGAGATTAGACAGAGCTGGACAGAGATTAGACAGAGCTGGACAGCGATTAGACAGAGTTGGACAGAGATTAGACAGAGCGAGACAGAGATTAGACAGAGTTGGGCAGAGATTAGACAGAGTGGGACAGAGATTAGACAGAGCTGGACAGAGATTAGACAGAGTGGGACAGAGATTAGACAGAGCGGGACAGAGATTAGACAGAGCGGGACAGAGATTAGACAGAGCGAGACAGAGATTAGACAGAGCTGGACAGAGATTAGACAGATCGGGACAGAGATTAGACAGATTGGAACAGATATCAGACAGATCGGGACAGAGATTAGACAGAGCGAGACAGAGATTAGACAGAGTGGAACAGATATCAGACAGATCGGGACAGAGATTAGACAGAGCGAGACAGAGATTAGACAGAGTGGAACAGATATCAGACAGATTGGGTCAGAGATTAGACAGAGCGAGACAGAGATTAGACAGAGTGGGACAGAGATTAGACAGAGCGGGACAGAGATTAGACAGAGCTGGACAGAGATTAGACAGAGCGGGACAGAGATTAGACAGAGCGGGACAGAGATTAGACAGAGTTGGACAGAGATTAGACAGAGCTGGACAGAGATTAGACAGAGCGGGACAGAGATTAGACAGAGCTGGACAGAGATTAGACAGAGTGGAACAGATATCAGACAGATTGGGTCAGAGATTAGACAGAGCGAGACAGAGATTAGACAGAGCGGGACAGAGATTAGACAGAGCTGGACAGAGATTAGATAGAGTGGGACAGAGATTAGACAGAGTGGGACAGAGATTAGACAGAGCTGGACAGAGATGAGACAGAGCGGGACAGCGATTAGACAGAGCGGGACAGAGATGAGACAGAGCGGGACAGTGATTAGACAGAGCGGGACAGCGATTAGACAGAGCGGGACAGAAATTAGACAGAGCGGGACAGAGATTAGACAGAGTGGAACAGATATCAGACAGATCGGGACAGAGATTAGACAGAGCTGGACAGAGATGAGACAGAGCTGGACAGAGATGAGACAGAGCTGGACAGAGATGAGACAGAGCGGGACAGAGATGAGACAGAGCTGGACAGAGATGAGACAGATTGGGACAGAGATTAGACAGAGCGGGACGGAGATTAGACATAGTGGAACAGATATTAGACAGATCGGGACAGAGATTAGAAGAGCTGGACAGAGATTAGACAGAGCGGGACAGAGATGAGACAGAGCTGGACAGAGATGAGACAGATTGGGACAGAGATGAGACAGAGCTGGACGGAGATGAGACAGATTGGGACAGGGATGAGACAGAGCTGGACGGAGATGAGACAGATTGGGACAGAGATGAGACAGATTGGGACAGAGATGAGACAGATTGGGACAGAGATGAGACAGATTGGGACAGAGATGAGACAGAGCTGGACAGAGATGAAACAGAGCTGGACAGAGATGAAACAGAGCTGGACAGAGATGAAACAGAGCTGGACAGAGATGAAACAGAGCTGGACGGAGATGAGACAGATTGGGACAGAGATTAGACAGAGTGGAACAGATATCAGACAGATCGGGACAGAGATTAGACAGAGCGGGACAGAGATTAGACAGAGCGGGACAGAGCTGAGACAGAGCGGGACAGAGATTAGACAGAATTGGACAGAGATTAGAGAGAATTGGACAGAGATTAGACAGAGTGGGATAGAGATTAGACAGAGTGGGACAGAGATTAGTCAGAGTGGGACAGAGATTAGACGGAGTGGGACAGAGATTAGACAGATTGGGACAGAGATGAGATAGATCGGGACAGAGATTAGACAGAATTGGACAGAGATTAGAGAGAATTGGACAGAGATTAGACAGATTGAGACAGTGGCTAGACAGAGTTGGGCAGAGATTAGACAGAGTTGGGCAGAGATTAGATAGAGCGGGATAGAGATTAGACAGAGTTGGGCAGAGATTAGACAGAGCTGGACAGAGATTAGACAGAGCTGGACAGAGATTAGACAGAGCTGGACAGCGATTAGACAGAGTTGGACAGAGATTAGACAGAGCGAGACAGAGATTAGACAGAGCGAGACAGAGATTAGACAGAGTGGGACAGAGATTAGACAGAGCTGGACAGAGATTAGACAGAGCTGGACAGAGATTAGACAGAGCTGGACAGCGATTAGACAGAGTTGGACAGAGATTAGACAGAGCGAGACAGAGATTAGACAGAGCGAGACAGAGATTAGACAGAGTGGGACAGAGATTAGACAGAGCTGGACAGAGATTAGACAGATTGGGACAGAGATTAGACAGATTGGGACAGAGATTAGACAGAGCGGGACAGAGATTAGACAGAGCGAGACAGAGATTAGACAGATTGGAACAGATATCAGACAGATCGGGACAGAGATTAGACAGAGCGAGACAGAGATTAGACAGAGTGGAACAGATATCAGACAGATCGGGACAGAGATTAGACAGAGCGAGACAGAGATTAGACAGAGTGGAACAGATATCAGACAGATTGGGTCAGAGATTAGACAGAGCGAGACAGAGATTAGACAGAGTGGGACAGAGATTAGACAGAGCGGGACAGAGATTAGACAGAGCTGGACAGAGATTAGACAGAGCGGGACAGAGATTAGACAGAGTGGGACAGAGATTAGACAGAGCTGGACAGAGATTGTTTGAAATAAAACATGAAGGTAATCAACATCCCTGAGTCCTTCTGTGGTCTGTGTTAAGTAATAACCACAACAGAATGGTTTGAGTATATAAACAGAATCTGGTCAGGTACCTGAGAGAGTGAGAAATTGAGGGTTACAATGACAGATTTATGTGAGGAAAGATGAGTGGAATTTCAAGTGGAGTATGAACACTAGAATGGACTGGTTGGGCTGAATGGCCTGTTTCTGGGGTATGGATACAGTCTAATCCTGGGTAAAAGCTTTTCTGCATTTAAACCCTGTTAACCCCTGAGAAACGAGTGGGTGCTGACCTGTGCACTGGCCAAGGCTGATGTGAAGCTAACCACAATTCCTGCAGCCTTGCTTTTATAGTCAGCAATCTGCAACATTCTGGTCACTGCTGCTACAGGTAACCAGTTAATCTGACCACTGGTGTAGTGGTTAAACCATAATTGTACCAGTTAATGGGGCCCATGTGTGCAGACAGCAATCCACGAGGTGTTAGAGCATAGAGCAGGACGATTCCTGCATTCATCTGTGCTCTGTGCCATGGACAAAGGGATCAGCCTCTGTTCCTGTTCCTCGTCACTGTCCAATAACTGCTGTCAGATTCACAACAAGAATCAACCTCAATCTAGTAACTCCTAGGCAATGCTGTAAATTAAAAGTCAGAGTCTCAGTGTTCCTGCACCGACCTGATGAACAGAGCTTATGGACAATGTCATCTATTGAGATGAAATCTTCTGTCAGAGAGCTGACCATGTGGCAGCAATTACAAGACATTACACAGAGCTAACATACCACATGTCTTTAAAAAACATTGCAGAGTAAATGTACAATTCACTGAGGGTGGTGCCAAAGGTGAAATGATGATCAAAACTGGAAGATATTTAATTTTACACATTAGAAACTGTGGCTCAGTACACTGCAATATTAGCTCTTAACTCATGTCAAGGTGACTTGTCTTTAGAATTTTCAGGCTCTGAATTAATCAGGACTTTGTTATTGTGCATCACAATCAAATATTAGATTATCCATCACAAGGCTACAGGGGGAGATTTTAACAAGGCAGCAGCATTTATAAAAGGCAGGCTCCTGTTTGCACTCTGATATCGCTGTTACATTTACAGGAATGGGAATACTTGTGAATCACCTGCATGTGTTAAAGGTCACATGCTTTGCTAGCATTGCATCTGTTACCAATCTCTGAGCCACAGCCTATAGACAGTCCCAGTGCAAGATGCAGACATCATCCTCCACACCCCCCCCCCCCACCCCGCTCGCCTTCAACACCTCCAGGGGGCGTCTCAGAAACCACCTGAATGGATGCTGCACGTTCTCGAGCCCAGGAAAGGGCGAGGACTGCAGGTGCTGGAGATCAGAGTCGAGAAGTGTTGCGCTGGAGAAGTACAGCAGGTCAGGCAGCATCCGAGGAGCAGGAAAATCAATGTTTCAGGCATGAGCCCTTCATCAGGAATGGGCCTCGGTTTGAACGTTAATCTGCCATGAATAGAGCTACCCTGAGCCGACACATTATTTTGCAAAGAAAATGGTTGCGGTGGAATCCGTCAGAAGTGAGTATTTCCCAGGGCAGGAGGATCAGTCACCGGATTGCCATGGCTAATGCACCAGACAATGATGATTGACTATTAACTGCCAGTTTCTGTTTCAGGAAATTGGCAAAGAAGGGCCATGACAAACCAATCGTTCCCCCATTGTGCAGTGTTTTGGAATGCACTGCCTGAAGGGATGGTGGGAACAGTTTCAGATGGAATTTCAAGGAAATAATTAGATAAATATTTGGAGGGAGATAATTTATGGTGCTATAGGGTAGGGTTTGGGGGTATTCCCAATTCCTCCGCCTCCGCCGTATCTGCTCCCAGGAGGACCAGTTCCACCACAGAACACACCAGATGGCCTCCTTCTTTAGAGACCGCAATTTCCCTTCCCACGTGGTTAAAGAAGCCCTCCAATGCATCTCGTCCACATCCCACACCTCCACCATCAGACCCCACCCCTCCAACCGTAACAAGGACAGAACGCCCCTGGTGCTCACCTTCCACCCTACCAACCTTTGCATAAACCAAATCATCCGCTGACATTTCCGCCACCTCCAAAAAGACCCCACCACCAGGGATATATTTCCCTCCCCACCCCTTTCCGCCTTCCGCAAAGACCATTCCCTCCGTGACTACCTGGTCAGGTCCACGTCCCCTTACAACCCACCCTCCCATCCTGGCACCTTCCCCTGCCACCGCAGGAACTGTAAAACCTGTGCACATACCTCCTCCCTCACCTTCATCCAAAGCCCTAAAGGAGCCTTCCACATCCAAAGGTTTACCTGCACATCCACTAATATCATTTATTGTATCCGTTGCTCCCGATGCGGTCTCCTCTACATTGGATGCCTCCTAGCAGAGCGCTTTAGGGAACATCTCCGGGACACCCGCACCAATCAACCACACCGACCTATGGCCCAACATTTCAAATCCCCCTCCCACTCTGCCGAGGACATGGAGGGCCTGGGCCTCCCTCACCACCAGACGCCTGGAGGAAGAACGCTTCATCTTTCGCCTCGGAACACTTCAACCCCAGGGCATCAATGTGCACTTCAACAGTTTCCTCATTTTCCCTTCCCCCACCTCACCCTAGTTCCAAGCTTCCAGCTCAGCACTGTCCCCATGACTTGTCCTACCTGCCTGTCTTCTTTTCCATCTATCCACTCTACCCTCCCCCCGCCCCTGACCTATCACCATCATCCCCTCCCCCACTCACCTATTGTACTCTATGCTACTTTCTCCCCACCCCCACCCTCCTCTAGCTTATCTCTCCACGCTTCAGACTCGCTACCTTTATTCCTGATGAAGGGCTTTTGCCCGAAATGTTGATTTTACTGCTCCTCGGATGCTGCCTGAACTGCTCTGCTCTTCCAGCACCATTAATCCAGAATCTGGGGATTTATTTAGATCATTCTGTCAAAGAGCTGGCACCTGGATAGAATGAATGGCCTCTATTGTTCTAGGTCTGTTATTATCCTTTGTGTGTCCAACAGGTTGATGGCTGCCTCATGGTTAGGGATGAGAGTTATCTCTGAGACACACATTCACAATATCCCCACTGTAACATGGCATGTGATCTGAGGGTGTAAAGATCTCAATCTCTAGGTTGTATTACAATCTCTCAAAGCACACATTGGCATTGCTGACAAAAGACGTGTTTCCATGAAGGTTTTCATTTCATACACATTAGGACAATTTGCAAGAATATCAATTCATGAGGAACACCAACATTTATACAGCATGGAGAAGACGGCTGGTTGGCTGGCAAGTACACTCTGATCGGTGAAGGCATTACCATGGTTAATGCACCAGTCAATGATGATTGACTGTTAACTGCCAGTTTTTGTTTCAATCACAATCCCCGGCTAACATTTCAGACAAGCCCAGAAGAGGATCTGCCTGCAGTTTGGCACAATCTGGCATTGGGTTAAATACCCCGAATGGGGACCTACAGCCTCATGGGTAGCTTGGAAGATTGAAAACCTAAGGAAGTAAACCCTAGCAGAAAATGCAGAGTGGATCCCATCGGTGTACTGATCCTTAAACATGCTTAACTTTAAACCGGAGCTAGATATATTTCTGTTAACAACTGATCCAGCATCCACTGCCATTGGAAAAGAATTCCAAATATCTCCCATCCTTTGTGTGTAGCAGTATTTTCTTTAGATCCTTAATTCCAGATTTCCCCCACTCCCAATGATTTCATATTTGAGCACCTACTGAGGTAAGATGTGAACTAGGGAGCCTGGAATGTTACCTAGGTCTCGGGATTAATTATCTCCTGCTAATGCCATGAAGTCATTGCCAGCCTTAGCTTTATGGTAGAGCTGGATAGAGTTGTGATAAGCAAGAGGGTGAAAGGTTATTGAGGGCAACTGGGAGTCTAATCACATCAGCTTCAATCTTACTGGATAGTAGAGCAGGCTGAAGGGGCTGAATGGTCTGGTTTGTTTGCATGGAAGTGGACAGAGTCCCTTGGAGCAGGTCGGCTGGAACCTCATTGACTTGCAGACAGAATCGACCAATGAGTGTGCTCTGTTTGATGATGGTGGTCAGGATCGACACAGACTATCTCAGCAGCCACGGAACTTCACCATGAGACAGCAGGCTGGCTGAAAGGTATATCGGGGAAACATTAAGGTGACACATTCAGCAGAGGAGGGGTTAGGAGGAGATGTGTCAGCAGGCTGTAGGCTTCGCTGTAAGGAACATTCCAGTCTCAAGTGAAGGCCTGCTAATGGATCAGAACACGTTTCCACCAACTGCCAATCAACTCAGAGCCAGTTAACCACACGTATCTGTATTCCAACACTCTCCTGCTGTACAGTGAGGAAAGTAATGAAAATACAAGAAAGAGCAATTCTCTAAAGCAGAATTCCTCAGTCATAATATATCATTAGCTCCTGAAAGATTACCTCATGGAGAAACGTCAGTGGAGCATGAGGGATAGGCGTTCTGCCTTGGACACCATATCCTGAGAGAGACAAACAATTACAGGCCGAGACTGTTCGTGACGAGGGACAGATGTGCTCATGAATTTTTTGTCTTGGACACATCAGACCAAACACTAAGAATGTCAAATTTCACACCATCACAACTGTCCTTTTGACAGGCAACTTTGAGCAAGTTTGGCAGTGGCTTTTCCTTTGAAACACAGTTCAAGTTCTGGATCAAATGCTGGAATGTTCCTCCTTAAGCATTGGTTATACCATCAGCTTTTTCTATTAGAAAACACTTTGTGATCTGATCATTGCTGGCTGTGACTCTGAACAGCATTTCCCACACCTATAGGCAGCACAGCAGTTACTGTCATCAGGGTCGGAGAGTGTGGTTCTGGAAAAACCCAGCAAGTGCGCTTTTCCAGGGACACACATTCAGCTCTGATCTCCAGCATCTCACTTTCTCCTGACTGTCATCACCCCTGTTAAGATACAAGTGCTGAACCTTTTTCAATTTAAAGCAGAAATGCTTTCCACATACCAATGTCAACCCCATTGTCTACGCATGTAAAAAAACAAAGGTTCCTTGACTGAAAAGGTGTTCCTGGCCTTTCCATACACAGCACAGATGCAATATTGAATATAGTTTAAGACAACCATCTACAGATAGTTCTGATATTATGCAATTGTTATGTTCTTGTGTAATCCCGCGCTATATAAAAATCATGCAATACAAATACACAAAGTGTATCTAATCATCAACACACACTTTAAAGGTTGGGATTTTAGAAAAAGCGTTCCCTATTCACCCAAACTTGTTACAGACAGTTTGCATTAATGAAAGACCCGTTAAAGCAGAACTGACTGTATAATATTGCTTTCTTAATGTACGGGAAGGGAGAGCTGAGAAATGCTGACTGGGTCAAGGTTAATATCACTGTCATTGACCTATCATTGAAACCAAATTATCTACTCTCATTCATTCCAAGAGAGATTCAAGGAGTAGGAGCCTGAATGTACTGATGAGCTGTTTTAGTAAAGTCTCGCAAACTGAGAGGGCAGTCTCCATTGGTTACAGCTTGACTGCTCTACCCATGTGTCCTTCAACACAGGGAACGTTTGGGGAATGTATGGAGTGATTAAAAAGTGAAAATGCTCATCAGCAAAGAAAGGGTCTCATAAAACCTAAAGGTCATCACAAATGGAAGAGATGGGTGGAATTTCTATCCAAATAACCATCCAATGTCTCTGTTGAAACCCTCAGTTGAACCAACCTTTGCCACATTCCCAGGCCGGGCATTCCACACCTGACCCACTAACTGTGTGAAGTTATTTTCCTCAGATCATCCATGTTCCTTTTACGGATCACTTCAAGTCTCTGCCATCTCATCCTGGTTCTTTTCCTGAGCTGAAATACCGAGGAACATCTTCTGTGGTAAATGGATAAATTCTGACACACGTAAGGAGTTTGATTTGATCATCAGCAGCATAGAGACACGAGTTAAAGTACAGGACGCAGCCCGATCCCGCTGCCTGACAGGTTTACAATATCATCCCCGTGGTTATTGATAAACTTTCCGTAACTCAGCACCATAACCACCCGCAATCTGCCACTGATGCTGAGACTGACACATTCATTGCAACATAAGGCTATAATACATAGGAGCAGAAATTAGGCCATTCAGCCCATTGTCTGCTCTGCCATCCAATCATGGCTGATACGTTTGCAGCTACAGCGGTCAAACTGAGTAAGGAGGGTGTGGAACAACAACAACCTGACAGAGAGCCACCAAAATGCAAGCCTCTCTGTCTTCTCGAATACCATAGAGGGACCTGGACAACAAACAGTAAGTAGGAGGGGAGGATGAACAGACCCCACTGCTGCTGTTTCATACAGATTCTCAGCATCTCTCTGTTGTCAAACGTCTCATACACTGGGGCATCCTGGAGATTATTAGTTTCACATGTACACACTGCGTGCCACGGGGCAGGCTGTTGGAACAGTGGAGGAAACAGAGGCCACAGATTCCCCACCAGCACAACCCAATGTCCTCATCTGCAGCAAACCCAGCAGAGGCAAGTTAACTAGGGCTTTGTCCCACACTAGGCCCAGCCTCACACTGCTGACAATGATAGGGGGTAACCATCACCTTTAGCTAGAGGATGTCTCTGCAATTATTATACAGTATATGACACTGACTTGAGTCCCATAGGAATGGGGAAAGGAAAGAATTCTCAACACCTTTCACAATCACTTTAAATTCAAGACGATACTTTGTACAGTGACCGTCGTAGGAAATACAGGAGTCAATTTGTACACAGCAAGCCACCCAACAGGAATGTGATGAAGTCCAGGTTCACTGAGTTATTACACACTGAGTTATTCCAGTTATTACCTTACTGGAAAAACAATTATTATTCACAAGACCAGAGAGGACTCACTGGTTTTCTTCTAGTAAAAATTTTTATATCACAACTTTGGATCAGAAGATTGTACACACAGGCCCCATTCCAGGAACACAAGCACTCCATTCCAGTACTGAGGGAGCGCCGCACTGTCGGAGGGTCAGTGCTGAGGGAGCGCCGCACTGTCGGAGGGTCAGTGCTGAGGGAGCGCCGCACTGTCGGGGGGTCAGTGCTGAGGGAGCGCCCGCACTGTCGGAGGGTCAGTGCTGAGGGAGCGCCGCACTGTCGGGGGGTCAGTGCTGAGGGAGCGCCGCACTGTCGGGGGGTCAGTGCTGAGGGAGCGCCGCACTGTCGGAGGGTCAGTGCTGAGGGAGGGGGCACTGTCAGAGAGTCAGTGCTGAGGGAGGGGGCACTGTCAGAGGGTCCGTGCTAAGGGAGGGGGCACTGTCAGAGGGTCCGTGCTAAGGGAGGGGGCACTGTCAGAGGGTCCGTGCTGAGGGAGCACCGCGCTGTCGGAGGGTCAGTGCTGAGGGAGCGCCGCACTGTCGGAGGGTCAGTGCTGAGGGAGCGCCGCACTGTCGGAGGGTCAGTGCTGAGGGAGCGCCGCACTGTCGGAGGGTCAGTGCTGAGGGAGCGCCGCACTGTCGGAGGGTCAGTGCTGAGGGAGCGCCGCACTGTCGGAGGGTCAGTGCTGAGGGAGCGCCGCACTATCGGAGGGACAGTGCTGAGGGAGGGGGCACTGTCAGAGGGTCAGTGCTGAGAGCGCGCCGCACTGTCAGGAGGTCAGTGCTGAGGGAGCGCTGCACCGTCGGAGGGTCAGTGCTGAAGGAGTGCTGCAACGTCAGGGGTCAGTGCTGAGGGAGCGTTGCAACGTCAGGGGGTCAGTGCTGAGGGAGTGCCACACCGTCAGAGGGTCAGTGCTGAGGGAGCACTGCAACGTCAGAGGGTCAGTGCTGAGGGAGCGCTGCACCGTCGGGGGGGGTCAGTGCTGAGGGAGCGTTGCAACGTCAGGGGGTCAGTGCTGAGGGAGTGCCGCACCGTCAGAGGGTCAGTGCTGAGGGAGCGCTGCACCGTCAGAGGGTCAGTGCTGAGGGAGCGCTTACTGTCAGAGGGTCAGTGCTGAGGGAGCGCTGCACCGTCAGAGGGTCAGTGCTGAGGGAGCGCTTACTGTCAGAGGGTCAGTGCTGAGGGAGTGCTGCAACGTCAGGGGTCAGTGCTGAGGGAGTGCCGCACTGTCAGAGGGTCAGTGCTGAGGGAGTGCTGCAACGTCAGGGGTCAGTGCTGAGGGAGTGCTGCACTGTCAGAGGGTCAGTGCTGAGGGAGTGCTGCAACGTCAGGGGTCAGTGCTGAGGGAGTGCTGCACTGTCGGAGGGTCAGTGCTGAGGGAGTGCTGCAACGTCAGGGGTCAGTGCTGAGGGAGTGCTGCAATGTCAGGGGGTCAGTGCTGAGGGAGTGCTGCAACGTCAGGTGTCAGTGCTGAGGGAGCACTGCACCGTCAGAGGGTCAGTGCTGAGGGAGTGCGGCACCATCAGAGGGTCAGTGCTGAGGGAGCGCCGCACCGGCAGAGGGTCAGTGCTGAGGGAGTGCGGCACCGTCAGGGGGTCAGTGCTGAGGGAGAGCCGCACTGTCGGGGTTCAGTGCTGAGGGAGTGCCGCACTGTCAGAGGGTCAGTGCTGAGGGAGTGCTGCAACATCAGGGGTCAGTCCTGAGGTAGTGCTGCACTGTCAGAGGGTCAGTACTGAGGGAGTACCACACGGTGGGAGCATCAGTGCTAAGGGAATGCTGCACTGTTGGAGGTGCTCTCTCTGGTAGGTGTTCGGCCCCTTTGTTGTTTTCATGTTGGATATACATAAACATCTAACACTTTTCTCCAAAGTCTATTGTACAAAGTGATGCAATGTCACATGATCTTGCTCCCTCTTGCAGCCTTGTGATGAGATGTAACCTCAGGACCTCCATGTGGGATAGATGTCTTTGGCCAGACGAGTGTTTATAACCCATTCCTAATTACCCAGAGGGCCATTAGGGGTCAACCACATTGCTGTGGGTCTGGAGTCACATGTAGGCCAGACCAGGTAAGGATGGCAGATTTCCTTCCCTAAAGGACATGAGTAAACCAGGTAGGCTTTTACCCCAATAGTCACCAACAGTTTCATAGTCATCATTAGATTTTTACTGAGTCACATTCCACCATCTGCTATGGCTAGGTTCAAACCCAGATCCCCTGAGTAATACCTGGGTCTCTAATTTAATAGTTAGTGACAATATCACCAGGTCACCAACCGCCTCTAAGATAAATTTAATGCTTTTCTTCCATCAGCAGGGTCTGGAAATATTCCTCAGCAGCATAATGAGCTGAAACAATACTATAGTGAGCTCATGGCATGCCCCTCATTTGGGAGAAGGTGACAGGGAGGGTGGGTGGGAATTGAGAGAATAATAAAGCAGAAAACGCAACAAATTTTCAGCTGGTCTGGATAGGGTTTACAGTTGGCATTGGTGCATTTGAGCAAAAGGGTTTGAAAATCCCAGAGTCTTCCCAGAGAGAGAGGACCAACTCACATTAGGCAGTGGGTCAGGGGACCCTCAATCAATTGGCTGGGAAACAGGTCCCTTTAACACAACTATCTCTGACAAGTCTCTCAATGACTCACAGCTGTGGAGAGATTCTCGTGTTTGCAGATCCTTATCCCCCAAAAGGCAAAGGGGAAAGTGAGCTTGCAAACTCTTGTCAGTCCCAAACAGGCATGCTGTAAGAGGCTGACGCCTCTGTACTAACAGCACTTCAAAGAGCCAGAGAAAGAAATATTCAAACAGGAAATCACTGTTTCAGCGACTTCTGAGCTCAGCGCTGCTCTGTAACCGACAGAACCTTCCAGCGACTCTCAATTCTCACTTGTGACACAGATGATGGGTCCATGCTGTTAATCAATTCCTAGAACATACTGTGAGCAGGAGCTGTGAGATGACACTGGCTGTTTTATATTACACTCTGCAATGGCCCACTTTCATCCTTTAGATAAAAACAATGACTGCAGAAGCTGGAAACCAGAGACTCGATTAGAGTGGTGCTGGGAAAACACAGCATCCGAGGAGTTGGAAAAGCGACATTTCAGGCAAAAGCCTTCATCAGGAGTAGAGGCAGAGAGCCTGAAGGATGGAGAGATAAGTGAGAGGAGGGTGGGGGTGGGGGTGGGGAGAAAGTAGCATAGAGTACAATAGGTGAGTGGGGGAGGGGATGAAGGTGATAGGTTAGGGAGGAGAGGGTGGAGTGGATAGGCGGAAAAGAAGATACGCAGGTAGGACAAGTCATGGGGACAGTGCTGAGCTGGAAGATTGGAACTAGGGTGAGGTCATTCTTTGAGGAGAAAGTGAGGACTGCAGATGCTGGAGATCAGAGCTGAAAATGTGTTGATGGAAAAGCGCAGCAGGTCAGGCAGCATCCAAGGAACAGGAGAATCGACGTTTCGGGCATAAGCCCTTCTTCCTGAAGAAGGGCTTATGCCCGAAACGTCGATTCTCCGGTTCCTTGGATGCTGTCTGATCTGCTGCGCTTTTCCAGCAACACATTTTCAGCTGAGGTCACCCTTTGACCAAGTATTCCTGAGTCTTTACTCCACGCTGAATTACAGTCTGGCTACTGGGCTATGGAGACAGAATCCTTCTCCCCCCATCACACAGACTCACACACTCAATCTCACACCCACACAGACTTGTACACATTAATAGCTATATGCAGCTACAAATATTGCTTTCAGGACTAAAGGGATTAAAGGAAATGGAGAGAAAGTGGGAACAGAGGATTGAATTGGATGTTCAGCCATGGTCACATTGAATGGCCAAACAGGCTCCTCCTGCTCATGTTTCTAAATCTGATTCTCTCTCTCACTCATACACAAAGGCAGACAAACACACACTCACAAATCTGTGAGAGCTCTCACATACAGATGCACACACAGGCAGACACACCAGTACAGGCAGGAGATGAAAATTTTGGCAGTGGAAAAGTGCAGCAGGTCAGTCGATGGTTTGGGCATAAGCCCTGCAAATGGACACTGGTAACCTCGTAAACAGTTAAAATGGGGGTAAAAATTGCCAGCATCAATGTGCGTAGCATCAAATGCGATGTGTCTCTACGATGGCCTTCCTGGCCAACGTTAAAGCTGACGTCCTGTTCCTGCTGGAGTGTGGGATACTGCGCCTCAGCAGCTACAGGAGATGGTCGAGCTTGTGGGCCCATGGGCCGTCAGTTTGGTCAGGTAACGATAGCCGCGTCTCCGGCCTGGGTATCCTGGTGCGAGGAGGCAACTTCACCATCTCCGAGGTTAAGGAGGTGGTGGGCGGGCGCCTCCTCGTCGCCGACATCATGTACAGGAATGCTCCCCTGAGACTGATTAATGTGTACGTCCCAGTGGGTAAGAGGGAACGGTTGGCCGTCCTGCAGCAGCTTCCACTGTTGCTGCCTATGTCCAGGCCGGTCATTCTGGCCAGAGACTTCAACTGTATCATTGATGCAGATGGACGATCCGGCGGGGAGGCAGTAAACTGGACGCCACATCCAGAGACCTGATGGACACGGTCAAAGATGCCAAGCTGTACGATGTCTTCAGCACCCCTGCAGACGGAGTGCAGCGTAGATACACCTGTCACGGGCAGACGGGTCTATCCGCTCAAGGATAGATTACCTGTTGTGTCCCGAACGCTCTCAGTCAGATCCACCGACGTCAAGCCGGTGTTCTTCTCTGACCACTGCCTCCTGCTGGCCGACTGTCGCCTACAGGATGAGCAGCGGGCTGGTAAGGGAACATGGAAGCTGAACACAAAGCTGTTGACTCTGGGAAACATTGAGGAGCTCAAGAGGGACTACGCAAGTTGGAGAACAGTTAAGCCCCTCTTTGAGTCCCCAGCGGACTGGTGGGAAACAGTAAAAGGGAACATCAAGAGGTTCTTCATCCTCAAAGGTGTTCAGGAGGCGAGAGAGAGGCGGGGAAAACTGTATTAGCTCCAGAAAACCATGCAGAAATTGCTCCTGCTGCAGTTGATGGGGATCGATGTCATGGAGAACCTGCACGAGGTGAAGGGCCAGCAAGCCTCGCTCTTTGCCTCAGAGGCCTCCAAGATAATCTACCGGTGCAAGGTCCCCGCCGTGGAGCAGAACAAGATATGTTTACATTTCCTTTTCCAGAAGATGCAAAGGAGAACTCCATGCTCAGCAGCCTGAAGGGAGAAGATGGCTCGGTAACATCATCTCAGGCTGACATTATGAGGATCAGCAAATCCTTCTATGCCAGTCTGAATGACTCGAAGCCCACAGACAGCGCAGCCTCCCAGTCATTCCTGTCCTCTATCACGGAGGTCTTAGACGACAGAACACGGGAGAGGCTGGACCAGTCACTATCTCTGGACGAGCTGACCAAGGCCCTCGAGTCCTTCGAAAAGGATAAAACTCCCGGAAGCGACGGCTTACCGGTCGAGCTCTATTCCGCTCTGTGGGACTTGATTGGCCAGGACCTGCTGGAGGTGTATGTCAGTATGCTTCGGGCAGGTACCATGAGTGAATCCAAGAGGAAAGGCATCATCACCCTCATCTACAAGCGGAAGGGGGGGGAGGGGGAGAACATCAGAAACTGGCGACCAATCTCACTGTTAAATATGGATTACAAAATCCTGTCTTAGGTATTTGCTAACCGGGTCAGGACTGATCTGGGATCGGTGATTCACCCCAACCAAACCTGTGCTGTGCCGGGCAGGAAGATCGCGGAGAGTATCGCACTCCTCAGGGGTACGATCACCTAGGTGCAGGACGGGGGGGTGGACACCAGCCTCATCAGCCTGGACCAGGAGAATGCCTTTGACAGGACATCACGCACCTACATGAGCGATGTTCTCTCCAAAATGGGCTATTGGGGATAGAATCTGCAATTGGATCCAACTGCTCTACACCAACATTGTTAATGCAGTCTCAATCAATGGGTGGGAATCAGATAGCTTCCCAGTCAGATCTGGAGTCAGGCAGGGCTGCCCTCTCTCTCCTGCCTTATTTGTGTGCTGCTTAGAGCCATTTGCTGAGTCCATCAGGAAGAATGCGAGCCTGAGAGGGGTGACTATTCCTGGCAGTGGGGGCCTGCAGGTCAAGGCCTCCCTGTACATGGATGGCGTCGCCGTTTTCTGCTCGGATCCGCTGTCCGTGCACAGACTCAGGTGCATATGTGACCAGTTCGAACGGGCCTCGGGGGCCAAGGTAAACTGAGGCAAGAGCGAGGCCATGCTCTTCGGGAACTGGGCTGACCAATCCTCAATCCCCTTCACCGTCAGGACCGACCACCTGAAGGTGCTGGGTATTTGGTTCGGGGGGCTGGGGCATGCGCCAAGTCTTGGGAGGAGCGTATCAGCAAAGTGAGGCAGAAACTGGGCAGATGGAACCTACAGTCGCTCTCCAGCGCAGGAAAAAACCTGGTCATCAGGTGTGAGGCACTGTCATTACTGTTATATGTGGCACAGGTCTGGCCTATTCCCAGAACCTGTGCTGCTGCAGTCACCCGGGCCATTTTCCAATTTATATGGAGATCAAAGATGGACCGGGTCCGAAGAGACTCGATGTATAAAGATCTGGGCAACGGGGGAAAAAATACACCCAATGCCACCCTCACCCTGATGGCCACCTTTGTGTGTGGCTGCATCAAGCTGTGCGTGGATCCCCGGTACGCAAACACCAAGTGTCACTACGTACTGAGGTTCTACCTGTCTCTGGTGTTGCGAAGGATGGGCCTGGCCTCGCTGCCGCAGAACGCTCGGAGTAGTTGGACCGTTCCGTATCACCTGTCCTTCGTGGAGAAGTTTATGAAGAAAAACACCTTTGACCACAAGTCCATCAGGAAGTGGTCAGCACGTAGTGTCCTTGAGACCCTTTGGGAAAAGGAGAGGGTGGACCCTGTCGAGCAGTCCCCTGGGCAGACTGTCAAAGTCATTTGGCAGAATGCCTCATCGACAGAACTTTCCAACAAGCACCAAGACACGGCTTGGCTGGTGGTGAGAAGGGCTCTATCTGTGAGATCCTTTATGTATGCTCAGACTTTCTGTTGCACCGCACATTGCCCTCGAAGCTGCTGTGGAGGGGATGAGACTGTCACACACCTCCTTCTAGAATGTGCCTACGCAAAGGAAGTCTGGAGAAGAATGCAGTGGTGTTTATCGAGGTTCGTCCCGAGCAGCTCCATGACGCAGGACTCCGTGCTCTATGGTCTGTTCCCCGGGATGCACACCGAGACGAACATTAACTGTGCCTGGAGGATTATCAACTCGGTCAAAGACGCGCTTTGGTCTGTCCGAAACCTGTTGATCTTCCAGCTGAAGGATCTGACCCCGACTGTTGTGGACTGGCACGTTCCAAGATCCAGGACTACGTGTTGAGGGATGTGCTGAAGCTCGGGGCAACTGCAGCCAAGGCGCAGTGGGGAAAGACCACCATCTAACATCTGCCTGCCAACGAAGAACAGGGGGCCCGGGCAGTTATTTGGGCTTCGCTGACGCCTCAGCAGAAGAGCTGGATGGTAAATGTACAGACTTGTATATAGGAAAAATAAATTTTGATGCCTGTATGTAAAGCAATGTAATGTGTGCACAAGAGTGGCATGACCAATTGTATAGAGATCCAAATAATTTTATGAACAAAATAAATTTTTGAAATAAAAAAAAAGTCCTGCACACCAACACAGACACACACCGTTACAGCAACACCCCAATGCTGACTCAGACACACCAATACATACACAGTGTTGTTTGCTATTGAAAATACAGATAAAGTGCTGAAGAAATGAATAGTTTTAAAATAAACATAGACACAAGCTGGAGGTTAAGAAAGTTTGAGACGATATATTAACAATGGAAAGAAGATTGATTGATGGAGGGGAGATACTTTGGCCATAAACGGGATGTCTTTAAGTTGGCAGCTGGGACCTCAGCCACATTAATGACTCAGACAAAGAGACACAGGGTAATGTACCTAGGTTTGCAGATATTACTAAGTTAAATGTGAAAGTGAGTTGTGAAGGGGGTAGCAAGGGGGCAGACAGAGTGTAATGCTGGGAAGGGTGAGGCTATTCACTTTCACCAGAAGATCAGATTGCAACAGAACCTTGATCAGATGGCCAATGGGCTGAGAAGTGGCAGATGGAGTTTAATTCAGATAAATGCGAGGTGCTGTATTTTGGGAAAGCAAATCTTAGCAGGACTTACACATTTAATGTTAAGGACCTAGGGAGAGACCTTGGAGTGCAGGTTCATAGCTCTTTGAAATTGGAATCGCAGGTAGATAGGATAGTGAAGAAGGATTTTGGTATGCTTTCCTTTATTGGTCAAAGTATTGAGTACAGGAGTTGGGAGGTCATGTTGCGGCTGTACAGGACATTGGTTAGGCCACTGTTGGGATACTGCGTGCAATTCTGATCTGCTTCCTATCGGAAAGATATTGGGAAACTTGAAAGGATTCAGAAAAGATTTACAAGGATGTTGCCAGGGTTGGAGGATTTGAGCTATAGGGAGAGGCTGAACAGGCTGGGACTGTTTTCCCTGGAGCATTGGAGGCTGAGGGGTGACCTTATAGAGGTTTACAAAATTATGAGGGGCATGGATAGGGTAAATAGGCAAAGTCTTTTCTCTGTGGTCAGGGAGTCCAGAACTAGAGGGCATAGGTTTAGGGTGAAAGGGGAAAGATATAAAAGAGACCTGAGAGACAACTTTTTCACACAGAGGGTGGTGCGTGTATGGAATGAGCTGCCAGAGGATGTGGTGGAGGCTGGTACAATTGCAACATTTAAGAGGCATTTGGATGGGTATATGAATAGGAAGGGTTTGGAGGGATATGTGCTGGGTGCTGGCAGGTGGGACTAGATTGGGTTGGGATATCTGGTTAGCATGGATGGGTTGGACTGAAGGGTTTGTTTCTATGCTCTATATCTCTGACTCTATGACTCTAATAGTAAAGCAGAATTCATTTAAAAGGGCACAAAATTAGTCTACATGGACGTACGGTGGGGGCTGGGGTGTATACATTCCTCACCATATACTTGGGTGTGTAGCAGATAGTTCAAATGTCACAGCATCTCAGCCTTTATTGGTGGGTGGCACGGTGGTTAGCACTGCTGCCTCACAGCGTCAGAGACCCGGGTTCAATTCCCACCTCAGGCGACTGTCTGTGTGGAATTTGCATGTTCTCCCAGTGTCTGCGTGGGTTTCCTCCGGGTGCTCCGGTTTCCTCCCACAGTCCAAAAACTGTGCAGGTCAGGTGAATTGGCCATGCTAAATTGCCCGTAGTGTAAGGTGAAGGGGTAAATGTAGGGGAATGGGTCTGGGTGGGTTGCGCTTCGGCGGGTCGGTGTGGACTTGTTGGGCTGAAGGGCCTGTTTCTACACTGTAAGTAATCTAATCTAATCTTTATTATGAAGGGATCAGGGTGCAAGAATAGAGAACTCTTATTCCAGCGATAGAGCTTTGACAGCACCAGCCCTGGGGGACTGTGCATGCAGTTTTAATTGCCATATTAAACAGAGAGTGAAAAGCAGGGCTTGGAAGAGGAATGTGTGACCAATGAGGGGAGATGGGGAAGGATGGTGGTGACTCCCAGCTAAAACGTGAAGAGTTAAAGGGAGGATAAACTTGCACCCAGGGAGTCAGCCAAGATTCTCGAGATGACAATGAGGGGCTGAGTAAACTGTGCGGAGCTCTCCACATGTTGAAGAATTACAGGAGATTTCTTGGGTGAAGATGATTAGAAAGTATTTGACTCAGAGGTTGATCCTGCTGATTCTCAAAACATGGGCTTACGGGAAATGGGAGCGGGGGGGAATCTCAGGATAAAGGACTGATCAATGTGAGGAATCTTTAGCCACTGAGGACTGGCGATGCTCTGTCATTGAGTAGGTTTAAGGCTGGGGCAGTAGGATCATTGGTCTCCCAAGGAATGAAGAGTCATTGGGCAGGGCCAAGAAGTGGGATTCAGCCAAAGATTGGCTGCGACCGTATTGAACAGGGATCTGGGGAGTGGCGATGCTCCCCATCACAGTCTAGTGTCCTCTGCCATGAGATGCAAATGCCCAGGCAGCAGAGACATTGAGAAAGCAGCCATCAATTTGCTGCTAAACACCAAACCAGTTCACTCCTACCCCTCCTGGAAGGAAATATGCCCCACTTACCCAATCCACACTTAGATATGACTCCAGTCCAATATCAACACCAACATCATCTTCTAACTGGCATCAAATAGCCTTTCCAACAATGATCACAACCCAAAAATGAAGTTTAAAAAGCACACAGTGCATCATCAATGTGATTGACTGATTAACAGGAAACAATGTTGTGCCAGCTTTCACACAGTGGATATTCTCGAGCACAAGGCCCAATTGCATCAGTTTGTGTCAGGTACTGTGGACAGTAATGGTACACCATCTCCATCTGGTGGTCATAAACAGTATTACATATCATCAGAGCAAATGGCCTTTCTCAATCCCAATGTGGAGATATATTACATTGTCTCCAATTTCATGGTCACTGTGTCTCTGCGTATCAGGGACACTGGCAGGAGATTGGCACTGGGTGATATAACCCTTGCAGTTACAATGGGCTGAATGGACTCCTTCTGCAACAATTTAGTGATTCTGTGATATTTCCGATTGATCGCTGGTATTAGGTTTGGAGTCCTGCATCTAAACTTTTGGTGTCATACTGAGAAAATGGTGCACTGTTGGAGATGGGGTACATTGAATGGTCTGTCCAGATGGGGTTTCCCCGTCTGCCCGTTCATTTTTCCTTCGGTGGTTTTATGCCAACATCCAAGAGTTCACTTTTAAGACAGACTGGTCGAGGAGAAGGTAACACCAAGAACTATCTTAATGTTACAAAGAAATCCAAAACCTATGATACCATTATAAAGATGTTGATTACAATGCCATTGAGCAGACTCAAAGAGTTGATTGGCCAACTCCTACTCCCATTTTCTATTACTTACTATGGTGAAACAGTACAATACATGGTTATCAGAGATCCAACAGGCTCTGCTATTTATACCCAGTGAGCAGCAGCTCCTAGGGTCAGAGATCTGCAGCACAGTGAAAGGCCCTTCAACCCATCATGCCTGCACCAGTCAGAAACAAGCACACAATTATTCTAATCCCATTTTGCAGCACGTGGCCCACAGCCTTGACAATGCAAGTGTACACCTAAATATTTCCTCAATGTGATGACGGTTTCTGCCTCTCCCACCCTTACAGTCCCAGATTCCCAGCACACTCTGGGTGAAAAAACAAATTCCTCACATCACCCCCTCCTTACTTAAATCTACACCTCCTCGTCATCGATCCCACCATCAATGGAACAATGTTGAGACATTTGGAAAATTTTTTTTCTCCTTTAGTCTCACCGAGTGAACACATAAACCAGCTTCCTTCTGGTCTCAAAGAACAACTGACAACCGTCTGGGACACCAGAACAAGTGTAGGGACCAAACCTTGGTATTTTTCTGTATTTTGACTGTGGCCTGACATACGAACAGGGCTAGTTTAAAAATCAAGGATTGCGGCAGGTTTTAAAACGTTACTCTGCTCTTGTAAGTGTTGTTTACACAGTTGTTGTTGCAAGCAGTGGGAAAAGACAAGTTTCAAGCCAGCAGGTGCCAGGGGACTGTGTACAAGTGGAGATACAGCCAGCAACAAGGCAGCTGATTGGTCTGTGGATTAGTGACCAGTCATTGATGACAAAGGACTTCTGCCTGCCAACAGCTATCTGATTGGCTCGGAGTTAGCCGAACAGCTCAGGAATGATTGAAAAAGGACCTCGGGGTAACATTTTCATGCAGAGGGTGGGGCATGTATGGAAACGAGCTGCCAGAGGAAGTGGCGGCAGCTGGTACAATTACAACGTTTCAAAGACATCTGGGTGGGCATATGAATAGGAAGTTTAGAGGGATATGGGTCAAATGCTGGTAAATGGGGCTAGGTTTATTTAGGATATCTGGTCGGCATGGACAAGTTGGACCGAAGGGTCTGTTTTCATGCTGCACAACTCAATGACCGAATATGTGCAGTTAATATGTAGACATAAGGGTCTGTTTCCATGCTGTACATCTCTATGACTCGGAATCATAGGAAGAGCATTAGAAGTGAACAGTTCTTTTTCAGACTGGAGGAATGGATGTAAAGGATTTCTTCAGGGGTCCGTTGTAGAATGACTACTTTTCTTTAGATATTAATGTTAAAAATCACACAACACCAGGTTCTAGTCCAACAGGTTTATTTGGAAGTACAGGCTTTTGGAGCGCTGTTCCCTGATGGAGTGGCGCTCCAAAAGCAAGCGCTTCCAAATAAATCTGTCGGACTAGAACCTGGTGTTGTGTGATTTTTAAACTTGCCCACCCCATTCCAACACCAGAACCTCCACATCATTATCTATTAATGGTCAACACTTGGGTAATCAGCCCAATTTCAAAACTTGCATTAAGTCCAAAACTACTGTGAACTATGAGGTGGCCAGTGCCAGGTTTCAAGAGGACATGGGCTGGTGGAATGGGCAAGCACATGGTCGATTAAATTCAATAGGGAAATGGTGAACTGATACAACGTGATATGAACAGACAAGAGGTAACATACAATAAAGGAAGCAATTCAAAGATGGTGAGACAGAGGCAAAGGGTGTAGACATATATAGTCAAAGATGGCAGTACAGGAGGAAAAAGCAACCCTGCGCTTTACAAATAGTAGCTGGTTAGGTATCAGCTAAGAGAATTATGCACAATTCTAGAGCCTAAACTCTGGGAAAGTTGTGAAGGTATTGGAGAGAACATGGGAATGATTCATCAGAGGAGCTCCAGGGACGAGTGGAGAAGCCAAGATTATTCACCTTTCGGGGCAGATCTGAAACAGGTGTTTAAAATCAGAAGGGATCTGGAGGTACTGAGAAACAGTTCCTATTGGATCAAGTATCAGGAATACTGGAGGAAGGATCAGAGGCCACGTGGAAAAGTTCTTTTTTGTACTGAGTGAGTAGGATCTGGAATACTCTGCCCAAGAATGCAGTGGATACAGATTATCCAAGAGAGAAAAATTATACAGCTACAGCTGTATAATTGTTCTTCCGAGAATTGGCACAATCTTTGTAGATTTTTACAGTACAGAATGAGGCCATTTGACCCATTGCATCTGTACCAGCTCCCTAAATAGTAACCCAGCTCAGCCCATTATCCAAGCCCTAACTTGGTAACTCTCTCAATTCATCCCAAATAGATCTCCTGTTCTCTTCTGAAACCTCCCATGAAATCCACCTCGACCACTCTCCCAGGCATCACATTCCAAATCCTAACAACTCTGAGCACAGAAATGTCTCACCTCACACATGGCTCTCTTGCTGATATTGTTGACTACTCTTTGATCGGATATGGATATCGCTGGCAAGGCCAGTATTTATTTCCCATCCCTTATTGCCCTGGAAGTAGTAGTGGTCAGCTGTTTCCTTGAATGGCTGTAGTCCTTGGGAAGTAGGAATACTCAATGCTACAAGGGGAACATTTCAGGATTTTGACCTGGTGACACTGAAGAACACATTCCCAAATCAGGATGATGGACGGCTTGGAGGGCAACTTGCAAGTGGCTCTTCTAGATGGAAGCGATTGTGGGTTTGGAGTTTTGGTGAGTTCTTACAGTGCATCTTGTCAATGGTACACACTGGATGGGATGCCAATCAAGTCAGCCGCTTTGTTCTGGATGGTGTCCCTCCATGCAGGAAACATTCAATGACTCAGTGTAACTTGTTTGCTCCTGATTCCGGGTTCCACGTTTGCTCGTTATTTAAAATTTCTCCCTCTCCAGTACACAGTACCTCCCGGTCCCTGACATAAGGGATCAGACCCCCCATGGTGGAGTACGCATTACCAAAACATCACAGCTCAGTCCTATGCTGACACTCTGATTCAGCATCAGGTTGCTGGGTGACCAATTGCAGGAACCCTGATCTTCTCCCTCACCAGCTCCTGAATTAGAACAGGCAGCAGCACAGACCAGGGCATGATCCAGAACTTCAGCAGAGTCACACACCACCATCAGAACAGTCTTTACACTTCACCTTCTACAATGATTCCTAGATCATTTCCAAATTAACAAACACTCGTCAGAGCCTCCTCAAAACGCCACTCCCTGGCAGTTCCACTATGTCACGATGGTTGCATTGTTATGAAACCCATGTTGTAGAAAAATCACGCATTAGAAACAGTGCTTAGAGTGTTGGTGATGTAATCGTGTTATAGCCAACACACGTTTTAAAAGTTCGCGCTTTAGAAAGTGTCCCCAATTTGTCAATCGTGTTACAGCGAATTCGCGATAACAAAATGTGTGTTTTAGCAGAATGACCTGTAATGTCAGCAAAGTTTTTATTAACTCTTCCTCAGACTTTTTCGACATTGCTGTCCAGATTATGGAAGTACCCAGACTCTCTCAAAGTTATACCATCCTGAAATCACAGAGGCCCTTTCCTGTTCAGAGGCACGTCTAATTTTTTGGGGGATTTTGGGGGTTAGTGTGTTGGCATTATGGGTAGTGAGATGAAAGAAAGGGTTTGGTCGATAACTGCTTTGTCAATCAGAGGCAAAAGATCATAACCTGTGGCAAGTCAAGGGGATGGGGAAACAGTTTAAAAGGCGATGTGGCAGGCAAGTCTTTTACACAGTGGGTGCTAGGTGTCTGAAACAGGCTGTCGGGGGAGCAGATACATTAGCAATATTGAAGAGGCATTTAGACAGACATATGAGCAGACAGAGAATAAAGGGATATGGACTGTGGGATAAGTTCAGAACAGCATAATGGTCAGCATGGACATGGTGGGCCAAAGGGCCTGATCCTGCAATTTCTGTGCTATGTTCCAGGAAGAGCACGGTCTGAGATAGACAGGGTCAGGGCTGAAGGTACTCACTGAAAGCCCAGAAGTAGTTCACTACAAAGACTGAACCAGAAAAACAGCAAGAAGTTTCAAACAGGAAATCATTTTGAGAGGAGTGTGACAAATTAAGACTGTCTAATGTAATCATCTTTAAAGCCAGCTTTTTATTTCTTCATTTTTCTGCCTTTATATTCTACAGCTTGGTTTATTGCTTTAAGATGGTGCTGCAGTGACAATACTACACAATACTTTTCACTGTACTCTGTAACAAAATGCATTTGATAATAAACAAAATCACACCAAATGCCAGGGTTGGAGGATTTGAGCTGCAGGGAGAGGCTGAACAGGCCAGGGCTGTTTCCCCTGGAGCGTCACAGGCTGAGGGGTGACCTTCTAGAGGTTTATAAAACCATGAGGGAAACGGATAGGATAAATAGACAAGGTCTTTTCCCTGGGGTGGGGGAGTCTAAAACTCAAGGGCATAGGTTTAAGATAGAGGGAAAAGGTTTAAAAGGGACCCAAGGAGCAACTTTTTAACGCAGAGGGTGGTACGTGTATGGAATGGGCTGCCAGAGGAAGTGGTGGAGGCTGGTACAATTACAACATTTAAAAGGCATCTGGATGGGTATATGAATAGGAAGGGTTTGGAGGGACATGGGTCAAGTGCTGGCAAACGGAACTAGATTAATTTAGGATTCTGGTTGGCATGGATGAGCACTGTACATCTCAAAAACTCAGAATATGCGCAGTTAATATGTAGACATATTTCTATTTCCTTAAATATAGAGAAGTTTGAAACTGAAAAATTTCAGGGGGTGGGGAAATATATCGATCAAGTGGTGTCTGATTTAACATCACAGTTAATGTGATACTGCATATGTTTACCTAATGGGCTTTCTATACATGGGAAAGTGAATACATTGTTCTGGTATCAGAGGTAGTGTCCTAATATTGTAAAATGAACATGCAGAGAAAACAGACAAACTGTTTTTAAACTGATACAAATATCTACATCCACCCCAAAAATTAGCTTTTTGTTTTCAACCAGAGGATCCAGATTATCAAAGACAGAGAATTTATTTTATGGAGAGTTGTTGTTGGAATCTAAAATGCTTCCTTAGAAAGTGAAATGGAACAGCCCTGTTATCCAAACAGCAATTAGGTAAGCACTTGGGAGGGGGAGCTGAAACACAGCAGATCTTTTACATAGATAGGCTGAACATTGTCCTCCTGCCCTGTATCATCCTGCTGAATTCAAAACAGTAAATTAACATCCTTCCCATTTTAAGATTATTTATAATTCCTTTTGTTCAAGTCACCATAGCTCCAGTGGACCACAGGGATGCTCTCATTTGAAATGACAGGTGGTGGTTTAACCTGAGGGTCCCCATGCCTCAGACGATGGGAGAGGTTGAGGAGAGTCCTTTATGGTTATCTCAGCCGGTGTGAGAATTGAACCCACGCTGCTGGCATCACTGAATCACAAAGCAGCACTCCAGCCAACTAAACTAACTGATGGCATTAAACGGCACCTTTCACCTCCAACTGCTGCAAAAACAAACTAAACAAGTGCCCACAGAAACAGGATAAGGAGTAGGTTGTGCAGATCATCGAATCTGCTGTGCCATTTAATAAGTCACAGCTCACACCAGCAGCAGTTTTGAGACAGCAGAAATGGAGGCAGCTTTACAGACACTGATTGAATCAAGCAATAATACAGATGTTTGAGACAATCTTGCCTTTCCCTTCTTGATAAGAGTTCATGATCTGTACTTGCATGTCTGCCATGAGATTTTATCTTAACCATTTCTTGGCGATATGCTGGGTTTAAGCTTCTGTAACCTTTCCAAATAGCTTACCAACGTGAGCTCTTCTCTGTTGATCCTCTCATCCATCTCCAAAATTGTACACCACAATCCCGCAAAAACTCTGCTCTCATACTTGTCGTGTGACCTTTTGGAGTATTTTTTCTTTAACCTTTATTATATTACAACAACAACCACAGCCCACCATGGTAGGTAACAAAATCGGAATTCAATTTTAAAAAGCTGGAAATAAAAAGCGAACCTAATGGCGATTGTGCACCAATATTGACAATCATAAAAATCCCGCCTTGTTCACTAATGTCGTTCAGGGAAGGAAAGCGGCCATCTTTACCTGGTCTGGTTGACATGTGACAGAAACAGAGTCAACTCTTTACCATCCACACTAGGGTCAGGCAATAAATGCTGGCCTATGAACATTTTTTAAAGCAAGTTCAAAGGTACACTGAGTCATAAAACTCAGAAATCCTCAAGTTGTGAAAGGTGATACATAAATGCAAGATTTTGAAATATTGAATTGATTTCCCCCCTTCACTGGTGTTTAGGTTTTACACTAACCTATGAAATGCCACCTGCTGACATCAATGATGTTTTTGAGAGTCAGATCCAACTGACGGGCATTATAATTACACAGTGTTCACAATCATCGCTAACACAGTTTACAATTGGTGAGATTTGTAAATTAGAGATCTACCTGACAATGTGCAAAATTGCCCAAGGACCTGTAGTTTACAAAAAGCAGGACAAATTCAACCCAGCCAATTATCACCACCACTTTACTTCTGAATCAACAACAACAAAGTAATAGCAGCAGTCATCAAAAGTGCTATCAAGTGGCACTTACTCAGCAATAACCTGTTCACTGACTTCGGTTCTGGTCTCATTGTAGCCTTGGTTCCAAATACAGACAAAACATTAAAACTCCAACGAGGTGACATAAGAGCAACAGCCCCTGACATCAAGGCATTTGACATAGTTTCCTTCTTATTTATGATCTGTATCATTCATGTAGGCACTGTGGTATGGTGAATTATAAAACTTTTCATTGCATTTTTTTGTAAAAATACACAGGACAATAAATTGCTATTCTGTTCTATCAACAAGCCCTCGTTAAACTGGAGAAAGTGAGGACTGCAGGTGCTGGAGATCAGAGCTGAAAATGTGTTGCTGGAAAAGCGCAGCAGGTCAGGCAGCATCCGAGGAGCAGGAGAATCGACGTTTCGGGCATGAGCCCTTCTTCAGGAATCCTGAAGAAGGGCTCATGCCCGAAATGCCGATTCTCCTGCTCCTTGGATGCTGCCTGACCTGCTGCGCTTTTCCAGCAACACATTTTCAGCTCATTAAACTGGAGCCAAAGAGAATCAGATGAAACTTCACCACTGATTGGAGTTATACTTGGTACAAAGGAGATTATTTGTGATTATCGGAGATCAGTCACCTCACTCCAGGAGATTTCTGCAGAAGGACTCCCAGGTGGTGTCCTAGATCCAGCCAACTTCAACTGCTTTAATGACCTTTTCCCTGTGACTGTCTAATATTCAGTGCCATTTGGCAATAGCCAAGTTTAAGCTGACAATCAGAAAAGCAACAGCGGGAATTCACATTTCCAACAAAAAAGAATCTAACCATCTCCACTTAATATTCAACTGCATCATTAAATCCCCCATTATTGGTATCCTGGGAGTTAGCGCTGACTGGAATTTTAACTGGACCCACTATATAAATACTGTGGCTGCTCCAGAAGGCTGCAACTTCTACAGAATCTATTGCGTCCCCAAAGCACAGCAGCGTGATAAAATACAGTTCCAACAACACTCAAAAAAGCTCTAGTATTAAAGACAAAGTAGTATACTAAATTGGCACCTCACCCACCATCTCAAACTCTCATGGCCTCCATAACTGAAGCACACTGGCAGCAGCATAGCATCTACAAGGTGCTTTGCAGCAATTCACCAAGACTCCTGTGAAAACAGCTGATGCACAAGAACTTCACTTGCTGCAAATTTCCTCCCAATCCACACACCATGCTGACTCAGAACCCCACTGCTGCTCTTTCACAGCGGCTGCAACACTGGGTGTACCTCCACCAAGACAGTCACCAGTGGCTCCAAAGGAAATGTGCCTGCACAACACCAGAAGGGGAATTAGGAACATGTTCCAGCCTTCACAGTGACACCCACTAAAAACAAAAAGACGCAGCAAGCCCCCATAAAGAGATAAAGATCAGACTGTGTCTTTTAAAAATAATGTTGGTTGAGAGACAAGGACACCAAGGAAAACTCCTCTGCGCATCTTGGAATTGGTTGGGGGGGTGTTTTCTACCCTCTTAAGGGGGAAGATGGAGCCTTGGTGTAATGTGAGGAATCCTCGAGATGCAGCATTCCCGCAACAGCATACTGAAAATCTCAGTCTAGACTTTGTGCTCAAAGTTTGACTTGAACCCCACAATTTGTTAGCTCAGAGGCACATTAGGGGTGTTGCAAAGAGAGAGTTAAACATTGCACTGTCAGCTCCTTCTGTAGCACGTCATCGTACGGTTCAAGTCACACCAATTCAGACATCTCAGCTCCCAGCTTTCAAACTCCTGGCTAGACGCAAGTTGTTACATTAAAAGGAACTTTTATTTCTTTTTTTCTTAACATATTTACAGCAGGTTTAAGTAGGATTAGAATATTTTTGCAGAGGATTGAGAAGCCCCATTGTGCCAATGTCACACTGTGTGCAGTTTGTGTTTAGGAAGGGAATGCAGCATCGAGCAAAAAAGCAGCATTTAGACATATTTATAGATTTGTGTGTAAATTACATGGCGTAGAAAAGGAAGTGTTCTGAAATTGTACTCAATGAGGAGAATCATCGTGTCCCTTCACCAACACTCAGGATTTACAAAGAAAACAAAAAGCCACTTTGTTGCATTTCCTCCAAAAGAAAATCAAAAACCTAAATGTATTTTTTGGTAAAAAAAATTCACTTGAGGCACTGGTCAGGAATCAAACTCAGTAAATGACTGGTCTACACTTGATTAAAACACTTCAATTTTGAGGGGAAGGGGAAGAAAAGAATTAATAAGTTTTAAGCCAAGAGTCCCCTGCAGATTGTTCTTGAAAGTTTTCTCTATGATCAAGAATTTTTTTTTAAAAGAGTGAATCAGAATGGAAGAGGAGGGAATCAAGTCAACTAACAAGTATTATTCAAACAGTTGCATCACCTCAATTATACAAACAGGTATGGACATGCTACGGCAATTCAGTCACTTGCAAGTATCAATCTGCACTGCATCCCTATTTCATAAATGTACAGTGGACTTTGTATAACAAAGGGCAGTGCAATGGGGCCGCTGACTCCACAGGGGGAGAGAAATAAGCGCCGTACCGGGAGTTGTGGGCTTGAAAGTTGTAACGATCAACACAAATGAAAATCCAAGAGAAGCTGGGACCAGAGACTACCGTTTTTCCCTTTCTGTTCCTCCTCCTCCTGTACAGTATGCTGTACTGTCATACTGCACACCTGCATCCCCCGTCCTCCTCCCACTCCCCAAAATGCACTCCAGGTGGTCATTCAGAAATTGACGGCGTTGACAACCTTCACCGCGTAACAAAACACCCACAACTGCGACATATAACAAAGTCCGTGCTTCACAAGGTGTCCATCGCTCTCACATAGCAGCCCAGTTTTCCAGCTCCTGCATGTCAGAGTCTTCCTCTTCCTTCTTCTTTGCTGCTGAAACAGAAGAACAAACATAATATTGTGACAAGCTTGTCCAGTTACACACACACACACACACACAACACCCTCCTCAAAATCACACAAACACAGGGTCGATAACTGGAGGACACAGATTTGAAAAAGTCTTTGGTCAAAACAGCAATGTGGCTCAGTGGTTAGCTCTGCTACCTCACGGCATCTGTGTGGAGTTGGCACATTCTCCCAGTGTCTGCATGGGTTTGCTCCAGTTTCCTTCCACAGTCCAAAGATGTACAGGCTAAGTGAAGGGCCAGGCCAAATTGCCCATAGTGTCTAGGGATGTGTAGGTTAGGTGGATGAGCCATGGGAAATGCAGGGTTACAGAGACAGGATAGGAGGGTGGATCTGGGAGGAATGCTCTTCAGAGGGTCAGTGTGGACTCAATGGGACAAATGGCCTGCTTTCACACTGTAGGGTTTCTACAAATAGAGCCAGAGATGTGGAAATTTGTAATGATTTGGAATGCATTGCCTGAAACAGTGGTAAAAGCAGATTCAATACTAAGTTTTAAAAGGGAATTAGAAACATTTGTAAGGGAGAAAATGAGCTGGAAATGTGTTGCTGGGAAAGCGCAGCAGGTCAGGCAGCATCCAGGGAACAGGAGAATCGACGTTTCGGGCATAAGCCCTTCTTATGCCCAAAACGTCGATTCTCCTGTTCCCTGGATGCTGCCTGACCTGCTGCGCTTTTTCAGCAACACATTTCCAGCTCTGATCTCCAGCATCTGCAGACCTCACTTTTTCCCTAAGGGAGAAAATGATCAGGCAGAGAAGAGAGAGACCAATAGGATACTTCTCAAGAAGATACAAAAAAGGACCAAGCAGCCTTCTTCTGTGCTTCAGATGTCAACCTTCTACTGTGCAGCATGAACAGTTGTGAATTTGAGGCCTAGATAACTCAATAAATATACACACTCAATGTACATAACATTTCCTCACACCCATTATTACGTTGCTGTGACACTGTTCATGGCTTTTGAAAGAAACAAGACTTACCGGATTGGTTTTAAAATGATTAGACGGGAGGATTTACTGCAGCACATTTATAGATCTTAAACAGATGCAAATGTAGCACCGCACCTTAAAGACAACAGGGGCAGCAAAAACAAAATGTAGGAATGCACATGGCAGCAATGTGGGGGCAGAAAAAGGTTAGTGAGACTCAGAATTTTAAGACCAAAAGGGTGAATCCACTGAAACGGTGTAGTACAGTAAAAGGTGACAATTGGTGATACTGCAAGTGCGTCCAAGAATAGAGATAGTGGGAGAATTCTCCCTGTCACACCAATCCATCAAACTGCTGTAATTGTTATTCACCATGCCAGGAATGGTATGTACATAACGTGTAACATGTAAACATCCCCCACTCCATGTTTTATGGAAAAACAATCCTGTTTTTAACCTGGAGAGTTTGCCGAGGTTGCCATCGCCCCCACACTCTGCCCGCCATCATTCCCGTCATGGACCCCCCCCCCCCCCCCGTCACTCCCCCGCCTCCCGTCACGACCCCCCCCCCGACACTCCCGTCACCACCATCCCCGTCACCACCCTTACCCCCCCTGTCCCTCGTCACTTCCTTCAGCTGCCGTCACTCCAGCCCCGCCTCACCCACCGTCACTCCCGTCACCACCATCCCCGCCCCCCCCGTCACTCCCCCCCACCCACCCCAGTCACTCCCGTCACCACCCCCCCCAACCCCGCCAACCGTCACTGCCCCCACCCCTGCCTGCCATCACCACTCCCACCTGCCATCACCACTCCCACCTGCCATCGCCACCCCATCCTGTCACTCCCTTCACCAACCCCAGTCACTCCCTTCACCACCCCAGTCACTCCCTTCACCAACCCCAGTCACTCCCTTCACCAACCCCAGTCACTCCCTTCACCACCCCAGTCACTCCCTTCACCACCCCAGTCACTCCCTTCACCACCCCAGTCACTCCCTTCACCAACCCCAGTCACTCCCTTCACCACCCCAGTCACTCCCTTCACCAACCCCAGTCACTCCCTTCACCAACCCCAGTCACTCCCTTCACCAACCCCAGTCACTCCCTTCACCAACCCCAGTCACTCCCTTCACCAACCCCAGTCACTCCCTTCACCAACCCCAGTCACTCCCTTCACCAACCCCAGTCACTCCCTTCACCAACCCCAGTCACTCCCTTCACCAACCCCAGTCACTCCCTTCACCACCCCAGTCACTCCCTTCACCGCTCCCACCCCCGCGTCACTCCCGTCAACACCCCTATCCCCGCCCGCCGTCACCACCCCCCGTCACCCCACTCCCTGCCCGCTGTCATAGCAAAACTCTGCTTGCTCAGTATATGGAATGTTCAACTGAACTGGCTCAGACTCGAGGAACTAAATGAGTGCCTCTTGTGCTCCACCATTCCACAATCCTATGTGACTCCTATCCATGGCCCCACACAGCTCCAATATACCAACTAACAGTCATTTATAGGATAAAGACTCCCAATCATTCCTGGTTACCAGCCTATCCTTTTCTTCTCCCAGTCACCCTCCTGTCAGTTCCTACAGGAAGGAGGAAGCAATAGTTTTGTTGGAAGGGATCAAAGAAATGTGGCCATTTAATTTCAAGAGATGATTAAAGGAACTTGATTTTTCTTTGGGTCAGGAGTAAACCTCGTGTCAGTGACCTGGCTAAGCTGGGAGAGAAATGCAGCCGCTTACTCTTACCTGGCGTGGCTGGGAGGGAGGTGGAAGGGACATTGGGAAGTGGCACATTCTCTGCTCCTCCAATTTCCAGCAGGTTCTTGTCGAGTTCTTCCTGTTCCAGCTCTTCCAACTCAGCCATTAGCTCATCCTATAGAGAGGCACAACCCAGTAGGTTAATCGCCTAAAGCCACTCAAAAGCAGATGTTCATAGAAGGATTATTGTACTCTGAAGCAGCTTGATTTCTTACACTGCTCCCTTCTTTTACAGCAATGTTGGGAACCTCATTGAATGTGGGTCGAGGGTGTGGTGCTGGAAAAGTACAGCAGGTCGGGCAGCATCCGAGGAGCAAGAGAATCGACGTTTCAGACATAAGCCCTTCATCCGGAATTGAATGGACAGGTACGGATGTCAGAAAGCTGTACGACTACTTCAAAATAGTGGAAACTGGAAGGAATGATAATTCGCCAGATACAGATGGAAACTTATGGTGCATTAACAAGGTACACTACTGCTACTGTGCAAAGTAGCACTTAAATCCAGGGGATTGAGTGGCAGGTTGGAAGTTTTCAGAATTAATCATTCTGAGAAGTCTGAGAAAACCTACACACAAACGTCATATATTTCCCCGAAGTGTTCCTGTTACTTTAAAACTTGCTGGATTTACATTTTAAACCACAGCAAGTTGAGCCTGGGCAATTAACATTGGAGTCCTCTTTTCCTTTCTCTCAATGCAATTGTTCTTTCCTTTCTATAGTTAATAATCACAACACCAGGTTATAGTGCAACCTGTTGGACTATAACCTGGTGATGAGTGATTTTTAACTTTGTCCACCCCAGCTCCTCACATCATTCCTTCCTATACCCATCCTTCTCTGGTATATCTCTGTTTCTTTGTCAATCTTGACATGAGAGGTGGTGACTGTCTAGTGGTTTTATCACTGGACTGTTAATCAAAAGATCCAGGTAATGTTCCGGGTATCTGGGACTGAATCCCACCACAGTAGGTGGAAATTTGAATTCATAAAAATTTGAAACTGGAGTTTAAAAATTTAGACTGTAAAAATTTGGAGTCTAAGTGATGGATCCGTTGCAATTGGCAGAATCACCCATCTGGTTCACTATGTGCTTTACGAAAGGGAACTGCCAGCCATTCTCAGTTAACGGTCAGTCCGGATCGTTAATGTAGAACATGAATTGTTGTGGTCCCAACATTGACACCCCCCCCCCGGAAACTCCACTAGTCAATGGCTTCCATCCTATATCCCCACTCTCTGCTTTCAGCCAGTCAGCGAGTCCTCGACTCACGCTTATATCTTGCCTTGGGCTCATCTTATTTAGCAGCCTTCCCTACAGCACCTTGTCAAAGGCCTTTTGGAAATCTAATAGATCACGCCCATTGGCTCTGTTTTGCTTAACTCCTTGAAGAATTCTAAGCAGATTTGTCAGACATTACCTCCCCTTTATAAAGCTGTGCTGACTCGGTCCTATGTTAATGCATTTCCAAGTACTCCATCTCAACCTTAATAAGTGAAATCTAAAATTTTACCAATGACTGAGGTCAGGCGAACCAGTCTATAGTTTCCTGTCTTCTGCATCCCTCCCTTCTTAACAAGGGTGTTACATTAGCCACATTCCAGTCCTCTGGCACCCACCCTGACTCCAGTGACTCCTGAAAGATCACCATCTATGCCTCTACATGTTCCTCAGTTATCTCCTTCAGAATTCTGGTGTGTAGTTCATCTGATTTGGGTGATTGATCCACCCTCAGACGGTGTTGACGCTGTCACTTTAAAAGGTTATTTTGTCCTGGGGGCTTTGAAGAGAGGTTATAAATGCAGAGGTGCTGCTGAAGATGGCTCAAATAAACAGCTGAGGCAGCTTTGGGGTTTAAAAACAAACACCCTGGATGGGTGTGGCCACATCTCTCAGATCCAGATTTCTGGGTTTTGGGTTGTTTTTTTCAGTGACTCAGAAGTTGCTCAGGATCTCAGAAGAGTCGGAAGTTTCAGTGAACAATTCCTAGCTATTACTTTCTGAAATTTCTCGATGAATTTCCCTCCTGGTTTGGAGAACTGCATGTATCAATTTGTATTGGACTCGCTTTTTGCCAAGGGGTGTGTTTGTAGAATGTTATTAAGTTGGATCGGTTAATTAGTAATTGGTACTGCATCTATTACTTGGTTAGGTTTTCCAATAGTTAAGTTATTCTAAATTCCTGTCCCTTTTGTTTATATTTTAACTGCAGCATTTCAACAAATATGTTTTCTTAACTTCAAGTAGTTGGATCAGTCACACTGCATTTGGAACACTGCACTTCACATCTACCTTCAAAGGAAGATAAAGTTAGCGTCTAGGGCACCTTCTTAAAATATTTTGAGGGGGGAGCGAGTCTGGTCCATAACAAGATCTTTTTCCTAGCACCTTCTGTGTCTGTTTGTCTGTCTTTATGAGCATTTTTGGGGGCTAGAATTAAAGAGCTGGGTTTAATTACCTTGTGATTTAACTTTGCCCTAAGGCTACTGTATAAATAATCAAATGGTTAAAACTTCTGCTTATGCTACATACTGCAATGCCTGTATTGGTTATTCATAAAGTCTGCTATTGATTATTCAGTGCGGCACTGACCCTCCGACAGCGCGGCACTCCCTCAGCACTGACCCTATGACATTGCGGCACTCCCTCAGCACTGACCGTCTGACAGTGCTGGTTAGGAAAGCTAAGGTCAATTTTGAGAGTCAATGAGTATTTCTATTTTACTGTGTTTCAAATACTGGGATAGGGAGGCTGATTCGATATGTCTGCATTATAACACCTTTGAAAATACAAATTTAAACCTAAATTAAATAACTTAGGTTACAGAGGCAGAACTGGGTTATTTGGATGCCGCGCTTCAGGAGACAGTCACACCCTGTAGGTTAAGTACTTCAAATGTGAACTGTGGTCAAAGACAGGAAGGTGTGACTACAAGCGCGACAGGTAGAGAGATCCCGAAATCAACACTGGAGGAATCTCAGCTCTCGACTCGTTCACCAGTGATGAGGTACTTACACCCTGTGTGGATGAGGAAATGGGATTATAGGCAGGATGGGCATACTGACCACTGCACTATAGTACAGGAGGCCATCCAAGCCAGGGAACAGAAAGTAGGAGTGGTAGACAATTCTATAATTAGGGCTACAGGTATCATCCTTTGTAAGAAGTACCAAGAGTCCCAAATGGTATGTATTGCCTGCCTAGTGCAAACATAAGGGATACTTCAAACCAGCCTGACATCATACGGGAGTGGGAGGGGACTGGATCCATTTGCAGTGGCCCAGGCTGGGACTAACAAATAGCTGAGAATAGGCACAAGGTCCTGGTTGGGGAGGATCAGGAATTAGGAACAAAATTAAAAAGTCTCAAGAGAGTTTTAATCTATGGATTATTATAAGAGCCATGAGCAAATTGGCAGAGAGATAAGAAAATTAGAGAATGTGTCAAGACAATTTCATAGTCATACAGCACAGAAACATACCCTTTGGACCAAACAGTCCATGCCGAACATAATCCCAAACTAAACTAGCCCTACTTACCTGCTCCTGGCCCACATCCTTCCAAACCTTTCCTATTCATGTATTAACCCAACTGTCTTTTAAACATTGTAATCGTACCCACAGCCACCATCTCCTCAGGAAGTTCATTCCACACACAAACTACCCTCTGTGGAACATATTTGCCCCTCATTTAAAATTTTTATCCTCTCACATTAAAAACATACCCGTAATCTAGAAAGCCCCATCCTAGGGAAAACACAATACCATTAACTCTATCTATACCCCTCACTACTTTATAAACTTCTTTAAGGTCACCTCTCAACTTCTTACATTCCAGTGAAAAGAAGTCCCAGCCTTTCTTTATAACTTGAACCTTCCACACCCGACAACATCCTGATAAATCTCTTCTGAACCCTCCCCAGCTTCATAATATCCTTCCTATAAATGGACGACCAGAACTGGACACAGTATTCCAGAAGAGGCCTCACCAATGCCTCACACAACCTCAACACAACTTCCCAAGGTATACCTACAAGCCTTTCTGAAGGATTCCCATTTTCCAGACGTTGCTTTACCTGCGAACATCTGCCCCCAATCAGCTTTTGAAAGTTCTTGCCTAATACCGTCAAAATTGGCCTCTCATTTAGAGCTTCAACTTTTAGATCTGGTCTATCCTTTTCCATCATTATTATAAATCTAACAGAATTACGGTCGCTGGCTCCAAAGTCCTCCCCCACTGACACCTCAGTCACCTTACTTCCCAAAAGTAGGTCAAGTTTTGCACCTTCTCTAGTAGGTACATCCACATACTGAATCAGAAAATTTTCTTGTACACACAAATTCCTCTCCATCTAAACCTTTAACACTATGGCAGCCCCTGTCTATGTTTGGAAAGTTAAAATCCCCTACCATAACTACCCTATTATTCTTACAGATAGCTGAGACCTCCTTACAAATTTGTTTCTCAAATTTCCCTCTGACTATTGGTGGGGGGGGGGGTCTATAATACAATCCCAATAAGGTGATCATCCCTTCCTTATTTCTCAGTTCCACCCAAATAACTTCCCTGGATGTATTTCCAGGAATATCCTCCCTCAGTACAGTTGTAACGCTATCCCTTATTAAAAACGCCACTCCCCCATCTCTCTTGCCTCCCTTCTATTCTTCCTGTAGCATTTGTATCCTGGAACATTAAGCTGCCAGTCCTGTTCATCCCTGAGCCACGTTTCTGTAATCGCTATATTATCCCAGTCCCATGTTCCTAACCATGCCCCGAGTTCATCTGCCTTCCCTGTTAGGCCACTTGCATGGAAATAATTGCAGTTTAATTTATCAATGTTGAAATCAGTAATGAGCTGGATTTAATGAATAATCTAAGAGTGCATGAACAGTTATGAAATAATGATCAATGTGGCATTTAAAAGCAAAAAGCATGAATTAGTGACTGGTGTTTTAGATTTAGACAAGGCCAGATTTAACAAGACGTGAGAGAGACTGCCCTCAGTAAACTGGGAAAATCTGCTCAGGGCTGTAACAACTGAAGAACACTGGAGGATGTTTAAAGAGACATTTATCGTTTATACCTGAGAAGGAAAAGCTCCATGTCACAGATAAAATAGCCATGGACAACTGGAGAGATAAGAGTCAGCATAAAACTAGAACAAAGAGCTTAGAAAATGCGTAAAATAGCACAGACCTGCTGAATGGAAAAGATAAAAAGACCAGCAAAGGGCCACAAATCAGCTTATAACAGTTACTAAAAAGGATTATGTAAGGAAACTTGCCAGGGACATCAAAATCAATAAGAAATGTTATAGTTATATCAAGGGAAAGCATGTGAACAGCAGCAATGTTGACTCACTAAAGGCTGAAAGTGGGAATATTGTTAATGTCTGTGGGAAATGGCAGACACATTCAATAATTACTTTGCCTCAGTATTTACGTAGAAAAGGAGGATAGCTTTCCAGAAGTCCAGAAGGAAATTAATAAAGGATTGGGAACAGGGACAGAATAAAATTAACATAAAACATTAATGAGCAGATTAATAGAATTATAGAGAGTGACAAATCCCTGGGACCTGACAGTTTCTATCCAAGGGCATTAAAGCAAGTAGGGAAAAACAGTGTAGATGCCCTGACTATAATCTTTCAGAGGCTCCTTAATATAGCTGTTGTTCCTCTGGGTTGGTAATTTGAACGTGTTCCTCTGCTTTTTAAGGAGGGTGAAAGAGAAAACTGAATGAATATAGGCCAATTATTCTCACATCTGTGGTGAAGAAATTGTTGGAGTCTATGTCAAAGATGAGCTAATTAAATACCTCGAAAATGTTTAATTAATCAAGGAGAGCACCACCATAGATTCATGACTGGTAGATCAAGCCTGACAAACCTCAGTGGAAAGGGAAATGTCTACGGACTTCCAGAAGGCATTCGCTAAGTCCCATAGCAGGGCCTCAAACTAAGGTAGAAGCTCATGGAATTGAAGGCAACTTACTGACGTGGCTGAGAATTTGGTTGAGTGGCAGGTGACAGAAAGTAGATAGAATGGGTAGGTACTCAAGTATGGGGAGAAAGTGAGGACTGCAGATGCTGGAGATCAGAGCTGAAAATGTGTTGCTGGAAAAGCGCAGCAGGTCAGGCAGCATCCAGGGAACAGGAGAATCAACGTTTCGGGCATAAGCCCTTCTTCAGGAATCCTGAAGAAGGGCTTATGCCCGAAACGTCGATTCTCCTGTTCCCTGGATGCTGCCTGACCTGCTGCGCTTTTCCAGCAACACATTTTCAGCGCAGGTACTCAAGTATGACCAGCCGTGTCTCACAATAATCTGTGTTAGGGCCTCAATTATTCACATTATTTATAAATAACTTGGATAATGGCATAGAAAGTTATATGTACAAATTTGCTGATGAAAAAATTAGGCAGCATTATAGACAGTGGAGATGATAGCATAGAATTACAAAAGGATATTGACAGACTAAATGAATGGGCAAAACTGTGGCAGATGATGTTCAATGTAAGCAAGTATCAGGTTATTCTTTTTGGATCAAGAGGATAGATCTGGAGTACTTTTCATTTGGTATGAAGTTGAATACAGTGAATGTCCAAAGAGATGTAGGATTCAGATACATAGATCGTTAAAATTTTACAAACATGTGCAGAAAATAATCAAGAAAGTTAGTGGCATGTTTGTTTTTATACCTAGGGGACTGGAGTACAATGATACAGACATTATGGTGTAGTTATACAAAAGCTCTGTTAGACCCCACTTGAAGTACTGCAAATAGATCTGGGCACCTCAGCCTTAGGAAGGATATAGTGGGCTGGAGGTAGATTTACAAGAATACTACTGCACCTCAGGGGTTAAGTTTGAGGAGAGATTGTACAAATTAGGCCTTTATTTCTGTAATATTTAGAAGGTTAAGGGATGATCTGGTGGAAGTCTTCAAGATATTAACAGGGAAAGACAGAGCTGATGAAGATAAACTATTCCCATTGGTTGGGGATTCTAGAATTAGGGAGAATCTGACCGTTCAGGAGAGATGTTAGGGAGCACTTCGACACACAAAGGGTGGGAGGGGTTTGGAACTCTTTCACCACTGGCAGTGGATGTTGGATCAGTTGTTAATTTTAAATCTGAGACAGATAAAGTTTTGTTAAGCAAAATTATTAAGGGATATGGGCCAAAGGCAGGTATATGGACTTCAGGCCACAGTTCAGCCATGAGCTCACTAAATGGTGGGACTTGCTCAAGGGGCTGAATGGCCTATTCATGTGCTACGTTCCTATATTGGCTTACGTAAGTTTCAGTGTTTGATGCACTCACCTCATCAAAGTCTTCACCAAAACCGACTGGTTTGGAAATAGCTTCAGAGATTTCCTGTGCCAATTCCTGTTGCTCTGTGATGTCCTGCATTAGCTCATCTACTTTGTCAATGTCCCTTTTAAAAAACAAATGATACATCATTCAAATCAACTTGATGCAGCAAAACAAAAGATCAAATGCTGTTACTATCTAGTTCACAGTACGTTGGGAAAACAGAGGGGGTTTTGCCAGTTCACTAGATATGTTTTTACAATGGGTTATGATGATGTGGAGTGCACCACCTGACAGCATATTCATAGTAAATGACAAAAAGGAAATGGATAAATACTTGAAGAGGAAATGTGTGCATAACAATGACAACTGGGACGATTCAGTAATTTTCTCAGAAAACTGGCAGGAAACTGACAAACTGAATGATATTCTTTACTGCATGAGTCTATGTTGAACCGAGCAACCTCAGTTTATGACCATAGTATTTACAAGTGACCAGCTTTACAATTGATAAACAGGTTAAATCGGGATACCTCTTGACCACCAATGGGAGAAAAGCAGAAGAGAAAATAAGTTATTTAAAAGGATATTTTGTAAACATTGGAACTTTCAGCCTTGGGGAGATGTTGTTAGTGTGACACAGACTAGAGACTCCCAGCTCACACCTTGATTTCTGCTGAGGTAGCCCATGGTGGCATTTGAACTGCTGTAATTGTCTCTCAGCAATTCTAGGTTGTGGAAAGGGGGCAAACTATAGACTGAGAAAAAGTAGGTAAAATCAGCTCAGGCTTCCAAATCTGATGACTAAAAAGCACACACCACTGTCTTACGTTAGTTTGGAGTATTTACAGCAGAGAAACCAGCCATTCAGCTAGCTGAGCTACGCTGGGTCTCCTCTGACTTCCTCATTTTACCTCATTGCCTTTGGGGGTAGGTGACAAAGTTAGGTATAGCCTCATTTAAAAACATGAAACGTAGAATATTATGGATGCTCAAACCACAGGCAAATCAATTTGAATAGGCCAAGCACATCTTACAAACAACATATCTGCCTCTTCTTTCTTCCCTTATGTGCTTCTATCTAGTGTCTATTGGGACTCACTCAAATGTGAAAGGAATGGCAATTTTGGATAAATTGCTCCCCGACCTAGCAAAAGCATCAAAGCCTAGTGCTGCCCTCTGCTGCTAGTTTGCAATATAAACTAGTTTAGTTGCACACTCGGTTGTACATTCAGTTAGGTGATCACAGGTTTAACTCGCTCTAATCTCAGTGGAGCTCTGCACAGGCAATAGCGAAGATGCAGTGATGACCATGTGTCAGGTCATTATCCAGGAACAGGATCGTCGACTCCACAGGGTGGCCCTGGCAGATCCCAAACTCGGCATCAGTGAGCAGGTGCTGCTTGATGTCACCTTCCACCACTTTACTGATGATTAAAAGACTGATGAGGTGGCAACTGCCTAGGTTGGATTGGATCTGTACATGACACACCTATGTAATTTTCCACTCTCTGGTGGATGCCAGTGTTGTAGCTGTACTGGAATAGCTTGGCTAGGCACGCAGAAAGTTCTGCGGCACGAATCTACAGTACTATCACCAGAATATTGTCAGTACCCAGTACATTCAGCGGCTTCTTGAAATCTCATGGAGTGCACGGAATTGGGTGAAGACTGACATCTATAATACCAGAGACCCCAGGGCAGGTCAAGATGGATCACTCACTGAGCATTGCTGGCTGTGCATTACTGTATTGGGCTCCCACATAGGTGAAACGGGGATATTTAACTGGAGAAGAAGGCTCAAGTGTTTATTTAAAATTGTCATTCATGTGGCTACAAGAACACAGCAGAGTCTTGGAATCCTTCAGTGAGTAAATCGTCCCCAAAGCCTGTCCATCTACAAGTCAGGAGTGTGATGGGATAGACAATAGGTGCAGGAGTAGGCCATTCTGCCCTTCGAGCCTGCACCGCCATTCAATATGATCACGGCTGATCATCCTTAATCAGTATCCTGTTCCTGCCTTATCTCCATAACCCTAGATTCCACAATCCTTGAGAGCTCTTTCTTAAATGAATCCAGAGACTGGGCCTCCACTGCCCTCTGGGGCAGAGCATTCCACACAGCCACCACTCTCTGGGTGAAGAAGTTTCTCCTCATCTCTGTCCTAAATGGTCTACCCCGTATTTTTTAGCTGTGTCCTCTGGTTCGGGACTCACCCATTAGCGGAAATATGTTTCCTGCCTCCAGAGTGTCCAATCCTTTCATAATCTTATATGTCTCAATCAGATCCCTTCTTGGTCTTCTAAACTCAAGGATGTACAAGCCCAGTCGCTCCAGTCTTTCAGTGTAAGGCAATCCCACCATTCCAGGAATTGACCTCGTGAACCTATGCTGCACTCCCTCAATAGCCAGAATGTCTTTCCTCAAACTTGGAGACCAGAACTGCACACAATATTCCAGGTGTGGTCTCACCAGGGCCCTGTACAGCTGCAGAAGAACCTCTTTGCTTCTATACTCAATCCCTCTTGTTATGAAGGCCAGCATGCTATTAGCCTTCTTCACTACCTGCTGTATCTGCATGCTTGCCTTCATTGACTGGTGTACAAGAACACCCAGATCTCTCTGTACTGCCCCTTTACCTAAATTGACTCCATTGAGGTAGTAATCGGCCTTCCTGTTCTTGTCACCAAAGTGGATAACCGTACATTTATCCACATTAATCTGCATCTGCCATGCATCTGACCACTCACCTAACTTGTCCAGGTCACCCTGTAATTTCCTAACATCCTCATCACATTTCACCCTGCCACCCAGCTTAGTATCATCAGCAAATTTGCTAATGTTATTACTAATACCATCTTCTATATCATTAACATATATTGTAAAAAGCTGCGGTCCCAGTACTGATCCCTGTGGTACCCCACTGTCACTACCTGACATTCCAAAATTGAACCGTTTATCACTACTCTTTGTTTCCTGTCAGCTAACCAACTTTCAATCCAAGTTAGTACTTTGCCCCCATTACCATGCACCCTAATTTTGCTCACTAACCTCCTATGTGGGACTTTATCAAAAGCTTTCTGAAAGTCCAGGTACACTACATCTACTGGATCTCCCTCGTCCATCTTCAGAGTTACATCCTCAAAAGATTCCAGAAGATTAGTCAAGCATGATTTCCCCTTCATAACTCCATGCTGACTCTGACCTATCCTGTTACTACTATCCAGATGTGTCATAATTTCATCCTTTATAATAGACGCCAGCATCTTTTCCACCACTGAGGTCAGACTAACTGGTCTCTAATTTCCTGTTTTCTCTCTCCCACATTTCTTAAAAAGGTGGTACAACATTAGCCACCCTCCAATCTGCAGGAACTGATCCCGAATCTATCGAACTGTGGAAAATAATCACCAACGCATCCACGATTTCTCGAGCCACCTCCTTCAGTACCCTGGGATGTAGACCATCAGGCCCCGGGGACTTATCAACCTTCAGACCTAACAGTCTCTCCAATACCAATTCCTGGCAAATATAAATTCCCTTAAGTTCAGGTCCTTCAGCCACTGTTACCTCAGGGAGATTGCTTGTGTCTTCCCCAGTGAACACAGATCTGAAGTACCAATTCAATTCTTCTGCCATTTCTTTGTTCCCTGTAATATATTCCCCTGTTTCTGTCTTCAAGGGCCCAATTTTAGTCTTAACCATTTTTTTGCCTTTCACATACCTAAAAACACTTTTACTATCCTCCTTTATGTTATTGGCCAGTTTACCTTCGTACCTCATTTTTTTCTCTGCGTATTTCCTTCTTGGTAATCCTCTGTTGGTCTTTAAAAGCTTCCCAATCCTCCGTTTTCCCACTTATCTTTGCTATGTTATACTTTTTCTCTTTAAACTTTATATGTTTCTTAACTTCCCTCGTCAGCCACGGCCACCCATGCCTCCTCCTAGGATCTTTCTTCCTTTTTGGAATGAACTGATCCTGCAACTTCTGCATTATACACAGAAATATCTGCCATTGTTCCTCCCCTGTCATCCCTGCTAAGGTATTGCACCATTGAACTTTGGCCAGCTCCTCCCTCATAGCTCTATAGTTTCCTTTATTCAACAGAAATATTGTCACTTCCGATTGTACCCTCTCCCTCTCAAATTGCAGATTGAAGCTTATTGTATTATGGTCACTACTTCCCAATGGCTCCTTCACTTCGAGGTCCCTGACCAATTCTGGTTCGTTGCACAATACCAGATCCAGAATTGCCTTCTCCCTGGTAGGCTCCAGCACCAGCTGTTCTAAGAATCCATCTCGGAGGTACTCCACAAAGTCTCTTTCTTGAGGCCCAATACCATCTTGATTCTCCCAGTCTACCTGCATGTTGAAATCCCCCATAACAACTGTAGTAACATCTTTGCGATATTATTCCTCATTTGTCTGGACGAGTGCAGCTCCAACAACACAAGAAGCTTGACATCATCCAGGATAAAGCAGCCGGCTTAATTAGCACCACACCCATTCATTAGCATTCATTCCCTTCACCCTGATGCAAAGCAGTGTATACCATCTACAAGATGCACTGCAGAAATTCACCAAGGCTCCTCAGACAGTACTTTCTAAATCCACGACACTACCATCTTGGAGGAGAGGGCTGCAGGTACAATCAGAAAACCACCACTTGCTAGATCCCCTCCAAGTCATTCACCATTCTGACTTGGAAATATATTATAATTCTTTCACTATCACTGGGACAAAACCTTAGATCTTCTTCCCCAACATCATTGGGACTGTAGAGTTTCTGATCAAACTGCGCAGATGTTCTTACATATCTTTGGAATAGGCGAGACCTGAATCCAAGCGTCCTGGCTCAGAGACAAGTGACTGATGGCCTAGTGGTATTATCATTAGATTATTAATCTCGAAGCCCAGATAACAAACTAGGGACTCAGGACCAAATTCCACCATGGCAGAAGTGGAATTTGAAAGAGTCTAATGACGTCCAGGAAGCCCCTGTCAGAACATCCCATCTGGTTCACTCAAGTCCCTTACAACAAGAAATTGCAATTCCAGACAGCAATATGGTCGACTCTTAACTGCCACCTGGGTAATTAGGGATGGACAATAAATAAGGGACTAGCCACTGAACTTTGGACCAGTGAATGAATTTAAAAAAGAAAAGGTAAAACAAATGGACTTGAAGGATGCAACTTCCCATCACCTTCAAGAGCAATAATGCCGCATTCCAAGTGAATTTAAAATTAACATGTGACAACAGCTTACGCCAGAATCAAGCCATCCCATTCCTTTCCATATTGCCTTTAAGATTTTGTTGACCCCAGCCAGAACAATGAGTTTTTTTTTCCCCCAGCTGCCTTACCTTGTCCCTGTTGTAACCATTTTGATGAGTGGGACACCAATAGAGTGGAAGTGCCAAAGCCCTCTCAACAATTGCTAGCAAGTGGATGGAAATGACCAAACACATGTCATAAAGCAGGTTAACAAATGTTTCCTATCTGTTGATTACCCTCCTTGATTACATTCATAATAGGGAAGTCACAGCCACCACACCACTTAGGCCCTGCCTTCCATCTGTAAACAGGAAATGCAGCTGGTAGACTGGACCATCAAAGCCCTATCAGGAAAATTTGAACAGACAAGTTAGGTTTTCCAAGGATCAAATCTTGCATTTCCCAAACAGAAGGAGAGGGTGTTGAGATTAGGAATGCATTCCATCTATTTCTCTCAAGTGTTAATTTCTACAGCAATAATACTAGGACACCAAAAATATTAATTCACTTACATGTTCTCATGAGCAGCTTTCATAGCCTTGGCAGCAAAGCCCATGTTTTTGAGAACTTCTGTGTTAGTGTTTGCATTTTCCAATGCTTCCCTCTGGAATTCAATAGTGGACAGGGTGCCATCAATCTGAGCCAGTTGCTTTTCATATCTCTTCTTGCGCTTTAGAGCTTGCAATGCAGCTAGATAGTGGAAGAAACAAAGAATAAGCAATTTGGACATCAAACACTTTCAAAGATCCACTCAGCACTGCATTCAGCTATGTAAAACTGACCCTCTCTTTGGGAAATCATTCTAACAAATAATAGTCACAACTCCAAAGCATAATCTTTATTTTCTGTCAATATTCAAGGATAATTATAGACTTGAAGATTAAACAAAATTCAAAACTCAATGGGAGTGGAGACGGAGGACAGAATAAATGGAATGATCATGCAGCTGAAGGAAAGCGGAGTTTAATATTCAACCACACCAATGCAATTTGTTTTGTAAAACATGGTAGCATTTAGACTCCCACTCCTCAACAACTGGAAAACAAGTGCAAAAAATAAAGACTCAGATCTAATAGTCTCAAAATCCCCCAAAGATACCGGTTTGAAGCCCCAAACTACTGACTCTGCAGGAACTGCCAGAATGTTTAAACTTGTGATCTGGACCCTGCTCGATTATCTCCAACTTGAAGTTTAGAGGTGGAGACTTGGGGAGATTGGATTTAGCTACCTGGATAGTTACTCAGGAAATGTTAGAGATGAAAACAATCCTGAGTCCCTACTGACTCCGATCCCACCAATTATACCCTGCTGTCCAACTGACCATGACACTCTGGTACAGAAAGGCACTCGTGTGGAGGAGGAAACAGGAGTATAGCCTTGGGTAAGGGACAGTATGGTCACGAGGATTCCTGAAGAAGGGCTCATGCCTGAAACTTCGATTCTCCTGCTCCTTGGATGCTGCCTGGCCTGCTGCGCTTTTCCAGCAACACATTTTCAGCTCACGAGGATCAACTCCATTCACTGGATTCAAATATTTATGAGGCCAAAACAGAATTGAACAAGTTGCAATGCTGTTTGTCATGAATCGTAGATATCCATCATTCAATCTTTTCGCCAGTATGGCTGGGAGTCAAAGCTTGGTCTTTATGGAAACTCACAACCTGTGCTATGCCTCAGTGTGCTGTGGCTGCACCTCCTTAAATTACACTGCCCTTTGAAGGGACCGGATACTGCAGCGAAGACAGAAAATCATCCATCTAACACTACTGCAACTACTTTAGGATTATGGACTCATTTCATTTGGTGCAGTTTCTAGAATGACACTTCAGAAGTCGGATCACATTGCTGAAGGACAGAATGTCTTTTCTTCCCCCTCATAATAGGATGATTATGGAAAAGGTGAAAGGCAGTCAGATGAAGGTGAGCAGCAAGACTGGACATCCTCCTGCCCCCACAGAATCTCTCTAGTTCAACCATCTGAAGTGAATGTATCTGGAAAGCAGGAAGGAAGGAAGGCATGAACATTCCAGACATTAAACAGAGGCACAGGAGTTGCTGCACTGCAAGTCTGCAGAGATTTTCCAGGAATCGGTGAAATTGCACAACAGGATTCACTGCTGTGCTGGAATGGGTTGACCATAACCTGCAGCGACTTCAATTTTTTTCATCTGCATGTGTACAGCAGCCAAAAGCACAAGCTCCATGATCAGTCCCTGGAGCAAAGAGAGGTGCAAGTAAACACACAAAACACCAGGCAGGTAACGGGGTCGGCAGTGTTGGAAGCAGACACAAACTGAATTAGCAAGGTCTTGGTCACAGACTGAGCGAGAATTCCAAGCAAGCAGACAAAGTTTCAGAGACACAGGACGTAGATTCTCAGTGTTGGAGTGACAAGGCAAATGGAGCCATTAAATTGACCTCACCTCACTGAGTACAGGCAGGTGGGCCTGTCACTGAACCCAGACTAAAACCACTACAGTTACTGGCAAGTAAACCAACAACAGTTGGCATATTAGGCTATTGCCAACTGTCCAGCAGAGACAAGTCAGGGAACAGAGTAAGCAGAAAAGGAAATCTATTAAATACAGTACTCAGCTATTCTGTCGTGAGAAATGGAAGAGAGTCACATCTGAAAACAATGACAGTGTGCACAGCAAGAGTTCAATTCAAGGGGGTGTGCAGTGGTGAAGTCAGATGGTACTGATCGGATTACCTTTCAGCTGAAGGTAAGATAAAAGTTTTCACATCAACAATTACTACAATATTCAGAATAATTAGATAGTTCCAGGTCAAACTTCGTGCAAACCCCTTCAACAAATGAATGTTACATACGGAAACTAAAATGTGAAAGGTCGGGCAATCCTTGATTAATCCGATTTAAAGAGCCATTGACCAGAGAACCAGCATTCTCCCCAAATTCTTTCCTTTTTCATGGGATGAGACACAGGAAAGGCCAGCATTTTTCGTCCATCGCCAAAATGTCCTCAAGTAGTAATGGTGAGCCTAAATTAATGTTATCACTAAATCGTTACCACATTTGATTAACTCAGCCTTTCTGCAATATTGGAAGGTACAGCCTTAATATAATCATGCAAGCGACTGAAACCACTGAAGTGTAGCCATGCAGCCCATAACTACTGCCACACCACAGTGGCTTGCAGTAAACAGCATGGCTTGTGAATACTAAAGTCACAATTGCTATAGCAACACAGCCTGGGAAGCTTCATCCATGACTGAAGATGTGGATTGCTAAATGGAGCCTTTGATGTAAACACCAATAAACTGCCAGGTCCACACTGCTGCTGAAAGTAAGCATTTATACACTCAAACCTCAAGGTGGAAAATTCCATTCAAAATGTACTCTGCGCTGTTCTACATTTCAACTTCCAGTAAATCAAGACTGAGAGCCAACAGCCATTTATTTTCCTCTCCAATTTTGTTATGTTGTTTTCTACAGACTGAGGATTCTGTATAATTTCAATATTTTAAATTCATTCATTCAGTGGCTGTGGGCAGCAGGGGCAAGGCCATCGTTTATAACCCATCCCCATACAACTGAGTACAATTGACCGTGTTACCATATGGCTGGTAGTGCCAGGCTGGCCAGGCCAGTGTAAATGAACCAATAGAGTTTTCATGCAATCAAGGTTGCGAGGTCACCATTGCTGATGCTTTGAAATAAAAAAAAATCAGAATTATTTAACTGGCTGAATGTAAGTGCCCCAGAATCCATAGTGGGAATTAAATTTACATTACTGGATCATGACCTGGACCTCCTGATTACTTGTGCAGTAACAGAATCATTAAGCCACCATGTGCCCACGTTGCTTTCTGTTCCTGAAAATTATTCACAGGGTGAATTTATATGTTTGTGATACTTTTCATGAAAAATTGGATGATACGGATTAGCATGTGGTCGCTCAGCCCATCTCTGTAAAGACCTATTCAATTATTCTGACTCCCCTCCAGCCCTGAGCAGTTTTCTCCTTTTCAGGCCAGGGTGTAGATAATTTAATGTTTTCAATTGTTCAATTGCTCATGGGTAATAATGTTCGAATCCTTTTTTGCTGCACTTCCATTTTATGAAGGTAGAACAGGAGCTCTCCAGAGTAATGTATTTATTTGTACAATTCATTTCCTTCGCCCATAGAAAACCTCATTAGGCAAACATAGACAGCATCACACGAACCACTGTTTAAATCAGACCAATGAGATGCCCATACACCTCGTTAGTGAATGACTCAGAGGTTTCAAAATCCCCTATATATAAGGAAGTGATTAGAAATAGTTCTGCAACACGTTAACAGCACATACTAGCTTTACAGATTTCTTCATTAGTCAGTCTTTGAAATATTCCATTTGGACCAGAGACATCGCAACACAAAATCAGCAACTTTATTGGCCGCCGCCTTTTCATTTTCCAACCTCTCACCCATTTCCACTCTCTGATCTCCCTGCTGAGTTCATCATTGGCCATGGTCTCAAGTCAAACTGACTCTCCCATTGAAATATCTTCCTTGTGGATCTCTGGGATCCAGCTAGCACCTGGACTCCCCTGGCACCCCATACCCATTCTAGAAGATATACAGGAGAATCTCGATTACCCAAACGTGATAGGCGGGCAATATTTTGTGCGGATAATCAATTATTTGGTTAAATCGATTAAATGCCTTTCCTCTGGGACTCGGAGTTTTTAAAGTCTGCTTCTTGTTCAGGAGACTGCAGCAGCACACCGTGCACAAGGCCCCACCCCCAACCCCATCCAACTCGCCCCCACCCCAAACCCCGTCCAACATGCCTTCCCCGTCCCCAACCCCATGCCACACCACACCCCGCCAACATCCCCTGTCCCCAACCCCATGCCACACCACACCCCGCCAACATCCCCTGTCCCCAACCCCCACCACCTCTCTGGGGCAGTTGGGCTGGACACCAACAATACTGCTGCTGCCTTTGTGGGGTAAGTATCCAAATAGCACACGCACACAGCCCCACACACGTTTTACCAGGTTCCACATTTGCTCTGTACAGGACAATGCTGGAGAGATTATGTGGTGAACGGGGTTTTAGGATATACCCCTCTTTAGAACTCCAGGGAAAGTGTGAGGAGAGGGAGACGGTGCCTGTTTAATCACTGTAACCAAAAGACGCAATCACTGTTGGAAACACGTCCTTGATACACTGTTTCCATCAGGACGGTGACATGTCCTTCGGATAATGCAATTTTCGGATAACTGGTATTCGGATAATTGAGGTTCTCTGTATCAATTCTCTCACCCAGGCAGTGGTCAGCGTGTTGACTTCACACTGCTGTGTGTCTCTTCACTGAATGACTGCACAGCTCTCTCAAGGATCCTGACCAACCCAGAGCCAAGTTCAGAAGTCCACTATGGACTACCAAGATTACCGACTTTCACTTGCTGAATACCTCTTGCACCTATACATACATCACCCTCAGTGCTCCAACATTCTAATCCATGCCATTCAATCTGCAGGTTTATCGTTCTTAATGCCTTTCTGATTGGCCTCTCAAGGGAAAACAGTTTATCCAGAATTTCACTGCTCCCATACGATTCACAAAGCAGCAAGATATTCACACATCACTAACGCTGGGTCCAGGATGCTAAGCTCTGATCTCCAATTTTACAAATCCTTTTACGACCTGCCTATATCCTATCACTGCATCTTCCTCCAGCTTGTGCCTCTTTAAACCTCCCCTTTTCCAACTCTAGACTAATGCCAGTTCTGCACCAGCCGTTCTAACATTTTTAACCACCTCTGGCACAGGCTTTGACCAGGTGTCTGTCCTTCCAAATTCACTTCGGCATATTTAAAGCTAAATCATGATCTACAACAAATCTAAAACCATAGGGGCCTAACTTAGTGGTCTATAAAAACCATATGAGATGCATTTTTCTGAAGGATAACTGCTCTGTAACACTTTAGAGACAGCTGTTTTGTTTTAAACCCAGCTTCCCATTACAATTTCCATTCTTTCCCATTGCCAATGAGCTCAGAATCCCCAAATGTGTCACAACCTACTAGATCAGGTTTTATTGCATGGTGAGAGTAGACTATAGATCAGATTATTTGCACCAATGGATTTAGTGCTTGCATTTTAATTTTGCGATTTGCTTAAAGATAATATTAAAATATTCTCTTGTGAATTGCAGTTTTAAAGCTGCATGCATAGCTGTAATAGATTTTATGTTTCAATGTATAAGGAAGTGCCTGCACACTTTACACACACACACACACACACCTATCCCCACCTGAGGGTAATTTGGATTTGGATTTGGATGGCGTTAAATCAGATATTAGCGAATCAGGAGCCTACTTTATATCTCTCCTGATCTTTACATTTCCACTGACATCAAATGTAAATAAGTCAAGAGAGATGCAAACCTGGTTTCTTAAACCTGGCCCATTTTATTCTGTCAAAGTCAAATTTACCTCCCTTGTGCTTTTCAGAGGTTTTACCCAAAGATATTAGAAGATGAAGAGATTGGTAAAATAACCCTCAGGTTGCTGAAGTCTCATTTTGCATATTAGGGGGTAAATCCATCACAGCCAGAAGTGAGTAATAACTAATGCCATACAGTTTTCAATTATAAGCCATATAGAGAATACTTGTAACTGTGACTAGGATAGAAGATTTGCCATAGTTCAATACCAAATTGATTTAATCAGCTCTCATTCAGCATTTGGAAATCTGCACATAAAAAAGATGCAAGTCAATACCTTTCCACATCCCAAGGTACTTCACTGGAGCAGCAAGTAAACGAGATCCGGTGACATTAGGTCAGGTGACGTAATGTTTAGTCAGAGTGGTAGGTTTGAGATGAGGAAAGGTAGAGGGGTGAAGAGGTTTAAGGGGGGTGTTCCAGCACTCAGAGCCAGGCATCTGAAGACATTGAAACAAAAATCTGTGTTGCTCATGCCCCTGGAATCTACAGAGCGTCCTCAATGAAAGCAGGTGCCACCAAACTGCTTCCAACACAATGTGAACTTTAGAAGGGAACTCTTTATTACAATCTAGGAAACGCAACAGTCAATTTGCACACAAAGCTCCCACAGACAGCAATGTGATAGGGATGTGGAGAAATATATCATAAGTTACCAGATACAACTCCCTGCTTAATAAATACCTGTGTAGATGATGCAGTTTTTAAAGCTGTGGGGCTCACCCCAGCTCATTTAAGGACATTGAATATAGTTCCACAGTGAGCGCTCTCAGCACCTCTTTTCAACATGCAAGTTTGAGCAGCAATCACACATTGCAGATAGAACATAACAATATAGCGCAGATCAGGCCCTTCAGCCGTCGTTGTGCCAATCTCTGAACTAATCTAAACCCAACACTAATCTAACACTATTCCATCAGCATCCATATCCAAGGACTATTTAAATGCCCCTAATGTGGCTGAGTTAGCTACATTGGCAGGCAGGGCATTCCACACCCTTACCACTCTCTCAGTAGAGAACCTGCCTCTGACATCTGTCTTAAATCTATCACCACTCAATTTGCCCCCTTGTACAAGCTGACGTCGTCGTCCTAGGAAAAAGACACTCACTTTCCACCCTATCTAATCCTCTGATCATCTCGTATGTCTCTATTAAATCCCCTCCTAGTCTTCTTCTCTCCAATGAGAACAGACCCAAGTCCCTCAGCTTTTCCGTATAAGACCTTCCCTCCAGAGCTGGCAGCATCCTGGTAAATCTCCTCTGCACCTTTTCCAATGCTTCCATATCCTTCCTGTAATGGGGAGACCAGAACTGTACACAATATTCCAAGTGTGGCCGCACTAACATTTTGTATAGTTGCTGCATTACATCACGGCTCCGGAACTCAATCCCTCTACCAATAAAACCTAACACACCGTTTGCCTTCTTAACAGCACTATCAACCCGGAAGGCAACTTTCAGGGATCTATGTACGTGGACACCAAGATCCCTCTGCACATCCACACTACCAAGAATCTTTCCATTGACCCGGTATACTGCCTTCCTGATATTCTTCCCAAAGTGAATCACCTGACATTTAGCTGCATTGAACTCCATTTGCCACCTTTCAGCCCAATTCTGCAGTTTATCCAAGTCCCCCTACAACCTGTAACATTCTTCCAGACTCTCCACCGACTTTAGTATCATCTACAAACTTACTAATCCATCCACCTATGCCTGTGTCTAAGTTATTTATAAAAATGACAAACAGCAATGGTCCCAAAACAGATCCTGTGGCACACCACTAGTAACCGGACTCTAGACTGAATATTTTCCATTAACCATCACTCGCTGCCTTCTTTCAGAAAGCCAGTTTATAATCAAAACTGCCATATCACCCTCCATTCCATGCCTCTGCATTTTCTCCAACAGCCTACCATGTGGAACCTTCTCAAAGGCTTTACTGAAGTCCATGTAAACCATGTCAACTGCCCTACCCTCATCCACATGCTTGGTCACCTTCTCAAAAAACTCAATGAGGTTTGTGAGACACACCCTGCCCTTGATGAAACCACATTGCCTATCTCCAATCAAGTTATTGCTTGCTAGAGGATTACAAATCCTCTCTTATAATCCTTCCCAAAACGTTTCCTACAACAGACGTCAGGCTCACTGCTCTATAATTACCTGGGTCATCTCCACTGCCCTTCTTGATCAAGGGCACATTTGCAATCCTCCAGTCCTCTGGTACTAAACCTGTAGACAATGATGACTCAAAGATCAAGGCCAAAGCCTCCATCATCTCCCACCTAGCTTCCCAGAGAATCCTTGGATAAATCCCACCCGGACCAGGGCAATTGTCTACTGTCACACCTTCTAGAATTGATAACACCTCCTCCTTATTAACCTCAATCCTTTCTAGTCTAGTCTAATATCCCATATCTCAGTCTTCTCCTCTACAATATTCTTTTCCCCGAGTGAAAACAGATGAGAAATATTTGTTTAGCACCTCTCCGACCTCCACAGGGTCCACACACAACTTCCCACTTCTGTCTTTGACTGGCCCTATTCCTACCCTAGTCATCCTTTTATTCCTTACATACCTATAGAAAGCTTTAGGGTTCTCCTTTATTCTACCTGCTAAAGATTGCTCATGTCCCCTCCTTGTTCTTTTTTTTTGTAAATATATTTATTAATTAGCAAATTTTTTTAACTTTAAAAACATAAAATTTTTAAAAGAATCAATAACAAATATCAGTATAATAAAAAGAAAAAAAAACAAATTACAATACAACTACATCTACTAACTACTAACCTACACTCTAATACAAAGCAAACCCTAACACTGTGCAAAGCAACACCAAAAAGATGGAAAGAAAGAAAAGCAAAAAAAACCAAAAAAAAACACAAAATACAGAACAGCTATGCTCGGCGCAAGGCTCCCAAACAAAGGAACGGGAGCATTGTATATATATACACCTGTATTAACTCGGGAGACCCCTCCAGGGCCCAGAGCTTGACAAATCTAATCATCCTGGTTAAACAAACACCCTAGTTAAGATACCTTGCTCTTCTTAACTCTCTCTTTAAATCCTTCCTAGCTATTCTGTAACCCTCCATCGCCTCATCTGAACCATCTTATCTCAACGTCACATAAGCCTCCCTCTTCTGCTTAACAAGAGATACAATTTCTTTAGTAAACCACAGTTCCCTTACATTATCACTTTCTCCCTACCTGACAGGGACATACCTATCAAGGACACGCAATATCTGTTCCTTAAACCAGCTCCACATTTCGATTGTCCCCACCCCCTCGTTTTGCTACCCCATTCAATGCCACCTAAGTCTTGCCATCTAAGGTTAACCAAGATAAGCTCAAACAGCACAGGGCAAAGGATCAAACTCAGAACTTTCAGACAGGTACAGGTTTCGAAACAGGATGAGAGAGCACAGTCTCAGAATAAAGGGGTGCCAATCAAAGATAGAGATGAGGAGGAATTATCTTCTCTGAGGGCGGTGTGTCTTTGGAACTCCTTGTCCATAGAGCGCTGTGGGGGCACAGTCCTTGTGTACATTTAAGGCTGAGACAGAGAGATTCTTGATCAGAAGGAAAATAAAGGGTTACGGGGAACAGGCAGGAAAGTTGACATCAGCAATGTCAAATCTATCATGATCCTACTGAATGGTAGAGCAGGGTCAGGGGCCGAACACCCTCTTATAGAAAAACTCTAACAGCAGTGCAGGTTTGAAGGGCCGAATTGTCTACTCCTGCTCTTGTAACCTGAACAAAGTTTTTGAAACATCTTATGAGAATTCTTAGCAAAGCAATGGAACTGCAGAATTAAACATGCCTCTAATGAAAAAGGAAATTAAAGGATCACATGATGAAACATGGAAGTTATGTGTCTTTTTCCAAGGTTGGGGGATTTCAAGACTAGGGGGCACATTATTAAGGTGAGGGGAGGGAGAGATTACAAAACAGGACATGAGGGGCAAAAGTTTTACACAGAGGGTGGTTCCTGTGTGGAATGAACTTTGGAGGAAGCAGTGGATGTGTGTACAGGTTACAATGTTTAAAAGACATTTGGATAAGTACATGAATGGGAACGATTGGAGGGATAAGGGCCAGGAACAGGCAGGTGGGACTAGTTTAGTTTGGGATTATGTTTGGCATGGACTGGTTGGACTGAAGGGTCTGTTTCCATGCTGTATGACCCTATGTCTAAGTGCCCTGTTCACCAGTCCTGTATAACCATTTCAAGAGAAAAAAAAGTATTCAACAAAGTGGCTGCTGAAGAGAGATTCCATCCTATAGAGACAAAATTAGCTATTCCAACACAGACAATGGCACCCTGCAGCGGTGAATAACTCTCTCCTTTCTCCTCAAAATGTGGATGGATTATTCACTACTTAATGGCTAGGACATTTAAAAAATAATGTAACCCCTTCCACTTCAGAAGTCATACTGGACTTGAAATCTTCTCTTTCCCTCTCCACAGATGCTGCCAGACCTGCTGAGTTTCTCCAACATTGTGTTTGTTTCAGATTTCCAACATGACACTTTTTACCCTGCACATGCAACAACGACCAAAGAAAAGCAAAGTGAGATACTTTGGATTGTACTACAGTACTGGAGAAAGATCACATAATCCAACTGTTTGTGTGGATGCTTGAACAAAGACCAAAGAACATTCCAGCACAGGAACAGGCTCTTCGGCCCTCCAAGCCTGCACCGATCCAGATCCTCGATCTAAATCTGTCACCTATTTTCCAAAGATCTGTATCCCTCTACGCCCTGCCCATTCATGTATCTGTCTAGATACATCTTAAACTACACTATCATGCCTACCTGTACCAACTTCACTGGCAACACATTCCACCACCCTCTGTGTAAAGAACTTTCCATGCATATCTCCCTTAAATCTTTCCCCTCTCACCTTGAACGAGTAATTGAGTCCCCCACTCTGGGGAAAAAGCTTCTTGCTATCCACCCTGTCTATACCTCTCATGATTTTGTGGAACTCAATTAGGTCCCTCCCTCAACCTCCACCTTTCTAATGAAAATAATCTTTATCTACTCAACCTCTCAATAGCTAACTCCCGCCATACCAGGCAACACCTGGTGAATCTCCTCTGCACCCTCTCCAAGGCATCTACATCCTTTTGGTAATGTGGCGACCAGAACTGTATGCAGTATTTTAAATGTGGCCGAACCCAAAGCCCAATACAACTGCAACATGACCTGCTAACTCTTGATGAAGGAAAGCATACCGTATGCCTTTGTGACCACTCTATCGACCTGTGTTGCCACCTTCAGGATACAATGGGTCTGAACACCTAGATCTCTCCGCATATCAATTTCCCCCGGGCATTTCCATTTATGTATGGTTTGACCTAGAATTAGATCTTCCAAAATGCATCACCTCATATTTGCCATTTCTCCAATCTGTCTATATTCTGCTGTATTCTGACAGTCCTCTTCACTATCTGCTACTCTACCAGTCTTAGAGTCATCTGCGAACTTGCTAACCAGACCACCTATACCTTCCTCCAAATCATTTATGTATATCACAAACCACAGTGGTCCCAGATTGATCCCTGTGAGACACCACTGATCACAAGTCTCCATTTTGAGAAACTCCCCTCCATGACTACTACTACTCTATCTCCTGTTGCCCAGCCAGTTCTCTATCCATCTCGCTAGTACACCCTGGACCTTATTCAACTTCACTTTCTTCATCAGCCTACCATGGGGAATCTTATCAAACGCCTTACTGAAATCCATGTATATGACATCTACAGCTCTTCCCTCGTCAATCAACTTTGTCACTACCTCAAAGAATTCTATTAAGTTGGTAAGACATGACGTTCCCTGCACAAAACCATGCTGCCTATCACTGATAAGCCCGTTTTCTTCAAAATGTAAATAAATTCTATCTCGCAGTATCTTCTCCAGCAGCTTCCCTACCACTGACGTCAGGTTCACCGGTCTATAATTATCTGGATTATTCTACTACCCTTCTTAAACAAGCAATTCTCCAGTCCTCTGGGACCTCACCCATGTTCAAGGATGCTGCAAAGGTATCTGTTAAGGCCTCAGCTATTTCCTCTCTCGCTTCCCTCCGTAATCTGGGATAGATTAGTGGGCGGCACGGTGGCACAGTGGTTAGCACTGCTGCCTCACAGCGCCAGAGACCTGGGTTCAACTCCCGCTGTGACTGTGTGGAGTTTGCACGTTCTCCCCGTGTCTGCATGGGTTTCCTCTGGGTGCTCCGGTTTCCTCCCACAGTCCAAAGATGTGCAGGTCAGGTGAATTGGCCATGCTAAATTGCCCGTAGTGTTAGCCAAGGGGTAAATGTAGGGGTATGGGTGGGTTGCGCTTCGGCGGGGCGGTGTGGACTTGTTGGGCTGAAGGGCCTGTTTCCACACTAAGTAATCTAATCAGATCCCATCTGGACCTAGGGACTTGTCCACCTTAATGCCTTTTAGAATATCAACACTTCCTCCCTCTTTATGCTCAAATTGGGATCAGAGTAGATAACACAATCTGCCAAAGGGAGCATCTCGCTCAATGTTCCAAATTCTGAATCATGTTTTGTTAAGAAAACAAAAAGAGAAATATTGTATGTCTCCATCTCTACAGCAGGCAGAGATTCCCTGGTAAAAGCCTTTGGATTTTCTACAATGGTAATAAACAAAAGACTGAAAGATCTGAAAAATTCTGGAAAGAGAGAATACTTAATTACCTTATCTTTTTACTTGCATCTTACTTGGCCAAGTTTAACACCTCATACTTGGTAAAATTGTATTTGTTTTCTGCATACTTGGGAAATATATCTGTTTGCATAAGTTATTGGGAAGTTGAATATACTTTTACACTTTTATCTTAGTGGACTTTAGCAATGACACTAATCCCTTACTTGTCTAGCTCTAACTTGCCCGTCTGGCTTAATCCTTACAAACTGCACACCATCAGGTACACACTGAATTAGTAATCTCGTAGCCACTTGAAGTTTAAAATCTCTGATGCATCCAAGTGGTGAATGGGAAGACTATAAAACCATTCCATCCTTCACACAACACGCATTTCCATGTTCAGCCCCACCCTCTCCTTGCAAACAAATACTTCCCTTTGACCTAACCTATACCTAGATAAAGGTTCATAGCAAAATAATGAAGTAACCCATTACACATACATGACACAGGCTGGTAAATATATGAAGGACCATGTGCAATTATGAAAGATGGGATTACTCTGACGAAAAGTAATGGAGGAAGATGAAGGGAGAGGTATATCATTGGATATTATGAAGTTATACACAGTAGGTAATTGAAAGAAATGCTGAGAGACTGCTTAGTATTGAGGTCTAGGCTTTATCAGGCTGAGATTAGTCTGTGATTGCCTGATTTTATACAAAGTACGGCAGATAGTCACTCTCACAGACTTGCCTTACAGCCATCAGGTTGCTGCTAGACCAGAGTGTGAGACAGCTCTCCTAGTTTTGGTACGATAAGGAATAGGACGCTGCGAGATGGAAAGGGCTGTGGGCCGTTGGCATTTCCGGTGCTTTAGTTATGCTGGGTGGTCTGTCCAGTTTCATTCCTTTCATCAGATTGTAGGCAGTGCAAATAATTGGGAAAACGTCTGGAACATTATCATTTTATTGCGTTGGGAATTTAATACAAAGTTGGGCGTTTACAACTCAGTGAGACCCCATGTTGAATACTGTGTATGGAGTCTGTCTCCTATTTTCAAGCTTACAAATTTATTGGAAGCAGTGCAAAGCAAATTTAAAAGACTAAAACCTGGAATGAGCAGAAAGATCTGAAATGTACTGCTTTTGAGGGTGGTTTTCACAATTTGATAATTATCTGAAGAGATAAAAGGAAATGCTAGGCTCGGAGGAAAAGGTGTTCCTGCAGATAGCTGGCACAACAGGTCAAATGGCCTCCTTCTGAGCTGTTACAATTAGGGCAACTAATCTACACGGAAGAACAAAATTTGAGTTTACAGAGAATATATGTTGAATTTTTGCAGGATTTACAGGGACTAATTTGCATAAAAAACAAGGGAACGTGTTAAATTATGGCCAAGTCAAATAATAGTGAAATCAGAAAGCACTTCAAAGATCAGTAGAAGCTTATAATTCTGGCACTTTCAAGGCACAGATCAATTGGTAGATCTTTACAAAGTAAAGATATCAAGGGATCTGAAGCAAAGGCGAGTAAATATTTTTGATGTACTAAGTGAATGGTGAAACAGCCTCAAGGGGTCATGGTACACAACAGCTCAAACAATAAAACGCTCTCCTCGGCAGGTCCAGAAGAACCAAATTAGAACCTCTCTCATAATGCAGAAATTTTCCAGCTCACAAGATTTCTTGCAAAAGTTTTACGATCAATTATAGTAGATCATGTTGCCTGACTTTAGCAGCTATTCTCAACAGGATGCATGGACAGAGGTCAGACTCACTCAGACATGTGCCAAACAAGTACAGCCTTTGAAGCTGTATCAGAGCAGCAATAGCAAGCATGGGGGATGATTCAGAGAGCATAAAAATAGGAAGATTCAGTAACATTCAAGAACTGCTCACTCCCAAATCCAGTCCTGTTGAAGGGCACCACATATGCCTATTTATATATTTAAAAAAGTACCAAATACAATCCAGATGCAAATGCAATTAATGTTTCTGTTCAATACTATGTTAAGCTCAGAACCTTCCTGTCCCTTAAGAATGACAGTGCTGTTAAACAACAGGTTATTAAATAACTTTTTTTGAGAACAAAGAACGATGGTGCGCCAGCCATTAAGATGCACAATTTGTCTGCAATTATTTAAGGAGTAGATACTTTTGAAATTTAGTTAAATTTAAAGTACTGAATAGAATAACAAAAACATGAAGATATTACCTCAGAAAACTGGGTTCATTAGAAATAAACACAGGTTAAAACGCTATGTCCATAGCCAGCTGATTTTACAAATCAAGCAGGTTGCACACTGCTATAATATTAGCGAGTTTTGAGATGATTTGTAGCTCAGGTTGAGGCTCTAGATGTAGGTTTGTTTGCTGAGCTGGAATATTCATTGTCAGACGTTCCGTCACCATACTAGGTAACATCAGTAAGCCTCTGGTGAAGCACTGGTGTTAGTGACCCCCTTTCTATTTGTGTGTTTCGGTTTCCTTGGGTTGGTGATGTCATTTTCTGTGGTGATATCATTTCCTGTTCTTTTTCTCATAAGCCCTATGCCCGAAATGTCAGTTCTCCTGCTCCTCAGATGCTGCGTGACCTGTTGTGCTTTTCCAGAATCACACTGTCAGCTCTGATCTCCAGTATCTGCAGTCCTCACTTTCTCCTGTATTTTAAAAGCGGCCTGACCAATATTTTGTACAGCTGCAACAAAATGCCCTTTTACCAAGACTCAATGCTCTGACCAATGAAGGCAAACATGCCAAAAGCCCACTTCACCACCTTATCTACCTGCAACCTCACTTTCAAGAACTACGAACCTGCACCCTCAGGTCCCTCTGTTCAACAACAATCCCTCCTGGACCCTACTATGGACTGTGCAAGTCCTACCTTAGTTTGCCTTATCAAAATGCAATACCCTGTAGTTATCTAAATTAAAATCCATCAGGAGCTTCTTGGTCCATTGGCCCAACTGATCAAGATCTCATTGTACTCTTAGATAACAATCTTCACCATCCACTGCACCACCAATTTTGGGGTCATCTGCAAATTTCCTAACTATATCGCCTATATTTACATCCAAATCATTTACAGAAATGAACAATGGAACCAAAACCGATCCTTGCAGCATGCCAGTGGTCACAGGCCTCCAGTTCAAATAGCAACCTTCTACCTCAGTATTCTACCACCAAGTCAATTTTGTATCCAAATGGCTCTTTCCCTGGATTCCCTGTATTTTAACTTTACTAACCAGAAGTGAGGACTGCATATGCTGGAAAATGAGTCGACAGTGTGGTGCTGGAAAAGCACGGTGGGTCAGACAGCATCCGAGGAGCAGGAAAATCGATGTTTCGGGCAAAAGCCCTTCATCAGAAATCCTGATTTTCCTGCTCCTCAGATGCTGCCTGACCTGCTATGCTTTTCCAGCACCACACTCTCAAGTCTATCTTGCAGGACCTTGTCAAAGGCCTTGCTAAAGTCTGTGCAGACAACGTTTACCACTCTGCCTTCATCTATCTTGTCAAAAACCCAATCAAATTTGCGACACATGATTTCCCATGCACAAAGCCATGCTGACTATCCATAATCAGTCCTTGCTTTCCAAATCCCCTCCAACAACTTAGCCATCAGTGATATCAGACTCACTGGTCTCTAGTTCCCTGGCTTGTCCCTGCAGCCTTTCTTCAATAAAGGTACCATACTAGCCACTCTCCAGACTTCCTCTACCTCACCCATGGCTATTGATGATAGAAGTATCTCTGCAAAGAGCCCAGCAGTCGCTTCCCGCAAGCTTTATCAGGAGATATCAAACTGAGGTTCCAGCCATCAATACAAAAGGAACTATGCAAAATGCTCTGCCTGCATCTTGACCAATGGCCTTCCATCAAATCAGAAACAAGTTAACTGAACATGTTTGCTGTATCATGCTGTGTCCAATGAGACTTGCTATCCAAGTCATTAACTACACAAAATATTTGGAAACATTCCTTTATTAGGTTAGTCCACCTTTAGTCAGCAAATCCCATTCTTCACAGAGCTCAAAAGGAGCCAGGTGCATGTTCCAAAACATGCAAACCCAGTCCAGTGCATAAATAGATCATGTACGTTGCAGGCCACGAAAATAGCTGCACCACAGACTCAAAAATAACTGTCAGAGCAGCTGACACTGTGCTGTCACTTAAATTTGCATTGCTTTAGCTCACCATGAAATAACCTACAAATGATCCACTTTTGGAAGGAACTCCTTCCTGAAATCTATAAAAATGATTCTTGTAAACTCAAGCTTTATGTTATCTAGTGGAATTCATTTAAACATTGGAACCCAGCCTAAGTTTAGACAACTGCACCAAGGGAATAGTTATCATTTTGAGTCATGATGAGAGATTCCCCTTGCAACAGAAAGCTACATGCAGCTCATGACAGTGATTTCTCCACATTTAAAACTAACATGTTACTTACGTGCTCTTGAAGTATCATTAAGAAAGGGTTTCCTGAAGTGTCGATACAAAGACTGACTGAACATTTGTCAATATCACGAGCTACTGGGCTTTGTATAAACTTAAAAATCACACAACACCAGGTTATAGTCCAACAGGTTTAGTTGGAAGCACTAGTTTTCGGAACACTGCCCTTTCATCAGGTGGTTTCAGAACAGCGCTCCGAAAGCTAGTGTTTCCAAATAAACCTGTTGGACTATAACCTGGTGTTGTGTGATTTTTAAGTTTGTACACCCCAGTCCAACACCGGCATCTCCAAATCTTGTCTAAACTTGAATAACGTTTTATTGATTCATCATTCAAACCTTCCCTACATTAACTTTATCCCAGCATGCGAATCCTATGATAGCTAAATAACTGGATTTGAGGTTTCCTTCTTTCTGTTCACATGAGAATTAGGGTTACCACTTCAAACTTAAGTCCTTCATTTCCATTCCCACATTGTTCATCTTTTTTGTTCCTCTATATCTCCCCCTTAGGCCACTCTCTTTTATCCTTAATCTTCTTAGGGTAATCTCCTCCCAGATGCCCACCCCAACTCTTCAGTACTGCAACCTTCCTGCTTTCTCTATCCCAGGCTTGCCTCCATCTCCGATCTGCCCACGCTTCCCCTCTGGGTCACTCCTGGAATTCTGTGAAGGGCCCACTGTCTCAATGCCCACTGCCAGCAACAACCCAAATGCACCATAATCACTCTCACAACAATCTGGCATATCCCCCAGTGTACCCCTGTAATGTTAAAAAATTTAGTTGGAATCTCTCTGGCCACAGATGTAATATTAAAGAGTTAAACTGCACTAAGTGAGTGGGGACAACATTCATGCGGGAATGCGAATCAGCCACACCCCAATTAGACAGACAGTCATTTGCTATTACTCCCTATTATCAAATTAAACTATCATTCAATCTCTCCCATTCAGAAATGCTTTCTGGCCATCCCCCACAGCTAGGACATCACACCTGCATGGTCTTGGGGAAATCACTGATCAGGAAATCGTCTGCATAATGATTCCCCAGAGATTAGAGCATTAGCGTTATCTCCATGGATGATCTCATCCTGCCATTGTACCTGGGGTAACATGTGACTGAGAGTAACTGGGGTTGACTGGAGTGGCATGTGGCTCTGGGGGCGTGGCCACAGTATCTATAAACATTGCAACTGACTTGTATAAAGGGGATGTGCTTTCTTTGTTCAGAGTCTCACTCTGACCTGATTTTGCATGCCTGTGAATGGAAGAGATTGAATGATAGTTTAATTTAGTAATAGTAGGGGAGTAGTAGCAAATGACTGTCTAATTGGGGTATGGGTGATTCGCATTTCTGTGTGAATGTTGTCCCCATCCACTTCCAGAACATTCATTCAGTGCAGTTTAACTCTTTAATAGTACATCAATGTCCAGACAGATATTCTAATTTAATCTTTTAACATTACATGCCCAGGAACTAGTCTTGTTTACCCCCTTCCTTCCTGACTCTCCATTCCCAGTGCTAATCCAGAGGGCTGTGCCTGTGGTCCAGCTATTACCAACACTCTCCTCACTTTCCTTCAGAGTGCAAAACGTAAGTGTAATCAAAGTCATCACCATCCACAAATTGGATGTCTACATCAACAGAGGCTGCAGGAACCTGGCTGAGGGTTGATGAGACTGGGGTGGCCATGGTGTTGTCGTCATTGGATCAGTAATCCAGAGACTAGTGCCCTGGGGACCGGAGTTCACATCCCATCACAATAAATAGTGACCTACAGTAAAACCCTGAATTGAAATGTCTAATGATGACCATTTGTGACGGTCGTAAAAACAAACCAGCTGGTTCACTGCTGTCCTTACCTGATCTGACCTACACGTCACTCCAAACCCACAGCAATGTGGTTTATTCTTAACTGTGATGTAATATCTGAATGTCCCTAACAAATCACTTAAGCTAAGGGCAATAAATGCTGGCCCAGCTAATAACACCCACATCTCTTGAATGCAAAAACAAGTGAATTTTACCTCTGTTCCTTTGACATTCAGTGACATTATTGTCACAGATAGCCCCAGTAACAACCACCTAGAGGTTACCATCGACTGGAAACTGAACTCTACAAGTATAAATGCTGCGGCTACAAAAGCAGGTCAGAAGGTAGGAATCCTGCAATAGGTATCTCACCTCCTGACTCCCCAAAGCCAGCACAAGGCACATGGAAAACTCCCCAGTTGCCTGGATGAGTGCAGCTCGACAAATCCAAGCAGCTTGACATTATCCAGGAGAAAGCAGCCCACTGGATTGGAACCACATTCCTAAATATCCACTTCCTCCACCACCAACACATAGTGGCAGTACTGTCCACTATCTACAAGAGGCACTCCAGCAAAGATCATTAGACAGCACCTTCCAAACTCAGGACCACTATCTAGGAGGAGGACAGCAGATACCCTGTATATGGGAAGCAAGTTCTCCTAGAAGCCATTCACCATCCTGATGTATAAATATATCACTGTTCCTTCACTGTCACTGGGTCAAATTCCTTGATTGCATAAATGGACTGCTGTGATTCAAGGAGGCAGCTCCCCAAGAATAATTAGAGTAAGTCAATAAATCATGGTGACATCCACATCCTAAGATGAAAACAAAACTTGTCCACTAAATGAGCCTCCTTGTCTGTGTACCTTCCACCACTCGCCCTGCCCATTGTCATAGTGCTCAGTAGCCTTGACCCGAATGGCTTGTTAGATACCAGCTGGAGAACTCCTAAATGACAAGGCTAGTATAAATAGATTTTAGGCAAAGATGCTTACTCTGCGTACTTCAATGACCCAGTGGCATGTGCCAAAATCCTAATGTGGTATTTAGGGACAAATGCAAATGCACAGCGCAGAAACCATTTTGGAATTCAAAGGGCGGTCACAGCATCTAATAAAAGAGCCAGGTACAATTACACGGTGACTCTAGGATGGTAATTGGAGGCATCCACTGAGCTGCTGAAAAAGGCTCCATTATAAACATCCTTCTTTTTAACAGATGTCACCAGCCATGTATCTACATTTAGTTCACTTGCAGAATAACCTCATTTCTCATCAGCAGCTGCCCACAGTGCCAAGATCAAAATCAAGGCATTACCATCAATGGTAATCAGGGCGTGGAACTGCTCTCAGCAAACTATGGCAAAAAATATTTCCCAACAAGCCATTGCTTGGGAAGGAGGCCAAAAAGAGACTGACTAACTAAAGAGATATTTACCAAAAGCTAGACAGCCCGTAGCAAATAGTGTTGGCGTTCTTTAATCAACATAATAATCTACCTAAACAGCAATAATATTGGCATTTGCTGTAAATATGGGATCTGATTTTAACCACTGATATGGTTACCTTTAAAAGGCAGGCCAACAAATATCAGGGTTTTTTTCGCACTGTACAGACTTGCTGTAATAGCTCCAGAATGTCTATCCAAAGCTGCATTGTTGGAACAAAATGTTTCCTGCATAAATAATGCTGCTCAGTTGTACAATACACCAATCAGCACATCTTAAAAATCCATTGATCAAATTTAGGCCAAATTAGCTTAAAATTACTGAATTACAAAGTAGAACAATAAAACCTTCTGTTCAGAACTCTTCAGGCAATTGAACAATCTCGTAATGATTCATTTCCAGATATAAAAGCATATACTGTGATGTTGGAGAGCCCAACTAAAAACATCTAACAGCATTTGTGAAGAGAAAAACAGAGTGAACACTCAGGATACAATAAGACTCTTTAGAACTTCCTGGGTCCATTATATGGTTTGCAGGATACTGGCCATTTTCTTTACTTTAATTTCAACACGAGCACTGAGACTTCATGGCCTGTCATAAAAGCTCAAACTCTCCAAATTGCTCCATTTCTACTGCTTTTTAAATAGTTAACGTTTTGAGTCCTATATGATTTTGAAACGTGCACTCTGTTTTTCTCTCTGTAGAAGCTAACAGACTGCACTGTTTTTAATTTCAGATTTTCAGCAGGAGTTTTGCTTTTAAGCCCTAACTCCATGTTCCAATATTCATTGAAAAATCCAGCAGGTCTGGCAGCATCTGTGGAGAGAAAGCAGGGTAAATGTTTCAACTCCACTGACCTTTCTTCAGAACTGATTGCAGCTGGGAAAAGATTGGCATATATGCTGAAGGTGGGGGCAATATAAACAATAGTTGTTGATGGAGCCGCGACAGAGAATAAACCACTTGGGCAGACAAAGGAATGGGTAAAGATCAGCCTGGGAGAATCAATAGCTGCTAATGGAGGCTGTCAATGGGTTGGTTGCAGTAGCAGCCAATGTGACAAGGCCTGGTGTGTCAGGGTTGGGATAAGGACATGGGAAAAGGTGGCCTCATTCCTGATGAAGGGCTTTTACCTGAAATGTTGATTTTCCTGCTCCTTGGATGCTGCCTGACCTGTCGTGCTTTTCCAGCATCACTCTAATCTTGACTCTAATCTCCAGCACCCACTTCTGCCATGGGAAAAGCCTCTCAGGTCCCCAAATTATTGTACACTATATTAAGCCATGAAGGCTGCAGGATCCACAAACAGAAAAAGGGAAATTCTTTCAGCTTGTGCTGAGCTTTACTAGAACACGGCAGCAAGCCCAAGACAGACGCTGGCCAAGGAACAAGGTGGAGTAAACTGAGCAGCATCAGAAACTTTGGGTTTTTTTTTTTACACACGACATAGGCATTCTACAAAGCGGTCACCCAGTCTCTGCTTCATCTCTCCAGTGTAAAGGAGGTCACAATGTGAGCAGCGAATATAGCAGACAAGATTGGGTGAACAGCAGGTAAAGTGCTGTGCCTATCATTTACTCCTCGCCCTCCCCATCACCCCATGTTCAGCAATGATACCAATCTTTACCTAGCTACAATCAGTTCTGAAGAAGGGTCACTGGACCTGAAACATTAATTCTGTTTTCTCTTCACAAATGTTGCTAGATTTGCTGAGTTTTTCCAGCACTTTTTGATTTCCAGCGTCCACAGTTCTGTTTCGTCAGCCAATAGGGAACTTCAAACCAGCATCTACAGGAAAACAACACATATGGACCAAATATTGAACTACAGAAGCAATCATCCTGACACCCACAAACTAAGCTTCATTAGAACAGGATGCTGCCTGACCTGCTGTGCTTTTCCAGCACCACTCTGATCTAGAATCTGGTTTCCAGCATCTGCAGTCCTTGTTTTTGCCCAACACACACTGCAGCACAGAGGAATGACGCAGAGCAGAGGAAAATCACCTATACCGTGTATTCAAAAAGAACGGTTACCCCATGAACACAGTCCGCCGATTTCTCAACAAACGCAAACAGACAAAACAGGTCCAGAAACCCTAGCCACTCTCCCCTACATCAACGACATCTCGGAAATGATTGCCAGACTACTCAGACCCCTTGGCATCATGGTAGCCCACAAACCCACCAACACGCTAGAACAGCAGCTTGAAATGAACTTGAAAGACCCTAAACAAACAAGCAAAACTTATGTAATTTACAAAATACTGTGCAAGGACTGTAACAAACACTACATTGGACAAACAAGTAGAAAACTAGCCACCAGGATACATGAACATCAACTAGCCACAAAAAGACATGACCCTCTCTCACTCGTATCCTTGCATACGGATGAGGAAGGACACCACTTCGACTGGGACAATACACCCATCCTAGGACAAGTCAAACAAAGACACGCATGAGAATTCCTAGAAGCATAGCATTCCAACTGGAACTCTATCAACAAACACAGAGTTAGACCCCATCTACCACCCTCTGAGAAAAGGAACAGGAAGTGACATCACCACAGGAAATAACATCACCAACCCAAAGATATAAATAGAAAGTAGGAATTTTCAGCAGTGCTTTGCCTGAGGCCCACTGAAGATGCTATCTAGTATGGTGAAGAAATGCCTGGAAATCAACCTTCCAGCTCAGCGAGCAAACCTACATTCAAAACATAAATCAATAGAAATACAAACTGATGTCTCATCCCAACCAATACTGTTCTAAAACTGTCAGAGGAAGAAGGGTATCTTGTAGGTGCTCCTCTTTCTCAAGCCAAACTCAAACTTCCACAGCAGGATTCAAGCCACCATCCTCTGGGTTACAAGTCTAATACGATAACAACTACACAGTTGCTGGACACAGATGAATGCACCTTCAAATAAGGCACTGGAATCACAACCTTTAAGAGATGTGGTGTTGGTGGTGAGACCAGCACTTATTACCCATCACCAAACGTGCTCAAGACTGCAGTGTGAGCTCCCACATTACGAATCACGGAAGAAGTATTTTATGATTGTGTGCAATTCAGAGATCCATGATTTCACGTCATTTTAGTTTCTAGATTACTAAACAGTGGTGGAAGGAAGGAATCTGGTCCAAGGACAAAATTCTATACAATAAGTGTGCTTGAACATGGTCTGGCTATACTTCATACTCCCTCAGATTCCCATCACAAACTTCAAAAGCAGACATTCAAGACGAATCAACATCAGTATTGTACAATTAATGGCAGGCACCACTCCTTAATACAAATCAGTATTAAGGAAATGGATTGTTTTCTTAAAATGACAATACTGAGACAGGTGATTTTATTCTATATTTCAGTAAAACTGCCAGCTTTTGAAACTGCCCTGACCCCATGTGAGGCCATGTGACTTGGAACTCACTATCCTGAGATGCGGACCAAAGATCCCTGTTAATGGGAAAATTGTTCACCTCAGCTATTGGGCCACTTGTATCAAATCACAAATGTTATGACTGAGTTAAAAGTTCAAATATTTTAACTCAATAATTACTAACTATGCTGACCAGCTGAGCCTCTGACATTTTCAGAGGGATACAACTTTGGGAAAGATTAATACAATGCATTTCTAAATAAAAGAAAAACTCAAAAAAAATCTCAGCTCATTTAAAGGCAAGAGTTTTCAATTAGCTTTAAAAATACATTCATATTCAAATGTTTGTGTGCGATTTGGGAAAGCAGTCTTTGTACTTTAATACTGTATTAACTTCTGAATGACACAACAGGCTCTGTAGTCCTGGAGCCAGGCTCCTTCAGGCAGAGGTTACATTGTACTGAACTGAAAGCCTATTCTGCAAAAACACAAAACCATTTAAAAGACAGTGTGCAGCCAGTGAGGGAGAATCACATCTCCTGATTCTAATGAACTTTTCAAAGCAGTGTAAGAGACTGCCTGAAAGCAAAAGGTTAATTGTCAAGCTGCTGGGAACAGGGAAATGAGTAATGAAGCCCACACCTATCCTTTAACAGAGGTAAATTTATCTCCCAGTCAAGCTACAAAAATTCAATAATTCTCACTATGCCCTTGTAAGTTATCCCCTTTATGGTTCCATTCACTGAAACAGCTCACATCAAAATATAAATGAACTGGAAGCTAAAACTACCTCCATTTGAATAAAAAGGCATTAAATTTAAGACAGCATACAGCAAATGAACAGTGACAGTCCCTTACTGCCTTTTGCTGAACTAAAGATTAAAGTCATTTAAATTGGTTTGGCTACAGCATCAAAACACAAGGTCAGAATCAAACCCATTCTGATCTCTTACAGTCAGTTACACACCAGGTACTACATGGCAGGGAAGAACAAGCCCATCAGAAATGCCATCACTCTCAGAGCAATGTTTTCAGAGTCATTCTCAGCCTGTTGCATTGTTCCAATTCAAGGAACAATACCTCACCTTTGCACGAAGCACTTTACAGTGTTCTGCTTAACAATCTAAGGTAGTTGAGCTCATTGTAATCTGTATTGCCATTTGGTTGCATCATTCTTTGTTCTGTTATTTCTCCTGTTTCTCCCACTTGCTTTTAGATGCCACCTATTTAGGATCCTGCATTCACACCAGCTCTGGAAATACTTTTAATATCTTTATGTGTCCAGTACCATTACATTTGGCCCTACACTGTGTATTTCATCCTTCACTCAGTTCACAGACCTTCATTTTAATTCTTTTTCCTGCTCTCGGACCTTTCACTTGCTCAAAACCTAATTCATTTCCCAATTCGGATCAAAGGTCACAGGTCTGCAATGGTAACTCTTCCTTTCTGCCGGACCATTTCCAGCATCTTCTGCTCATAGTCTCCACTGACTTCTCTCTCTTTCGGCTAGTATTCATGAACCGTCATCAGCCGCAAGCAGAAAAAGTGTCAGGATTAAATCCACAATCGTATCAACTGTTCTACCCCTGTCCGCCATGCGTAAACACACATTTCAATAGTAACATGAAATCTTCCAACACAAGGGTCATAGGATTTTCGAGGGAGCACGCTCTGAGGCCGTGAATAGAGAGATGCTAAGGCAAAGGTGCAGTCAGAAGTGGGAGGGAGCACACTTCCTCAGCTGCCCAGATAAGCTTAAAAAAAAAGAGAGAGTGCACCATCACGAGAAAGTTGAGATGATTGTTGCTCAAGCAGCTGCTGTTAGGGACTATGCTCCTATTCCAGAAATGTGGAAAAATGTAATTTTCTACATGAGTGAGTATAGGGAAAGCAAGAATTCATAGGCACAGAGAGGAAGCTGATTTATTAGTAAGGGCAATAATTTCTACTTTCCAATAATCTATTGTGTTGAGTTAATAGTACAAGAAACTTGAGAATTTTGACCATTTGGCTTAAATTTTGGTTAAGAGTAATTTAATGTAAAGGTACAAAAGGAAAGTTCGGTTCACGTGCTGCATAATCTTCAACGCGTGAGACATCTTAGACACTCCTGACAGTCTGGATGACCAGATCTGCAGGAAGTGTTACTGCTTTGACTAGTTCATCCACAATGTTTCGGAGCTTGAGGCATTGCAGTGCATACACAAGGCTGGAAGTTACATGGACAGCAGAGTTTAGACATGGTCGAGGGTGTCAAACAACGTCAAACTCAGACACCATGTTTGACAGGCTTGAGTGTGCTTTTGAGGAGGTAACTAGGTATGTACAAGCGTAGTGCACGTTGATAGAGTCCACGTGGACTTCAGGAAAGCTTTTGACAAAATGGTACATGGGAGACTTGTCAAGAAAGACCGACCCCATAGGATCCAGGGTAATGAACAGGATCCACAATTGGTTTAATGCAGGAGTCTGGGTTCAGTGCTGGGAACCTTGCTGTTTGTAGCATCCATTAAATGACCCAGACACAAATGTTGGAGGCTTGACCAACAAGTTTGCAAATGATGTGAACTTCGATGGTGTGGCAACTAGTGAGGAGGAAAACCTTAGGCTATAATATAGATGGGCTGGTCAGATGGCAGAACAGAGGCAACCAGAATGTAAAAAAGGTAACAGCCAGGAGGATAAGGTATTTATAAAAGCATATTGAATACTTGCCTTTACTTTTATAAAATGTGCCATGTCTAATAAAGAGGTTATGATGGTGTTTTATGATTCCTGAAGAAGGGCATGTGCCCGAAACGTCGAATCTTCTGTTCCCTAGATGCTGCCTGACCTGCTGTGCTGTTCCAGCAATAAAGTTTCAGCTTTGATCTCCAGCGTCTGCAGACCTCACTTTCTCCTCCTTTATAAGATGTTAGTTAGGCCGCAGTCAGTATACTGTGCAGAGTTCTGGTCGCCACACTTTAGGAAGGATGCGATTGTACTGAAGGAGTAGAGGAGATTCACCAGGATGTTGCCTGGACTCATCTCTGAAGGAAGATTAGTACCAGGATTGTTTTACTCAGCACAAAGAAGGCAGGGAGGTTGGGAGAGAACCTGATTGGTGCAGACTCATGGGTCAAACGTTGTACTCCTGTCCCTATTTCTTATGGTCCTAAACTATTCCCCTTAGTAAAGGGGTGAAAAACCTTACATCTATGCCCAATGGCAAGTGGCAGAACTTCTAAAGACTTCACAGGACTTGAAACATTACCTCTGCTGCTCTTCCCATAGGTGCTGCCAAACCGGAGTATTTGTTATTTTTTTAAAAAATTAAACTAGAGTAGATGACGCTTGATGGATAGCACACAATGGATCACAGGGATTTGATCCATGCTGAAGAACTATGAAATGTTTCACTTTTGTTTGAAATGGAATTGGTAATCCAAGTCTCTTTATAACCAGTGAGGCACTTCTGAAGTAGAGTCACTGTTGCACTACAGGGAAATGGCAGTTAATTTGCACTCAGCAAGATCCCATAAAACTGCAATGATAGGATTAACTCTTTCATCGATTTTTTGTTTTGGTTCTGTAACTGTATGCTTAGATGATAACCTACAGATTACCCGTGCTTCAATTCAGCAGTCAACAGGACATATAACTAATGCGGGCACTGCACAGATACAGGACTATCAGCACTAAGTCAGTGTGCAGAAATGAATGAGCTACGCAAAAGAAACAGTCCCATTAGTGCATGCACACCTTAAAGTGACCACACAGGCAGAAATGGACCATGCACAGTGAAGAATTAGAGGGAATGTGATTATGATGGCTTCTCGTTGCCCATATCTGATGAGAAAGGCCAGTAACCATTGTAACTGCAGGTGATCTGCAGTTAAAAATAAATCATTTATGCATCTTTGAATTATAAGGACATCAACCAATGTATATATTCTGAGAGAGGCAAATTTCTCATTTTTATTACCGACCCTGTCAATCGGATTGGTGAGAAGGATCCCACTGCACTATTTGAAGCAGAGTTTTGCAAACGTCTCATCATCACTTTTGAAAACCAGAATACCTCTCTGTTGAATGCGGTGTGAAATTAGCCACTGCGCTTCCTTCAAAACATGAAATAGCGGGACAGAGTGACTTGCTAGGTGAGGACCATGCTCTTCCCTGTTTGTAATGAGAAAAATGACTTTTCACAAACATTTCTGCAATTGTTTGCTTTCCACAAGTTCCTTCTGTAATTGTTTTAGGAATTAAGATTGACAGAAGGAATATCACTGTTTGCCCAGGGTAAAAAAGTAGACTTGCATTTATATAGCACCTTCCTCGACTCCAGGAGATTTGAGAATTCCTTACATCCAGCCAAGTACTTTAAAACGTGGTCAATATGGCAATGCAGTAAATTCAGTAGAAGGTCAGAAAAGAGGTGTGCTCTCCATCACCCCTGGGGACTGACTGGGTTTTTAAAGAAATGGATGAAGGAGAGAAACACTGACTTCTAAGAACCACACCTGCCATGATCAAACAGCTCAATGTCACAAGACTAAATGTTCACATGATGAATAATCACTTAAAGAGGAACCAGAACTTAACCAACTTTGGAATTCCAGTCAGCACATCCATTAGAGTTATGTGGAAACTAGGCAAATAAAGAAGGTGGCAGCAATGGAGACATTTGACAGCTTGTTATTACACACACTCAGCCCCAAGTTCCCTCAGGCAACAGCCAGGTAAATATCCTACGGGTGAAATAATTCTTATCACTCAGGGCTGGTCTTTAACATTGAATGCAGAGAGAGAAAAAAAGAAAGAAATTGACAGGCATTACTCATGGATCATCATATGACCATTATCTGTAATAGGATGACTCAACAAGTTGCTAGCAGGATGGAACTAATATAGTTACACATTCACAACGACTTCATTTTAATCCTTATGCTCTACAAGAATAAAAATCAATCATCAATGGCTCATTAAAATAAACTCAGAGTTTGGATTTGTCATCTTTTGCAGTATCTCAGCCAAATGCCATGTTTTACGTACAAGGCGAGACTGGAGTTTATTTAGTATCCACACCCAATGACATCATCTTGGTCGACATGAAGCAGAGAAGCTGTAATTCTGAACTGAAAATTGCAGTGTGCTACATTGATGGAAGTCACCTCACCAAGAAAGAGTCGCATAGAACTCGCTGAGGCAAGTTAAGTCAAGCTCAGCTATGAGAACACAGCTCAGCTGAATTGTTTGTTACCACACTGGTTGCGCATTTTAAGATTCAGGAACTGGTGGACAGTCAAATGTCACTTCAAAACTCACACAAAGAGCTGAGCTCTGACAGCAGACAGAGGAAATTGGTCATACAGCCCTTAAACCAACTTCACATTAAATGAGTTCTGAAGAAGGGTCACTGGACTCGTAACATCTACCCTTCTTTCTTTCCACGGACTGTGCCAGACATACTGAGTTATCCCAGCAATTTCTGTTTTTGTTTCAGATTTTCTTGCCAATCAAGTCTAACAATATTTTGGAGCCACATTGTATTTACCACCCTGTTTTATATTTATCATAAACTTCAGTATTACAGGAGGTTCCCTTATCCAAGTCAGCAATATAGTTTGTAAGCAGTTGTAAATCTGCCATCTGGAAATGACTCATTTATCCCTACTTATTTTCTGTTTGTTAACCCACCTTAAACCTTGCTGACGTCTTAAACCAATCTCATGAACCTTTGCAACCTTATCTAATTAAATCCATTAGCTCCCTTCTACCCTGCTAACGCACCTCAAACTTTTCAAGCACATCAATACTTCCAATCAAAGTTGATTTTGTCTTGTCATTAGGTGACTCCAGGAGAAAATGAGGACTGCAGATGCTGGAGATCAGAGCTGAAAATGTGTTGCTGGAAAAGCGCAGCAGGTCAGGCAGCATCCAAGGAGCAGGAGAATCGATGTTTCGGGCTTATGCTGCCTGACCTGCTGCGCTTTTCCAGCAACACATTTTCAGATTAGGTGACTCCACCCAAGCATGAATACAGTCCGGACTTTATTTCGTTTTCATTATGGCAGAGGGATCAGATTAAGGCTACAACGTACCCTCGGACCATCTCAGTATTCATGATGCGCTAAAAATTACCAGCGTCTTCACTAAGAGCTTGGTTCCTGGAGCTGAGGCTCCACTTACAAGTACATAAGTATGCCCTGAAGACTGTACCATTAATATTAATTGTATTAATGAATAATGTATCTATTTGCTGTGAACAGAACGTTTCCTACTGAACCTGACAGAATTAGTGACACTGCCCAATTTCACTCTTGGCAATCTTAACTTGGCATTTGCCTCACTTTGGTCACTTATTTGGTTTTGCGCATTTAACAATTTCACTTCTCCCCAGGAGTATCTAGATCTTGGCACAACACCCAAACGATTCTTTCATTCAACCCCTTTCGAAACACAGAACTCGAAGTAAGTCTTAAACTCTTAGAAAGCACTCAGAGGAAGTTTCAGAGATCAGTAAAAAGAAAGAGGCACTACTCTGTATTTTAACCTGATAAATACTCAATATCAATAAGAGGCAAAATCCCTATTAATTTGCCATATATAATTTTACAGGTAATTCTAGTATAACATCTATTTCATCAATACAAATCAACTATAACGTGATTGATGTTGTTTGGAGAATGCAAACTTTCTAGCGAACAGTTCTAGCAACTTTCTATTCGCGATCTTCTACAGCAGGATACTCCATAGTGCAAGGTTGCAGGGGAACTCACGTTATACCAGAACTCCCTGTATTTAATATCCGGAAGCATCCTCATTAAAGGGCACTGCCTCAGTGCAAACTTCTTAAATAAAAAGAAAACCACATCACTAAAACAGCTTGCTGGAGTTTGGTCAGAGATATAGAGTTTAAGGCATGTGTTAAAAAGGAGAGACAGAGGTCAAAGTGACACAGGGGGGGAAAAGTGAACAGCTCCAATGATGGGCAAAGCTGGTGTGTACGATGCCAACAGTAGTGAATGGAGGGAGAACCAAATAGCTCATTGAGGAAAGGCAAATGGCACATGTGTAGGAAAGGATGCAGGCTGCAGAGTGCTGGATGAGACGAAGTTGGAATGCAGGCTGCGGGAGAACTGAAATGACAAAGGCATAGGATGCAACTGCACACATCCAGTTATTAACACGAAAATAGCATGAATGTGATTAACCTGGATGCTTCTAAACCTTGACCAAAATACTGTCAGAAGCTGAATTTTGCATTTTCCCAAAAGGATCCTTCTTTAAAAGGGAAGTCACTGAGAAAGTCAAACACCGCATCGTGTGTGTTAGGAATGAATTCTAATCAAACTCAAACATTGCAGCAAGTTTCATTTGAATAATAAGACTTTTTAATATAAAAAGAGATACAGGATATAGAAATACCAGTGCTCATGAATTCAACCAAATAATACTCAAATTCAGACTCACGGAAGTCTCACAAAACTGACAATTCAATTACATAAAGGGCTGGTCCATTCATGAATTGGAGCCAACATGTTCCCATCTGAGAAGCAATGGTCATTTAAATCAAAACAGGTCAGAGCCAGGAAGGAAAACATTGGTACTGATCTTGCACTGAAAAACAAACTCATTTCAGGAGGAGGTCACAATGGGCTAGTAGGTCTGACAATTACAGTACTTGTTTAGATTTCTGTTGGAAAGCTTCTAGCACAATAATGACGATTCAGAGTTCCAAAACATATGAACAGCATACACCCATAACCCACGGAATTACTTCAAGCTGGTCACTAGTTAGAAGTATTACAAACAAACAGCACACAGTACTCCCTCTGTTCTCATTCCTAACTCAACTTGCATTTGCATAGCACCTAGAAGATGCTTAAAAATGGATGTTGGAGGTAGCGAGATGGTGTAACAACACTGAGCTAGTAAGCCAGATGTCTGGGACCAACAGAAACATAGACATGCAGGAATACATGTAGTCCATTTGACCCCTCAAGCCAGCTCCACCATTCATTCTGATCATTGAGTTCAATACCCTAATCCCTCCAACCCCTCAAATCCATTACAATTCTGCTCTAAAGAGCTCAACTATTAAGCTCTTTCAGAAACAAACACATCTGACAAGAACAGACCAGTTCATCCTAGAACACAACCCTAATACACAAAAGCTTACCTATGAGGGGTACAACATTAGCAGCAAGATTAACAGTAGGGACATAGTTGGCAAACCCACCTTAAAGAATAGGGCGGTATTCCCAGTGTCCAAACTCCCCAAAAGTTAGAAAGAAACAAACGTCACTTCAAATGCGGAGGTTTGATCAAAGCAGCTGCATTCACTGAGAGCTGGTAGTACAAACCCACCCAACCTGTGGTCTGGGCAGCTCTGGCTATGATAATGGGTGCACAGGAAAATTCCAACAAATATTTACTTTGCTCAAGAAAAAGTGCAGTACTACAATGGAAGTTTACTCCTTTTGCAAAATAGTTTTGAGTTGAGGATATTTTCATTGGGGTGAGGTGGGGACTGTGCAGAGAGGAATCAGTCATTCCCAGCAGCACATCAGTATTACAGACAAACAAATCTTTACATTACCCTATGCCAATTTAGTCCATAAACAGCCAAACCGACTACAAACCGACCGACTCCCACAGCTACCTGGACTACACCTCCTCCCATCCTGCCCCCTGTAAAAACGCCATCCCATTCTCCCAATTCCTTCGACTCCGTCGCATCTGCTCCCAGGAGGACCAGTTCCAAAAACGCACATCCCAGATGGCCTCCTTCTTCAAGGACCGCAATTTCCCCCCCAACGTGGTCGACGATGCCCTCCACCGCATCTCTTCCACTTCCCGCTCCTCCGCCCTTGAACCCCGCCCCTCCAACCGCCACCAGGACAGAACCCCACTGGTCCTCACCTACCACCCCACCAATCTCCATGTACAGCGCATCATCCGCCGTCATTTCCGCCACCTCCAAACGGACCCCACCACCAAGGATATATTTCCCTCCCCTCCCCTATCAGCATTCCGTAAAGACCACTCCCTCCGTGACTCCCTCGTCAGATCCACACCCCCCACCAACCCAACCTCCACTCCCGGCACCTTCCCCTGCAACCGCAGGAGGTGCAAGACTTGCGCGCACACCTCCCCCTCACTTCCCTCCAAGGCCCCAAAGGAAACTTCCATATCCGCCACAGATTCACCTGCACCTCCACACACCTGCACCCGATGTGGCCTCCTCTATATTGGGGAGACAGGCCGGCTACTTGCGGAGCGTTTCAGAGAACACCTCTGGGACACCCGGACCAACCAACCCAACCACCCGGTGGCTCAACATTTCAATTCCCCCTCCCACTCCCACCCCACCAAGGATATGCAGGTCTTTGGACTCCTCCATCGTCAGACCACAACAAAACGACGGTTGGAGGAAGAACGCCTCATCTTCCGCCTAGGAACCCTCCAACCACAAGGGATGAACTCAGATTTCACCAGTTTCCTCATTTCCCCTCCCCCCACCCTGTCTCAGTCAAATCCATCGAATTCAGCACCGCCTTCCTAACCTGCAATCTTCTTCCCGACCTCTCCGCCCCCACCCCAGTCTGACCTATCACCCTCACCTTGACCTCTTTCCACCTATCACATTTCCGACGCCCCTCCCCCAAGTCCCTCCTCCCTACCTTTTATCTTAGCCTGCTGGACAAACTTTCCCCATTCCTGAAGAAGGGCTTATGCCCGAAACGTCGAATCTCCTGTTCCCTGGATGCTGCCTGACCTGCTGCGCTTTTCCAGCAACACATTTTCGGCTCATAAACAGCCAAAGCCCATTTTGAGTGCTCCTTTGCGTTAGTACCATGTCCTCAGTCAAATGATTGGAGAACTACAACAGGAGTGTCAGAGTATTCACCCCACACTTTGCAACGCTAATATTACACAATTAAAGACCCTTTTCTGTGAAATTAAATAAACTTTTGAAAAAAAAACACAACTCTGCAGCTAAGAAATTACGAAGTCTACTCAAAGGTTGTGGGTCCATTGAAAAATCTCAGACCACAGGAATGCCCCTGGATAGAGGGGCATTCAGCCTGGTCAGGAAAATACAACAATAAATAGACATTTAACTCCGCAGACGTAAAAGTAGAATATGATATGCGACCTTCATGTAACAGTTTCCTAATGGATTACTTATGGGTAAAACTTCTATCTTTAAAGGGAATAACAAAAAAAGTTCCAATTTTGGACACTTTCCGCAGTTCTGGATGAAATTCTGTCAGATTAAACCCACAGAGAAGAATGCAGGGCAATAAATTAAGTAGAATCAGTGATCTTAATGACTTTTTCTCTCGTTCATGAATTCTGTTTGCAGCAGAACAGTTCACCTCCACAGCAAGGAGCACAATTATCTAAGCCAAAATATGTTAAGTGTGCAAAAGGTATCTAACTGGCAGAGATATCAGCATCTAGACACGTGACAACAGTGTTGTCACTTTCCCTGATACTTACACCATATGATGGAATGCAGCAAATTTGTTGAAGAAGAATATGACTTTTACATTTAGGATATTTTTTACCGTCTTCCCTTCTGATTATTTTAACTTGCCTCAGATTTTCCAGTGTTGGCACAACTTAAAAATAAGAGCATAATTTTTTTTAAAAAGATTAGATGCTGTGAAAAGAAAAAGTTTCACAAACTTCTTGTTTTATTTTTCAGAGTTTCGTTCTAACTGTATTCTTAAGTTACCATTCAGGTGAGCTTTAAATTTTTAAAAATATATCGCATTTTAATTAAAAACTTTCAATGTGAAGCTTTTAGTTTACATTTATCTGTCAAATGATGTGCTTTGTTTTGCATTGAAGGAAAAGAGCAACGGTCTGTCACACAATGTTTCATTTTGGAAATAATTTCAAACTTCATTTAAAAGTTTGAATTAATTTAGTCAAATATACCACTGTCAATTCAACACTTTGTGCTCCTGAGTGTGAGTTAGCGTTGCTAGCTTGCACCAACTCTATTGCGGAGGTTGAATTCCAGTCACTTCCATCAAGTGCCTCGGACAATTAACATAGTTGCCAAAGTAGCATTTAGAAGGCAAAATACAGTGGATGCTGGAGGCCTGAAATAAAGAGACACTGTTGGAGAAACTCAACAGTTAACAATATGGCACCACAGTGGCACTACCTTGCCCACATCTGGTATGTTTTTTAAAAACAGACACAACCTCATCAGTTCACTAACCTTTGATCACAACTAGAAAAATATACACATCTAAGACATGTTCATCAAAACTTTGCTTGGACAAGGACACCACCACAAAAGATGGCCTTTTGAGTCAAGCCCTTTTTGAGTTCAATCCTAATTGCCTGGCCCAGTCAGATTTACCAGAATCAACTAAGCTGGCTGATCACGATTCACACTAACACTGTAAACATTTAACAAGATGCATATGACAGATTTCACATGAGCCTGTTGATTTGGTGAGGCTTCACTGCTCTAAGAAACAGCTTGGTTAGAAAGGAGCCAAGTTAGAGAAGATGTTTATACGCATTTAGACTTGTGGCAAGAAATCTACTCGGACACGTAGATTCCTCATATATACAAACCCACACCCACCCACACAGGTCTGAGTTCATGGAGTGGTGGGGCAGTGGGAACTTGTGGCTGGTCACTGAAAGTAGGGAGTGTGCTGTTTGAACAGGGGGATGCAGTCTCTTTGGGGTACAGGGAGAAAAGAGGGCAGATTGGAGTGTGTGGGGAAGGGGTGCTTTTTGGGGTGGCAGATTTTGTAGGGTGGGATGTTTTAATTGGCTAAGGTTGGAGGGGATGTGTTTTATTGGGGATGGGAGAGGCTGGGCTGGGAACAGAGGAGGAAGAGGAATGGGGGGGTAATTTAGGGAAGAAGATAGGAGATTTGAGGGGTGGGGGATGTGAGAAATAGAAGGGTGGAGAATCCAGAGTGAAGGGATGGGGAGGGAGGGAGATCCAGAATGAAGGGATGGAGGAAGGGGGGAATCCAGAGTGAAGGGATTGGGGGGGGGGGGGGGGAAGGGGGAATCCAGAGTGAAGGGATGGGGGGGGGGGGGGGGGGGGGGGGGAGAGGAATCCAGAGTGAAGGATGGGGGGGGGGGAATCCAGAGTGAAGGGGGGGGGGGGGGGGATCCAGAATGAAGGGATTGGCGGGGGGGGGGGGAGAATCCAGAGTGAAGGGATTGGGGGGGGGGGGAAGGAGAGAATCCAGAGTGAAGAGATTGCGGGGGGGGGGGGGGGGAGGGGGGAAGGAGAGAATCCAGAGTGAAGAGATTGCGGGGGGGGAAGGAGAGAATCCAGAGTGAAGGGATGGGGGGGGGGGGGAGAGAAAGGGAGATCCAGAATGAAGGGATGGGGGGGGGGGGAAATAGCGTGAAGGGATTGGGGGGGGGTCCAGAGTGAAGGGATGGGGGGGGGGGGGGGGGGGGAGAGGGGAGAGAATCCAGAGTGAAGGGATGGGGGGGGTGGGGAGGAGAGAATCCAGAGTGAAGGGATGGGGGGGTGGGGGGGAGAATAGAAACAGGGCTTTGAGCAGTGTCTTCCCAATGTCTGGGGTCCTCTTCCACTCCACTACCCCAATCCCCCCTCGTACCCACACCCTGTCCCCCCCTTGTCCCCGGTACCTCATGTTGTTCCGCTCCCCCTCCCCCATTCCTAACCTGTCACCTCCCCCTTGCCCTGATACCTCTCACCTCCCTGGGCCCCCAGGTCCCACTCTCTACCTCTCCCTCCTCTCCCCCGGGTCCCCCCCCCCTCCGGGCGGTCCCCCTCCCTCCGGGTCCCTCCCTCCCCCCCGGGCTCTCCCCCCTCTCCCCCGGGTCCCTCTCCCCCTCCCCCGGGAGGTCCCCCCCCCCCGGGCGGTACCTCTCTTGTTCTTGGTGCCGTGTTTCCGCGCCGCCAGCAGCTCCTGGTCGATCTTCTTCTCCAGGAATTCCTGTTTCTTGGTCAGCAGCTCCTCGGTGTCCCGCAGCTTCTGGATGGCCTCCTGAGGGGTCGGCCCTTTGCCGGCCTTGGCCGAGCTGCCGAACAGCTTCCCGAACACGCTCATGGTGCGGTGCCCCCGGGCGGACACGGGATCCGGATCGAGATCGGGATCGGGATCTCCCTCAGCCTCAGGCTCAGGCTCCGCCGCCTCTGAGCAGGCCCGGAGCACGCACACCAACGTCACCGCGCCCTCGCCGTGACGCAATCACGTCTCTACGTCTTAAAGGGAACGGACCGATCCGCCGCCTCCCCTTAACTGTCCGCCGACCAATATTCTCTTAAAGGTCATTCCTCCCAACACAGGAAAGACCTCATTGGGGCAGGTTTCTTTACCAAACCCTCCCCTACCTCAAAAACCACTGAAAAGTTGAACGTTATTGACTCCCCCCGAGAAAGATACAGATATTTTCCTGAAAATAATCCGGAAGACCTTTGCTCCATGAAGATGATCTACATCTTACCCCCAACCCTCCTGTTGTGTGTCCACCCTGCCCTCAACACTGGCCACCACAGCATGCCCCTGTGGCGTTCATACCACTGCGTTTCAAACTATACCCGGTCCTCTATGTCCTATCAATAAATATCCTCTTGAAAGCGACAGGCCAAGAGCTGGGTGGCACGGTGGCTCATTGGTGATGTTAGAAACGAAAATCGCTTCTCAATAATCGCTCTAGACAAATTCAGGAAAACAAAGTTTTATTAACAAGTCAAGTCTGCAGAGTCGGGCACCCTTAAAGAAAAGGCGCGCTGAGGCTTACAAAGTCTCCATTATTTATAGGACAAGTCCCTCCTCTCCTTGGCTCCAACAAGCCATGAGGTTCACATTCTTAAAAACATCATTATTTTTATCACAAAGTCTGCAACAAAAGGCTCCAGAGTCTCCAAAGTTTGTTGTTTTTCTCACCCTGTAGTCTTATCAGTCAAAAGCTTTAATCTGAAACAGATGTCAAGTCGTACTCCCATCCTGGAGTCTTATCAAGAAAGGACTCATCCTTCTCTGCTGTGTGTATGGCTTCATTAATCAAGAGCCTGCTCGCTTTCACTATAACTCACAAATTGTCAGCATTCTGCACAATTTAAACTACTCTACTTTTGAGTATATAAAATGGTTGTTAGAAAAGAAACAAAGGTTTTGTCTTTTATTATAGATCAGTCTGTGGTCCAGGCACATCTTAAAGTTTAAACCGAAATTACCTCTTACAATTCCACCCTTTTCTTTCTTTAAGATGTGCCTGACCAAGATAAGCCCCCCCCTTCCCTCAAGGGCCCGGGAAATCCTTGGTCTCTCGCAGCAACATCACTTTAAGTTCCCGTGTCCCATGTTGTGGAACCACTACTGCCTGGAGTCGGGAAATATTTTTCTGAATTAAAAACTGAATACAGGGAGTTAGGCAGGGTAATACGAGAAGAAGAATCATGCCGCCCCCAACCACCAGCAACGCCGTGCGCCACCAGCTACCACCTAGGAGACCATCCCACCAATACAGTCCAAGTAGAGTTCATTATTACTGTCTTTTCAGTTTTACCGACAACGGCTTGTCCCCTTGCTCGCATGTCCAGGTGCTTTCTTCTTCAGGCGGAACGGGCCCCTTTATCCTTGATGCGTGGACCCACCCTTTTTCTTTCGTTCGAACAGCTGCCTCAGTTGTTAACAGAACCAGGAACGGTCCTTCCCACCGCGGCTGGAGCTTTTCGGCCTTCCAGGTCTTAACAAGTATCCAATCTCCGGGCTCCACCTTATGCAGGAGGAAGTCGAGCGGCGGAGTCTGAGCCAGGAGACCTTTCCTTCGGAGTTCTGCAAAAGAACGGGATAAGGCCAGTAAATAGGTTCGGATAAATACATCCCCCCCTTGTAGAGTGGGACATCCATCAACCTTACTCCAATACGGTAATCCGAAGAGCATTTCATAGGGGGAAACCCCGACATCTCGGCAAGGTGCCGTACGTATCCTCATTAGGGCAATGGGCAGGCACTTTGGCCAGGGTAACTTAGTTTCTAACATCAGCTTAGTCAATTGGGTCTTGAGCGTGCCATTCATTCTCTCAACTCGACCCGAACTCTGAGGATGCCAGGGTGTGTGGAATTTCCATTGGATGCCCAGGGCATTACAGATCAAATGGTGTAGCTTAGAAATAAAATGCGTCCCGCAATCGGAGTCAATAGATTCCATTATGCCATATCTCGGGATTATGTTCTCTAACAACAGTCGGGCCACGGTTGGTGCATCGTCTTTGGCAGTTGGGAAAGCCTCTACCCAGTGAGTGAAATGGTCTACTATTACTAGCAGATATTTCCATCTCTGTACTGGGGGTAATTCTGTAAAGTCAACTTGGATCCTCTGAAATGGCCTAATCGCTAGGGGCTGACCACCAGCTGGCATAGAACGCATGGCTTTCTGATTAATACGCCGGCAAGTGGGGCATCCGACTACCTCTTGTTGGGCTAATGTGTATATCCCCCTGCATACATAGTCTCTCAGGATTGTGTCACACATGGCTTGCACCCCCCAGTGGGTCTGATGGTGTAATCGGCGCAGAATACCCCGGGTGATCTGTTTGTTCAGTACTTGTCTCCCATCAGGAACCGTCCACTTCCCGTTAGTATCTAGCCGGGCACCCAATTGATCCATTTTATCAATCTCCCCCTGGGTGAAGACGGGTTGTTTAGCGAGGCCCTCCCTCAACGGTATTAACGTTAACAATTGAACGGATTTTTCGACCGCTGCCCGCTTGGCTTCCTCGTCTGCCAACCGGTTTCCCACCGCTTCCGGTGTCGACCCCTTCTGGTGACCGGGTACATGGACTACTGCAAGTTCCGTAGGTAACGCCAGGGCTTCCAACGTTAGGCTGATCATTTGTTCATGAGCTAATTCCTTTCCCCGGGAAGTTATCAATCCTCGCTCTTTCCAGATTTTCCCGAAAGTATGAACGACTCCGTATGCATACTTTGAGTCAGTATATATGGTCCCCACTTTCCCTTCCAACAGCTTCAGGGCCCTCTGGAGGGCGTACAACTCACAGGATTGGGCTGACCACTTCCCGGGCAGTCGTCCAGACTCAATCGTCCGTTTCGTTGCACCATCTATAACAGCATAGCCACTGTATCGTACTCCACTGATGCACCGGGAGGACCCGTCGATATACAGTTCCTGTCCCTCACCCAGCGGGGCTTCTTGCAGGTCCTCTCGGCTTTTGGTCTGCAAGTCCACAAATTCCACACAATCATGCTCCTGTTCCCCGTCTGCAGGACGTCCGTACAGAAACTGGGCTGGGTTGCAACTGAGATCTTTTGCAAAATTGAGATCGTTCCCGGTCATCAAAATCGTCTCATACTTTAGGATGCGAGAGTCTGTTAACCAGCGGTGAGCCTTCTGAGCCAGTATGGCACTAACCGAATGTGGGGAGTATACTGTGATCCTTCCTCCAAAGGTAAGTTTTCGGGCCTCTTCTACTAACATTGCCGTAGCTGCCACTGCCTGTATACAGGTCGGCCATCCACGTGACACAGGGTCTAACATTTTTGACAAAAATGCAACCGGCTGACGTTTCCCTGCCCGCAGCTGAGTGAGCACACCCTGGGCAATTCCGCCGGCGCTATTAACATATAACTGGAACGGTTCCTTCAGGGTGGGTAAAGCCAATACCGGAGCTCGAATCAGTTTATTTTTAATAATATTAAATCACTGCTCCTCCTCATCTGACCAGTCCACCTTTTGTCCTTCTTGTCCCAGTTTGTCGTACAAAAATTTTACTAAAGTGGTGTAACTTTCAATCCATATCCGGCAATACCCTACTAGTCCCAGGAATTGTCTGACTTCCTTCTTCGTCCTGGGTATTGGCATACCCGTAATTCCTGATATTCGTTCTGGCGTGATACGGCGGTGCCCCTTACTGACTTGATGGCCCAGATATCTTACTTCTCGCTCCACAAACTAGAGTTTTGTCCTGAAGACGCGTAGACCCTGTTTCCCCAGGAAGTTCAACAGGGCAACGGTGTCTGCTCGTACCTCCTCTTCTCTTGGTCCTGAGAGTAAGAGATCATCGACATATTGGAGCAATTGATTCTCCGCGTTACACTGAAATCCTTCTAAGATCTGCTCTAGTATTTGTCCAAACAAATTGGGTGACTCCGTGAATCCCTGCGGCAAGACCGTCCATCTTAACTGTCGCTTTCGTCCTGTGAAGGGATTCTCCCATTCAAAGGCAAAAAGGTTCCGACTTTCTTCGTCAAGGGGGCAACTCCAAAAAGCATCCTTCAGATCTATTACGCTGAACCATTCATGTTCGGGGGGAATTTTACTCATTAACGTGTAGGGATTAGGTACCACCGGGTATCTAGCCTGGACTACTTCATTCAACCCCCGCAGGTCTTGCACCAGCCTATATGTCCCGTCCGGCTTCCTCACAGGGAGTATTGGAGTATTGAAAGGGGACATGTATTCCTCCAGTAGTCCATCTGTGATTAATCTTTCTATCACAGGTTGTAACCCCTCCCGTCCTTCCATAGCAATCGGGTATTGTTTCCTTCTTACCGGGCCTCTTCCTGGTAACATGGTGATTTGGAGAGGTTTGATGTTTAGACCCCCTCTGTTCCCCTCTCGGTACCAAACTTCCGGGTCTATTTGTTGATCATCTTCTTCGGTGAGGGCGAACAACCTTACCACCATTTCCCCGTTACTTGGTACCGTTCCGATCCCTAGTTTGACCTGCAAGTCTCTTCCTAACAAATTAAATCCCGCCAATGGCAGTAGAAGGAGGTCTCGTTTAGTAGTTCTGTTTTCATATCCAATTTCCACGTCCTCTACCACTGGGACTTGTAATTTCTGTCCTCCAATTCCAGATACCCCCATAACCTTTCCTCCTGCTCGGGTGCCGGGGGGTATTTGGATTATACTTGATCTTTCGGCTCCCGAGTCCACCATAAATGTGATCTCCGATCCTTGGGGCCCTACTTTCAAGTTTACCAGGGGTTCCTGTCGATAGTCCTTTTGCCCCAAGGGTAGGAACCCCCGACCTCCCTAATCTTCCTCCATCAGGGCGTACGACCTCACCTCCCGCTTGTAGCGGGAGCACTCCCGTTTAAAATGTCCCTCTTCATTACAATAGTAACATCTGAGTGTCCTCTTCGTTTCCCTGTCGCGGTCTCGCGTTCCTCCACTCTTCCTTTGTTCCGGCCATGGTTCTCTTTTCCTCTGCTCTTGCCACGACTCTCCCCTTTCCTGTTTCTGCCACGGCTCTCCCTTTTCCTTTCTTCCAGCTGTCATTTGTTGCACCGTTTGCATCATTATCTTTGTCGCCTTCCTTTGCTTCTCATCGTCCCTTCTCACAAACACCTTTTGCGCCTCTCGTAGTAATTCACTTAAAGATTTACTATTCCAATCATCCATTTTCTCTAACTTCTTTCGTATGTCCGGCCAGGCCTTTGATACAAACTCTACCCGTATGAGTTGTTGCCCCACGTCCGTCTCAGGGTCCACCCCAGCAAACTGCTGCACATTCTTCCTAATCCTGTCTAGGAAGTCCGTAGGGGTTTCCTCCGGGTTTTGATGATTACCAAAGGCCTTGGTAAAATTGTGCCCCTTTGGGGCTGCGTGTCTTATTCCTTTTATCCAATATTCCCGCATGTCTCTCATGTTGCGCCGTCCTCCCTCCGTGTTCTTATCCCACTCGGGGTCGGTGAGGGGAAACTTCTGCTCCCCTCCTTCTCCCCCCTCTCTCTCCCAGACCAAGAGCGCAGCTTGTCGTATCATCTGACGCTCCTGGCTAGAGAACAATGTTTTCATGATGGAACACATCTCTTCCCACGTGTAAGTATTCGGACCCAGGAACTGATCCAATTGTTCAGCAAGTCCCATGGGGTCCTCTAGTAGACCCTTCATCTCCCTCCTGAAATTCCGTACTTCAGTACTCGTCAAGGGGACGTTCACATATCCCGTCCTTCCTTCCTCGCCCCCCATGGGCACTTCCCGGAGTGGATTCATTCTTGCAATCGAGACAGGGTTTTGTCTGTGACCCTTTTCAGCTTGAGATCTGGTCTGTACCCCTGAGATAGTTTGTGATTCCTCCCCATCTTCTTCCCCTTCCCCTGAATCGTCGTCACCCGAAGGAACATTCTGTGGGGCAGACGGGGTCACGTAGGGCAGCGGTAAGTGATCTAAAGGGTCCCATTCTTTCTGCCCTTTCGAGTCTTTATTAGTTACCTGCATTTGACAAGATATCGTAACCGGCAGCCAACAAAGGGCATAATCACTTTCTTCCAGATTAACATCAGGTTTTGAATTGACATATAAAATGAGGGCTTGCCGGACCCAGTCTTCGTCAGTACCGAATCTAGGCCACCACACTGAGTCGCCCTGAATAGGTTTCTGTGACCACTTTTGACAGTATTTTACCATCTTCCTTTTAGATTTTCCCTTTCTTCCAGCCTGATCCCAATTATTTAGCATTCTCCCTAACGGACTATCGTCAGGTACCCCGGGGTATGTGTCATTGTCCCTGTTTAAGCCTACCTTTCCCTTAATCACCTTAGATCCCTTATTTCCCATTTCCGAGGACTTCGTATTTTTCCCGTGATAATCTATCACAATGTAGCCAATTCCCGGACCTTCAGTCCCGTGATCGCCCAGGTTCCTTTGCAGGCACCCTCGGTCTTTGGATTCCTGTGTCCTACGTCTCTGTGACACAAATCACAGGCACCCCGTAGGTACACGTTCCTCCTCAAACACGGTCTCTGCAAAATCCCTCACAGGCGAGCCCCGGTCTCCAGATTCCTGAGTCCCACGTCTCTGTAGAAAAAAAATCCACAGGCACCCCGTAGGTACCCAGTCCTCCGGAAACACGGTCCCCGCAAGTTTTGTCTTACCTGGGTTCGGTGCACCGAAATTACTCGATCGTTAACCGTCCCCACTGCCTCGGGTACACCCCTCCTTTGTTTTCCTGAGCCTCCCGGATATCACTCGCTCAAGCCGCGCGGGGCGACAAGCAAGGAATCAGGGACTGCTGAACTCAGCAGGGTGCACCTTCTCCGATATCCTTCCTCAACTCCCCTTGCGGCCGGAGTGTTGATCCCGGACGAGCCCCCAAGTTGTTAGAAACGAAAATCGCTTCTCAATAATCGCTCTAGACAAATTCAGGAAAACAAAGTTTTATTAACAAGTCAAGTCTGCAGAGTCGGGCACCCTTAAAGAAAAGGCGCGCTGAGGCTTACAAAGTCTCCATTATTTATAGGACAAGTCCCTCCTCTCCTTGGCTCCAACAAGCCATGAGGTTCACATTCTTAAAAACATCATTATTTTTATCACAAAGTCTGCAACAAAAGGCTCCAGAGTCTCCAAAGTTTGTTGTTTTTCTCACCCTGTAGTCTTATCAGTCAAAAGCTTTAATCTGAAACAGATGTCAAGTCGTACTCCCATCCTGGAGTCTTATCAAGAAAGGACTCATCCTTCTCTGCTGTGTGTATGGCTTCATTAATCAAGAGCCTGCTCGCTTTCACTATAACTCACAAATTGTCAGCATTCTGCACAATTTAAACTACTCTACTTTTGAGTATATAAAATGGTTGTTAGAAAAGAAACAAAGGTTTTGTCTTTTATTATAGATCAGTCTGTGGTCCAGGCACATCTTAAAGTTTAAACCGAAATTACCTCTTACAGGTGAGCACTGCTACCTCACAGCACCAGGGGCCTGGGTTCGGGTCTGGCCTCAGGCGACTGTCTGTGCAGAGTTTGCATACTCTCCCTGTGTCTGCCGGGTGCTCCGGTTTCTTCTCACAGTCACAAAGATTAGGTGCATTGGCCAGGTTAAATGAAGGATTATGGGGTAGGGTGACATGCTCTTCAGAGAGATCAGTGCAGACTGGATAGACCAAAGAGCTTCTATCTGCACAGTTCTGAATCTATAACTAAATGATATAAGCACACAAACGTGAAATTGGAGCATAAGTAGACCCCCTTGAGCCTGCTCTGCCATTCAGTAAGATCATAGCTGGCCTATTTATGTTTTGAATCCCACATTCCTAATACTTGATTGTCCTGCTTTATAAGGACTTATTTACGTGTTAAAAATATTAAATGATCTCCACCTCTACCACCTTCTGAGGCAGAGAATTCTGAGTCAAAGAAGCCCCTGAGAAAAATGTTCTCCTCATCTCTGCCTGAGTGATGGTAAAGCAAAAGAGGGAAATCCCTTTTGTTTCTTGCATTTGCAGTGGCTGGTGTGATGATGATTTTGAATGACTGAAGATGATTAAATATTATAATTCTAAAAAAAACTTAAGTGTGGAAACAGGCCCTCCACACCAACCCTCTGAAGAGTGACCGACCCAGACTCATTCCCCTACCCTATGTTTACCCCGACTAATGCACCTAGCCTACACATCCCTGAACACTATGGGCAATTTAGCATGGCCTATTCATCTAACCTGCACATCTTTGGACTGTGGGAGGAAACTGGAGCAAACCCATGCAGACACAGGGAGAATGTGCAAACTCCACACAGTCACCCGAGGCTGGAATCAAACCCAGGTCCCTAGTGCTGTGAGGCAGCAGTGTTAACCACTGAGCCACCATCCCACCCCTTACGTGATGTGTAAGGAATCTCAGGGAGTCCCTCTTCCACTGCAACTCCCAGGTCATTTCCTCTGCCCTGAAGCTCTACTCTATGCTACTCTCTCCCCACCCCCACCCTCCCCTAGCTTATCTCTTCACGCTTCAGGCTCACTGCCTTTATTCCTGATGAAGGGCTTTTGCCCGAAACGTCGATTTCAAAGCTCCTTAGATGCTGCCTGAACTGCTGCGCTCTTCCAGCACCACTGATCCAGAATCTGGTTTCCAGCATCTGCAGTCATTGTTTTTACTTAGTTGATTTTAACCCTACTGCGAATCCTCTTGCAAGGATGTCTGCCTTGAAGAAGTTTTCCTCCTCTCTCTACAAGAATCTCAGGGAGTCCCTCTCCCACTGCAACTCCCAGGTAATTTCCTCTGCCCTGAAGCTCTACTCTATGCTACTCTCTCCCCACCCCCACCCTCCCCTAGCTTATCTCTTCACGCTTCAGGCTCACTGCCTTTATTCCTGATGAAGGGCTTTTGCCCGAAACGTCGATTTCAAAGCTCCTTGGATGCTGCCCGAACTGCTGTGCTCTTCCAGCACCACTAATCCAGAAAGTAAGGATGTAAGAGTCTGAAAAAGTTAATACTTCTGCATCTCCCACTGTGATCCTTACATTCCTGTCATACATCTGGCAAGCAGGCAAGCTTCCTGAAGAAGGGCCTGTGCCCGAAACGTCGAATCTCCTGTTCCCTGGATGCTGCCTGACCTGCTGTGCTGTTCCAGCAATAAAGTTTCAACTTTGATCTCCAGCATCTGCAGACCTCACTTTCTCCTCCAAGCAGGATATCCCAACCTAGAAGGGATAAGGGCAGCAAACACACAGGAACACCATGACATGCAAGATTCATTCAAAGTGAACAATGTGCTGACTTTGTTGTTCTTCTCTGACATTAGATCAAAATCCCAGCACTCCCTCCTGCGTGGACGCTGTCCCTACACCCCAGGACTGCAGCGGTTCACAAAGGAGGCTCACCACCACATTCTCAGTCATCACCCTCAACTGTTCTTAGTTTCAATTATGATTTCTTCTCAGGATCGTGGGCTTCTGCAATGGTTCCTCCAGTTTCTGAACGGGAACTAGGGATAGGCAATAAATGAAAGCCACTTTCTAGCTGTTGGAGTATTTTTGTAGAAGAATTAACATTCATCAGGCTAGGACAGGCTAAACAGCGACACGTATGAGAATTCCTACAGGCCTGGCATTCAAACCGGAACTCCATCAATAAACACATCGATTTGGATCCCATCTACCATGCTCTGAGAAAAAGACCGGAAATGATATCTTGCATCCTAAGAAACCAAGACACATAAATAGAAAGCGGGACAAAACACAAGCGCTTCACCGGAAGCTCACTGATAATGTTACTTCGCATGGTGGCGAAACGTCTGACAACAAACCTTCCAGCTCAGCAAGCAAACTTACAACCAGAACGTCAACCTGAGCTACAGGTCTTCTCAAAAAATCACTAATCACTATTGCATTGAAATACCACCACAGAAGCCTGCCTCATTGCTTTGACCCATGCCTCATGTGGAGTGGTGCATCTTAAGCTATGTAATCAGTTCTGTCTCTGGAATGGAGAGTGTTGTCCAAGGACCTTTAGGGATTAATATTAGTGATTGTTATTGTAATGTGGGATCCAGCAGGTAACCTAAATACAGTAAACTCTCAAAAATTCAATGATAACTTTCCTGTTGCTATCCAATATGGTGTCACGGGAACTTTATCCCTTATCTGAGAGGTCAGAAGAAGACTTGGTTTTAGCATCACCTGAAGGGTGATGTCACAAATGTCCATTATATATCATTATTGCTTGGGAAAGTAGAGAAATAATGTTTAAGTTTCACTTATATTTCTATATTGTGAGGGATTATGGGATGACTGGAGATTTCTTTTATTTAACCATGATATTAAAACCCTTGAGGTGAGTAGTTGGAACACAGAGCACAGAACACAGACCAGTACAGCACAGGAACAGGCCCTTCAGCTCACAATGTTGTGCCAAACCTGAGGCCAAATTAAACTCATCCTTTAGGTGTGCCCTTGCTCCATATCCCTCCATTTCTTGTATATCCATGTGCTTAAAAACCCCTTAAACTCCCCTATCGTATCTATCTCCACCACCAGCCCTGACAGCGTGTTCCAGACACCTACCAATCCCTGTGTAAAACATTTGTCTCTCACATCTCCTTTGAATTTTCCCCCCTCACCTTAAGCACATGTCTCCTAGTTTTAGACATTTTAACTCTGTGAAAAAGGATTCTGACCATCAACCTTATCTGTATAGCTCATAGACTTCTTTACGGTGTCCCCTCAGCTCTGCCACTCCAGAGAAAACAACCCAAGTATTTTAGCCTCTCCTTAAAGCTCGTATCCTCTAATCCAGGCAACATCCTGGTAACCTCCTTCTGCACCCTCTCCTAAGCCTCCACATCCTTCCTGTAATTTGGCAACCAGAATTGAACACGATACCCTAAGTGTGGCCTAACCAAAATCTTATAAAGCTGCAACATAACATCATAACACTTGTGGATTCAGTGCATTAAGAAATCAGGATGGAACAGAGAACACAAGTCCTTGTTGCATGGTGACAGTAACCTAGTAATGGTCAAAGTTTAATCACCCCAAAAAAGTGTGCAGGTTTCACGCAGTGAGAACGTTCTATAGCTGCAGATGTGCTGATAGTTGAGCAGACTCCAAAATAATCAGTGCAGGAGAAACGTCATCTTGAGTGGCTTAGAACTCAATGAGAAAACACTCCAGAAATGGTATGTTTTTGAAGAGCCAGGGACGACATCCTACACAGCAAATATTCCCAGAGGTCGTAAATGGTCCTATTACACAGACCTGGATTAAAGAATCATTTTATAAGTGGAAAAGTTGCAATTGGAGTGAAGGAATTGGTTTTTATCTTTTTGAAACCTATGTTTAAGGAACATTTGTTGAGGAGGAAATGGGCTGGGTTGGAACTTGTTAAAGAATTATAGGAAGTTATATTAAGTAATGAAAATAGTATTGGGTAATGCAGAAACACAACTGATTACAGTCATGCCTGCTGGATATGGAGTTTTAGATTGAAAACAATGAAACCATCCCTGAGATTTGAGTATCTTATGGTTGTTGCTGAGTTGTAAAAGGGTTCAATTATCCTTTCTGATATTTGTAGCAGGACCATTTTCAAATATAAATCACACAACACCAGGTTATAGTCCAACAGGTTTAATTGGAAGCACTAGCTTTCGGAGCGACGCTCCTTCATCAGGTGATTGTGGAGGGCTCGATCGTAACACAGAATTTATAGCCTATAAATTCTGTGTTACGATCGAGCCCTCCACAATCACCTGATGAAGGAGCGTCGCTCCGAAAGCTAGTGCTTCCAATTAAACCTGTTGGACTATAACCTGGTGTTGTGTGATTTTTAAATTTGTACACCCCAGTCCAACACCGGCATCTCCGAATCATTTTCAAATAGTTCTTGTAAAGTGTAACTTTTTAAAAATGTTTTGAGTGCAATAAACTTTTAGATTCTTCTGTGGAAAGAACATTGGCTGTTGTGAATTTGTTCACTGACTGACCTTCACAGTAAACAAAAATTTTAAAACTTACTCAGGTATCTCAAACGTTCAGTACTACCATCAGCTAGTGTCATAACGAAGTTGGGGCTCTGTGTGGGATCAGAAGAAATATCAACAAAACTTTAAAAATGAGTAATTGAGGTACTGGGTTTAGAAACAGGAGCTTTCCTGTCTACTAGTTTGTGGGATGTTGGTACCACTGGCTGGGCCAGCATTTATTGCCCTTCCCTAGTTGCCCTTGAGAAGGTGGAGGTGAGCTGCCTTCTTGAACTGCTGCTGTCCACCTACTGTAGGTTGACCCACAGCGCCACTAGGGAGGGAATTCCAGAATTTTGACCCAGCGACAGTGAATGAACGGTGATATATTACCAAGTCTGAATGGCGAGTGACTTGGAGGGGAACTTTAAAGTGATGGTGTTCCCATGTATCTGTTGCCCTTGTCCTTCTCAATGAAGATGGTCGTGGATTTGAAAGGTGCTGTCTGAGGCTCCTTGGCAAATTTCTGCAGTGCATCTTGTAGATGGTAGATACTGCTACTACTGAGTGTGATAGTAGAGGGAGTGGATGTGGGACCAATGAAGTAGGCTGCTTTGTCGTGGACGGTGTTAATCTTCTGCAGTGCTAGCGAGTTTTGAGAAGATTTGGAGCTCTGGTTGAAGTTCTGCATGCAGCTTTGCTCGCTGAGCTGTTAGGATCATTTTCAGACATTTTGTCACTATACTAGGTAACATCATCAGTGAGCCTCCGGATGAAGCCTCCAACCTGCTTTCTATTTAAGTGTTTAGGTTTCTTTGTGTTGGTGATGTCATTTTCAGTGTTGACGTCATTTCCTGTAGTGACACAATTTCCTGTTATTTTTCTCAGCGGGTGGTAAATGTGTTTGTTGATAGAGAGAATACTAGTGAGAGTGGGTCATGTCGTTTTGTGGCTCGTTAATGTTCACGTATCCTGGTGGCTAGTTTTCTGCCAGGATACAGGAACACCAACTAACCACAAAAAGACATGATCCTCTCTCACTAGTATCCTTACATATGGATGAGGAAGGACACCACTTCGACTGGGACAACACATCCACCCTAGGACAAGCCAGAGACACGCATGAGAATTACTAGAAACATAGAATTCCAACTGGAACTCTATCAACAAACACATTGACTTGCACCCCATTTACCACCAGAGCTTCATCCGGAGGCTCACTGATGATGTTACCTAGTATAGTGACGAAACGTCTGAAAACAAACCTTCCAGCTCAGCGAGCAAACCTACATTCTTGAATGCTGTTGTGAAGTATGTCACAAAGGTTGGATTTGCAAAATGATTTTGGCTGTTAAGATTCTTCTGAGAATAAAAACTTTGAGAGGGTATTTTTTGAGATCTTTGGCTTAGCAGCTAAATTGAACATGGCGGCACAATGGTTAGCACTGCTGCCTCACAGCGCCAGAGACCCAGGTTCAATTCCTGCCTCGGGCAACTGTCTGTGTAGAGTTTGCACATTCTCCCCGTGTCTGCGTGGGTTTCCTCCAGGTGTTCTGGTTTCCTCCCACAATCCAAAGATGTGCAGGTTAGGTGAATTGGCCATGCTAAATTGCCCGTAGTGTTAGGTGAAGGGGTAAATGGAGGGGAATGGGTCTGGGTGGGTTGCTCTTTGGAGGGTCGGTGTGGACTTGTTGGGCTGAAGGGCCTGTTTCCACACTATAAGTAATCTTAAAAAAAATTGTGTAAGCCGAAGATGCTTACAATGATTATCTTTTGTTTAGAATTAAAAGGAGGGAAATCACAAATGGACAGGTCACCACGAGAGTTATAAAGTCATTGAGATGTACAACATAGAAACAGACCCTTTGGTACAACCCGTCCATGCCGACCAGATATCCCAACCCAATCTAGTCCCATTTACCAACACTGGCCCATATCCCTCCAAACCCTTCCTGTTCATATACCCATCCAGATGCCTTTTAAATATTGTAGTTGTACCAGCCTCCACCACTTCCTCTGGCAGCTCACTCCATAACGCACCGCCTTCTGTGTGAAAAAGCTGCCCCTTAAGTCCCTTTTAAATCTTTCCCCTCTCACCCTAAACCTATGCCCTCTCGTTCTGGACTCCCCCACCCCAGGGAAAAGACTTTACCTATTTACCCTATCCATGCCCCTCATAATTTTATAAAACTCTATAAGGTCACCCTCAGCCTCTGATGCTCCAGAGAAAACAGCCCCAGCCTGTTCAGCCTCTCCCTGTAGCTCAGATCCTCCAACCCTGGCGACATCCTTGTAAATCTTTTCTGAACCCTTTCAAGTTTCACAACATCCTTCCAATAAGAGGGAAATCAGAATTGCATGCAATATTCCAACAGTGGCCTAACCAATGTCCTGTACAGCCGCAACATGACCTCCCAATTCCTGTACTCAATACTTTGACCAACAAAGGAAAGCATACCAAACACCTTCTTCACTATCCTATCGACCTGGGATTCTACTCTCAAGAAACTGTGGACCTGCACTCCAAGGTCTCATTGTTCAGCAACACTCCCTCGGACCTTACCATTGAGTCTTGCTCTGATTTCTTTCGAACTCTTTTGGAACTTTGTACATTTTCTCTAAATACATGTATATGTAAATGTTACAGTGAGCTGGTTATCAACTCAATCAAATTCTACAACATGAATCCAAAGGCCCAACTACCTTATCTGTTTGAAAGTAAAGACACCATGCAAGGTCTGCCCAGGTTTCTGAGACAGTATTTTCCATCAAATCTACATCTGTAAATGCACCATCCAGTCAATAGTAAAGTTGTCATAGTCCCAGAGGACCACAGGCTGTGTCCTCTCATTAGAGACAGAAAACTGGTGGTAGTTTAACCTGGGGGTGACCAGTTTCAGGGCAGGGTAGAAGTTGACCTCAGGTAACCTCAGCTGGTATGGGATTTGAACTGTTGCTGTTAGCATCAGAAACTAGCCGCCCAGCCAACGAAGCTAACCCAGCCCCATTATCATTGCTGTTTGTGGGAAACTGCTGGGACTATATCAAAAAATACTTCATTGGTTATGAAGCATCTTGGGATATCCCGAAGCTTGTGGAAGTTGCTAGAGAAATGCAACTCTTTCCTTCTTCTGCGTTCCAAAGAGAGGATACCTTCACACGGAGCCACACCGAAACGTCACAGAGATCACACCATTTCCCAGATCAGTGATGTCACCTCCCCCCCTCAGCTGGATATAAATGAATTGAGGGAAAACCTTTTCCTGTTAATTGGAAAAGTGCTTTTTATTTGTGCATTTGATGGCTATCACGCACTGCGAATTAGCAGAGATACGATAAAGCCAGCTTCAAGTTTCCAAACTGACCTTTGTCAGTTTGAAAGAATTCTAGGATGAAGGGAGAACAAGGTACAGAACAACCTCGATTATCTGAACAAGACGGGCAGGGAGTATTTTGTTCAGATAACCGATTGTTCAGGTAACCGATTGTTCAGGTAACCGATTGTTCAGGTAACCGATTGTTCAGATAACTGATCACGTTTTTACGGGACCTTGAGATCTTGTTTGGATAATTAACGTTTGGATAACCGGGGTTATTTTGTACAAAGTTTTTAATCATTCTCTCTGTCAAGACAGCTATTGATATATTCATATTTACATATATTTATTGAATATATATAAAAAAAACTAGTCTGTGCTGTAGTGGAAAGGTCCGTTCAGAGCCTGGTTATTCCGAGGCTTGGATGTAAACGGGAACGGTAACCATAGTTACCCCCTGACTGCTGGGCAGCTCGGTCAAGGTGCTGTTGCCTGGGCTGGAGATGGTCAGCCAGTTCTGGTTGGTGTTGGTGGTGGCATTTGCCTCCTCGGACTCTGACAGGACGATGACATGCTCCTCCCTGCGCTGCCCGGCCTGCCCACCGTCCGCTCCCTCCTCTGTCCCAGGGGCAGTGTGGCTCTCAGCCGGGCCCCTCTTGGGTTTGCAGGGGCCCCGGCGGCTACCGGGACGCCGTTTCCGCGCCTGGCGTTCCTCCCCACGCCCGGCGAACAGCCCGCACCGGTGCTGCTTGAGGTATTTCTCGCGGGTGAAGCCTTTGCCACAGGGGGCACAGCGGATGGTGTAGGTGTCTGTATGCGAGTGCTGGTGCTCCATCATGTGGGCGCGGCGGCTAAAGCTCTTGCTGCAATACTGGCACTTGTACGGCTTGATTCCTGCAGCCAAAACAAACAAAAACACAAACTAAATTACATTTAAAAATCTCCTTCAGGAAACCCCCATCAGCACAGCAAGGCACTTCCAAAGTGTACAACACACTTCACAAAGGACTGACAAAATGGCACATTGATTTAAATAAAAATATGATTCTCTCACTGGATGTGGGCATCACCGATAAGGCCTCCACTTCTTACCCAGTCTTACCTCTACCAGGAGCTGAATTTAGATTTTTCAAAGGGCAGTTAAGGGTCAGTCTCATTGCTGTGGGACTGAAGTCACGTATAGGCCAAACCGGGTAAAGATGACAGATTTCCATCTCTGAAGGACATTAGTGGGTTTTTTCCAACAATCGATGATAGTTTCACAGTCACTGTCACTGAGACTAAAGTTTTACGTTCCAGATTTTATTAACTAAATTTAAATTCTACCATCGGGTGTGGTGGGATTCAAACTCACATCCTTGGAAGATTAGCCAGGGCCTTTTGATTCTAGAACAGCAACAGTACCATTGTATGACCATGCCTCCCCTAAACCATATAAGGTAAGTGGCATTTCGATTGAGGCTTTTGGAGGGGTTTGAGGGGACTGGATGGGTTACCTAGGCAAAAACATTTTCAGCTGCTGGGAGAGTCTAGCAGCTCTCCCATGGTTACCGTGGAGACATAACATCACACCATTCAGGAGAGAAACTAGGAAATAAGGCATCTTCTCCTTTTTCTAGAGAGGGACATACAAAAGAATTTAGAGTCAAGTTAGATGGAATCGAAAGCGGGATCAGCCATAATGTGCTCCTGTAAATTGAGTCTTCCTGACAGACACGTTAGCAAAGCTCCTTAGCTTGAACCCATCAGGACAAATGTAAGAATGCCGAATTTCAAATGATCACAAAAATTTATATCACAGGAAAAGGGGTGATTGGTTGCCAAAGGCAGAGTGTATGTTGCTGGAAAAGCACAGCAGGTCAGGCAGTGTCCGAGGAGCAGGAGAATCGATGTTTCGGTCATAAGCCCTTCATCAGGAACCTGCAGCAAAGGGATAGTAACGTGACAGAGACTGGGACTTCGGGAGCTATGGGCTGGAGAAGAAAATACCGAAATGCATCATTGTCACCCACTTCGATCAGAATACAGATTCCCAACGAGCTTTGACCAAGGTCATGGGATCAGCAATCAGGGTCACATGCCGAGTAGTGGGAGACAGAAATAAGTCTGGTTTTTTTTCAAAAGAAAAGGGTTTAATTGATGAAACTTAAAGAATATAGTTGCTGTACCTACCTGAGTGTGCGATTATATGAGCCTTCAGTTTGTCAGGTCTGTTGAATTCTTTTGTACAACCAGAGTGTACCCTGTAAGTGATGCAAAGCAGAAAGAGTGGACCTAGTCACTCATTCATAGATTCCAGTACCAGAGCGAGAAACAGCTACTGGCCAATCACTCTGAACAGAACAGCTATTGGTCAATACTAACCAAATCACTTGGAACAGAATGGCTAATGGTCAATACTGACCAATCACTAGGGGATGGAAGGCAATTGTCTGATCCAATGAGGTGGAAAGATGCTGACAAATTATTGCAAAAGAACAGCTATTGGTCAATGTTAACAAATCCCTGGAGGTTTTCGGAATCTCTCAAGTTACAGAAGAAATATTGGAAAGATGTTTTGTATGATTCACATGTAGTTAATTTGCTGCTATACTCTTTACTGCTTCAGTGGGTATATTCCTCTTTTCCGTCAGTGATTCCCTTCGGACTGGTTCTCTCTCTCGAGAAACTCAGAGGCACAGCCTGATTGACTGCACAGCAACCACCATTCCCAACCAAGTGGGTAGGAATGACGACCAGCCCTGGACCGTGTAGCCAATCCGACAGCTACGTTCGGAAGGTTCATGAGAGACAGGGACAGGCTATAGGCTGTGGGGGAGGGGAAGGGGGCAGAAACAGGGATAGGAGACATCACACCGTGTCAGAGGCTGGCATCAGCAATGGACAAATCTGATTAGAATTTGATTTTATTGTCATGTGTGCTCAAACACAGGAATACAGGAGTAACAGTGAAAAGTGTACAAAATCAGCATCTTAAAAAACAAAACCAGAATTTTAAAAAAACTAAAAAAGCCAAAAGATAAAGGAAAACATACAGATCTTAAAGTCCTTATCCAAAGGTCCAAAGTTTAAAGTTTCTCTGAGCCTAGTCCTGGCCTAAAGTATTGGACAAACTATCTCCAGTGAGGAGTCCTCCACCAACTGCCTTTGCTGCCAATGCAGAACCTGTTCAGATGCTCAAAGGTCACAACTGGGATCCCTTCAGTATCACACTACCCACATAGTATGCCCCAGGTGAAACCAGGGGAAGGTGGAAAACCCGACAAACATCTGGGATCATTCGTCCCCAAGCCCCTTTGTGCAAAAGGTGACTGGCCGTATTGATGCGGACCAGTATCTCTATGATTCTACAACTCTATGACTATAAGGTAAAAGCCGCACCATGGGACCGGAATCACATTATAGCCAGTACAGGTAAGGAAAGTTCACATTCTACAAATAACGGTCTAAATCCTTCAGTTGCCTTAAAGCCAATTCATGTTGAAGAAACATGCATTATAGCAGAACCAACTGTCATTTGCCTTTTAGTTTGAGACTGTCTCCCAGTCTCTGGTGTGGGAAGCATCTTTCCTACTTACACCCTGTCAAACTACCAACTATTTTGTAAGTTTCTATGAGATTGCCCCTCATTCTTCTAAACTCTAGAGAATACAGATTCTAGATTAGAGTGGTCCTGGAAAAGCACAGCAGTTCAGGCAGCATCCGAGGAGCAGGAAAATCGACATTTCGGGCAAAAGCCCGTAGTCAGAAATACAGGTAGAGAGCCTGAAGGATGGAGAGATAAGTGATAGGAGGGTGGGGGTGGGGAGAAAGTAGCATAGAGTACAATAGGTGAGTGGGGGTGGGGATGGAGGTGATAGGTCAGAGAGGAGGGTGGGGGAAGGTAGCAAAGAGTACAATGGGTGAATGGGGGTGGGGTGAAGGTGATAGGTCAGAGACGAGGGTGGAGCGGATGGTTGGAAGAGAGATTGGCAGGTAGGACAGGTCATGCGGGGGGTGCTGAGCTGGAAGGTTGGAACTGGGATAAGGTGGGGGAAGGGGTAATGAGGAAACTGGTGAAGTCCACATTGATGCCCTGGGGTTGAAGTGTTCCGAAGCGGAAGATGAGGCGTTCTTCCTCCAGGCGTCTGGTGGTGAGGGAGCGGCGGTGAAGGAGGCCCAGGACCTCCATGTCCTCGGCAGAGTGGGAGGGGGAGTTGAAATGTTGGGCCACGGGGCGGTGTGGTTGATTGATGCGGGTGTCCCAGAAATGTTCCCTAAAGCGCTCTGCTAGGAGGCGTCCAGTCTCCCCAATGTACAGGAGACCGCATCGGGAGCAACGGATACAATAAATGACATTGGTGGATGTGCAGGTAAAACTTTGATGGATGTGGAAGGCTCCTTTAGGACCTTGGATAGAGATGAGGGAGGAGGTGTGGCGCAGGTTTTACAGTTCCTGCGGTGGAAGGGGAAGGTGCCAGGATGGGAGGGTGGGTTGTTGGGGGGGGGGCGTGGACCTGACCAGGTAGTCACAGAGGGAACGGTCTTTGCGGAAAGCAGAAAGGGGTGGGGAGGGAAATATATCCCTGGTGGTGGGGTCTGTTTGGAGGTGGCGGAAATGTCGGCAGATGATTTGGTTTATGCGAAGGTTGGTAGGGTGGAAGGTGAGCACCAGGGGCGTTCTGTCCTTGTTGCGGTTGGAGGGGTGGGATCCGAGGGCGGAGATGCGGGATGTGGATGAGATGCGTTGGAGGGCATCTTTAACCACTTGGGAAGGGAAATTGCGGTCCCTACAGAAGAGGGCATCTGGTGTGTTCTGTGGTGGAACTGGTCCTTCTGGGAGCAGATACGGCGGAGGTGGAGGAATTGATGGCATTTTTGCAGGAGATAGGGTGGGAAGAGGAGTAATCCAGGTAGCTGTGGGAGTCTGTGGGTTTGTAAGAAATGTTGGTGTCAAGTCGGTCGTCATTAATGGAGATGGAGAGGTCCAGGAAGGGGAGGGAGGTGTCAGAGATGGTCCAGGTAAATTTAATGTCAGGGTGGAATGTGTTGGTGAAGTTGATGAATTGCTCAACCTCCTCGCGGGAGCACGAGGTGGCGCCAATGCAGTCATCAATGTAGCGGAGGAAGAGGTGGGGAGTGGTGCCGGTGTAATTACGGAAGATGGACTGTTCTACGTAGCCAACAAAGAGACAGGCATAGCTGGGGCCCATACGTGTGTCCATGGCTCCCTCTTTGGTCCGGAGGAAGTGGGAGGATTCGAAGGAGATATTGTTAAGGGTGAGGACCAGTTCAGCCAAACAATGAAAGTGTCGGTGGAAAGGTACTGTTGGGGACGTCGGGAGAGGAAGAAACGGAGGGCTTGGAGGCCCTGGTCATGGCGGATGGAGGTGTAGAGGGATTGGATATCCATGGTGAAGATGAGGCGTTGGGGGCCAGGGAAACGGAAGTCTTGGAGGAGGTGGAGGCCGAGGGTGGTGTCTCGAACGTATGTGGGGAGTTCGTGGACTGGGGGGATAGGACAGTGTCGAGGTAGGTAGAGATGAGTTCAGTGGGGCAGGAGCATGCTGAGACAATGGGTCGGCCAGGGTGGCCAGGCTTGTGGATCTTGGGAAGGAGGTAGAACCGGGCAGTGCGGGGTTCCCGGACTATGAGGTTAGAAGCTGTGGGTGGGAGATCTCCTGAGGTGATGAGGTTCTGTATGGTCTGGGAGATGATGGTTTGGTGATGGGGGGGCGGGGTCATGGTTGAGGGGGCGGTAGGAGGAGGTGTCCTCAAGTTGGCGTTTGGCTTCAGCGATGTAGAGGTCAGTGCGCCAGACTACCACTGCGCCCCCTTTGTCCGCTGGCTTGATGGTGAGGTCAGGATTGGAGCAGAGGGATTGGAGGGCTGCGCGTTGTGAGGGTGAGAGGTTGGAGTGGGGGAGGGGGGTAGACAGATTGAGGCGATTAATGTCCCGGTGGCAGTTGGAAATGAAGAGGTCGAGGGTGGGTAATAGGCCAGCACGGGGTGTCCAGGTGGATGCAGTGTGTTGGAGGTGGGCGAAGGGGTCCTCGGAAGGTGGGCGGGAATCCTGATTGTGAAAGTAAGCTCGGAGGCGGAGGCGACGGAAGAATTGTTCGACGTCACGGCGTGTATTAAATTCATTGATGCGTGGACGGAGGGGGATGAAGGTGAGTCCTTTGCTGAGGACTGATCGTTCGTCCTCAGTGAGGGGGAGGTCTGGAGGGATGGTGAAAACTCGGCAGGGCTGGGAGCTGGGACCCGGTGTGGGTGTGGAGCTGGAGTGGGGGAGGAGGCTGTAACTGGATTGGTTGTAGTGGTGGGGGGAATGGGGGTGGGGTCATGAGCAGGGGTGGTGTTCCCCTCAGGGTTCTGGGGAGCAGGGATGGTGACAGTGGGATCTGTGGGGAGGGCGTGTCAGCAGAATGCAGGTGAGTGGTGTTGGTGGGGGTGGAAGTGGTGGCAAACATGGCAGTGCGGGGGGGGGACGGAAGTCACTGAGTGTGTGACATCAGCAATGATGTGAGGGACGGCCTAATCTCAACTTCCCCTCATAAAACACTTTCACCATCTCTAGACAGTGTGGTGAATATTTCTTGTGCTCCATCTATGGAAATATATCCCATCTTGGATAAAGGGACCAAAGCTATGCATAATACTCCAGGTGCGCTCTCATCAAGGCGCTGTATAAATGCAGCAGGACATTTTTACTCCCGTTTCCTCATCCTCCCTCTACAAAGACCAACAGTATTTGTGTTCGCAATGCTTGCTGCACCTGCAGCGACCTTCTGAGCAAGGACATGCACATCCTTTTGCAAGCTGACCTGCCCTAATCCCTTAAATCACACAGAAATGACCAGCATTTGTTTCTCTTACCAAATTAGTAACCTCTCACATTCTCACTGAATACTCCATTTGCTTTGTTCTTGTCCATTCACTCAGTATATTGTCTAAATCCTGAAGAAGGGCTCATGCCCGAAACGTCGATTCTCCTGCTCCTTGGATGCTGCCTGACCTGCTGCGCTTTTCCAGCATCTGCAGTCCTCACTTTCTCCATATTGTCTAAATCCCCTTGAACACACTTTGGAGTCACAACCTTCATTCCCACCTCGACTTGTGTAAGCTGCAAACTTGGAAATTGCATCTGGGCCTGATATTCAAATCCCTGATATTTATTGTGAACAGCTGGGGCCCAAGTGCTGGTCCGTGTGGTACCCTGCTAATCACAGTTTACTAATCTGAGAATGACCCATCTACTCCTATTCTGTTTCCTGCCACACCTCAATCCATGCCAGTGTGGTGACCCCAGTCACTAAATTTTGTTTTTGAAAGATTGTAAATCAGGGGCACAGCCAACATTTATTTCCCACCCACACACACAATATGGAACACCCCCTCAAACCACCATTGTGTAGGAGACATAGAAGATAGGAGCTGGAGGAGGCCATTCAGCCCTTCAAGCGTGTTCCAACATTCGTCATGATTTATGGCGGATCAATAGCCTAATCTTGCTTCCTCCCCATAACCTTTGATCCCACTCACCCCACGTGCTATATCTGGCTGCCTCCTGAACACATTCAATGTTTTGGCATCAACTCCTTCCTGTGGTAATGAATTCCACAGGCTCACCACTCTCTGGGTGAAGACATGTCTCCTCATCTCCGTCCTAAATGGTCCTCCCCAAATCCTCAGGCACAGGGGGTGCAATGATGGGGTCTTTTACTGTCCACTATACCCTCTACCTGCCAATTCTTATTTTTAAATCGGAAATTTAAAAATTGTCGCTCTTCGAACATATAAAGGGATATTGAGCCAAGGCTGGTATATGGAGTTAGACCGGCTGACAGAAGCGACCTTTGAAAGTGCTATCACATGCACAATGGCCCGAATGGCCTCGTCAGCTACCCAGAGATCCAGAAACGAAAGGAAACCTACCTGAAAGGGCACTTGAACTTCTTGACGGGATCATGGGTTAGCATGTGCCTCTTCACTTTATCCTTGCGATTAAATGCTGCTGAACATAATGTGCACTTAAACGGTTTCTCACCTGCCCAAAGACAACAAAAGATAAGGAATAAAATGAAGCAGCCTGTTTCAAATTCACTGACTGAATGAGGCAGACATTCAGAGGTTTACAAAGGCTTTCGTGTAAAGTTACAGGTTACTGCAAACATTAGTTTCCACCTTTCCCTGTCCTGAAGCTAACTCCACACTGAGGACAAACACAGCTCCTGTTTATGATTCACGATGTGTATCTGGAGCAGGTGGGGCTTGAATCTGGATGTCCTTGCTCTGAGGTAGGGACACTACTCCACATCACAAGAACCCAAAAGGTAACACGGACTAGAGACAGTTTTAATTGACCTGCTGATGGATGTCATTACACATTTCTGGAGCAGGTGGCACTTGAACATGGGCCTCCTGGCTCAGAGATAGAGACACTACCACTGCACCACACAAGCCCTTTGCCACACTTCTTCCCTATCTTAACCTATCTGTTCAGCAATGTTATTACACACACCAAGAGCAGGTAGGATTTGAACTCAGGGCTTCCTGGCTCAGAGGTGTGGACACTCCCTCAACACAAGAACCCAAAAGACAACACTTTGAGCGTGGTGTGTGTCTGGAGGTCGCTAATTATGTTGGTGGTGGAGCTGCACTAAGTGGTTTAAGCTACAGGGCTGTGTGCAGGAAGATGGAATTCAAAAGGGCATGGAAACAGACTTTTCGGTCCAACTCGTCCATACTGATCTGGTTCCCAAAATAAACTAGTCCTACTTGCCTGTGCTTGCCCCACATCCCTCCAAACCTTTCCTATTCATGAACTTATCCAAATGTCTTTTAAAAGTTTTAACTGTACCCGCATCCACCACTTCCTCTGACAATTAATTCCACACACAAACCACTCTCTGTGTGAACAACTTGCGTCTCATGACTTTTTTAAAATTTTCTCCTCCCACCTTAAAATCCCCTAGTTGTGGACATCCCCACCACGGGGAAAAGTCCTTGGCTATTCACCTTATCTATGCCCTTGTGATTTTATAAACCTCTCACACCTCAACTTCCTACACTCCAATGGAAAAAAGTCCCAGCTTATCCAACCTATTTTCATAACTTAGACTCTCTAGTCCTGGTGATGTTTTTTCTGAACCCCTCCAATTTAATAATACCCTTCCAATGGCAGGGCGACCATCCGGGTACCTTTGGGTCAGCATGGACAAGGTGGGCTGTACAACCTCCTTCTGTGCCTGTATCATTTCTGTGGTCCTGCACACAGACTGGAGATAGTTTCTAAATGACCTGTTGAGAAACATCCTTCCTCACTTCTGGAGCAGGTGGGACCTTACAGAACGTAAAGTCCAGTGAGCACCACCAGCTCTCAAGCCGTGGAGCTGTTTCACTAGAACATTAAAGCATTTGTAACTCTGACAACGGCAACTGAACAGAAACAGCAGCATTCCCTGAATCGCTGCCAGTCAGACTTAACGCAGGTTTGGGGACACTGAAAAAGGACCCAACAAATCCCACCAACGTTGGCTCCTTCTACACCCACAGACAGTAGCAGAGTGCACCAGCTACAAGATACACTGCATTAACTCACCAAAACTGACACCTTCCAACCTGTGACCACCACCATCCAGAAAAACAAGGGCAGCAGATACAGAGGAACATGCAGAAGAATGAGAAGTGGTCTCATATCTCATGAAATACATCGGATTCTTAAGGGGCTTGACTGGGTCAGTGCTGAGAGGAGAAAGTGAGGTCTGCAGACGCTGGAGATCAAAGCTGAAACTTTATTGCTGGAACAGCACAGCAGGTCAGGCAGCATCTAGGGAACAGAAGATTCGACGTTTCGGGCACATGATTCCTGAAGAAGGGCATGTGCCCGTAACGTCGAATCTTCTGTTCCCTAGATGCTGCCTGACCTGCTGTGCTGTTCCAGCAATAAAGTTTCAGCTCAGTGCTGAGAGGATACAAACATCGCAGCATTTGACCCCTCAATCTTGCTCCCCTATTGATTATGATCAAGCCTGATCATTGAGGTCAATATCCTAATTCCACCCTCCCCCAATATTCTTTCATCCCATGAGCCACAGAGGTGTATCTACTCCCTCTTTGAAAACATGATGTTTTGGCCTCAACCACTTCTCGAGGGAGAGTCTCGGACCAGAGGGCATAGTTATGCTCATACTGAATGGTGGAGCAGGCCCTAAGCCTATTCCTGTTCCGATTTCTTATGGGGCTTACAAGATGCATTGCAGAATTTCAGCAAGGACCTCAGATAGCACCTTTCAAATCCAAAGGGACAGCAAATACATGGGAACACCACCCCCTGCAGGATCCCCTCCACGCCACTCACCAGCCTGACTTGGAAATATATCACTGTTCCTTCACTGGGTCAAAATCCTCAAATTCCCTCCCTAAGGGCATTGTGGGTCTATCTACAGCACATGGACTGCAGTGTTGCAAGAGGGCAGCTCACTGCCATCGTTCCAAGGGCAAATATGGATGGGCAAAAGTGTACTGGCCCAGCAGTGTCACTCACTTCCCCTGAATTATTAAAACAAATTGTGTAATAACATGGCCTTATGCCCAACACTGGGAAACATTCCAAAACTAGGCCATCTCAATCCTTCAAACAATAGCCTGACATTTGGTGGCAATAACAGCCACTAACATTCCCCTCCAAGACACTCAGTATCCTGCCTTGGAAAGATACCACTGTCGCTGGGTCGAAGCATTGGAATTCTCCCCCTGACAGCACTGAGGGCTGCATCTACCAACTCAAGGACTGACATGGTACCACACAGCAGCTCACTGCTACCTTCTCAAGGGCAATAAATGCTGGTCTAGCCAGCAACACCCACATCTGGTGAAAGAATTAAAAGAAAGGATTTTGTACAGTGTGTGAAACGTCATTCATTTAATTACAGACTCTGTCTCAGGCTGTCCAATAAGGAAGCTTGCTAACTTATTCAGATTTATCTGCTGCCTTAGCGTTGACCATTCACTCAAATTTCTTAACCTTCACCTTGACATCAGATAACCCGTAATAAATTAAGCAAAAACTCCAGCATGTCAATTTAACACTTCAACTATTCTGTTTAATCCAGACTGATGTTTTTCCATGAAATAACATCTCCACAATTTATAGAGATGGACAGTATAGAAGCTAGCATCTACCCTTTCTGGCTAGTCTCAACCATCCCACCACAATCCTACAAACCTCTCCTCCTTTTGATGACAATTAGGGATTTACAATAACAACTGGCCTAACCAATGGCAAACATGTCCCAAGGGATGCAGGAAACAATACGTTCATTCAATTTTGCTTTGAAGGTTAATATTGGATCTGTTTACACTGCCTTTTCAGGCAGAATATTCCATTGTCATTGTCATAACTTGCCCCTGGTTTGTTTCCCAATGCCCGTACATCTCTTACCTCTCATTATCAACTCCCCAGTCAGGGAAAACCTAGGTAGCTCTCTGTTTAACATGGTAGTTGATCATCCAGTCAATAGGTCAGTTAGCTGGACAGCTGGCTTGTGACGCCAACAGTGTGGGTTCAATTTCTGCGCAGCTGGGTTTACCGTGAACGACTCACCTTCTCTACCTGTCCCCTTGCCTGAGGTGGTGACCCTCAGGTTAAACCATCACCAGTCGCTTCTCTCTAGGCCCATGGCAATTTTACCTTTACATCAATGAAGTCTTCAATGAGACTAACCTCGGATCTCTAGAGAGTTTTGTTAATTCGGGACACATTTCCCTCGTGATGAGACAATCTGGCGACAGTATTGTAGGTTCCTATATCACCTGCTCTCTCTGTGATGGCACTATCCTTGAGCTCCTCTAGGCACATCTACACAAACGGCTGATGACAATTAGAATAATCCAAACAATAGAGTCAGTCTTGGACTTTGCATCAATATAAATTTATCAACATCAACAACAATGTGCATTTGTGTAGCACCGTGATTGTAGATGAATATCCCCAGATACTTGATCAAATGTAATTTGATGAGATAACAGGGACAGGAGACTGTACACTTGGCCACTCACTATTCTGACTTGGAGATATATTGCCTATCCCTCAGTGAACAAATCCTGGAACTCCCTCTCGAAGAGTACTGAGAGGGTCCCTATACTCTAAGGACAGCAGCAGTTCAAGAAAGCAACTCCCTCTCACCTTCTTGAGGAACAATAAATAGAACAGACAGTAAACCGATGCTTGCTGGTTACACGTTTTGGCCATTAGCCCTTCATCAGGAATCATCACATTCTTGATGAAGAAGTTTATGCCCGAAACGTCGATTCTCCTGCTCCTTGGATGCTGCCTGACCTGCAGTGCGTTTCCAGCACCATACCTTTTGGCTCTGATCTGCAGTCCTCACTTTCTCCAACACCTATAACTAAGGCAGGAATGTGTTTCAGAGAAGCATGGACCAGAAGTGACCTTTGAACTTTTGCTGTGAAAGCCTCAGCTCAGAGATGAGTCCTGTCATAGCTCCCCCAAGGGATTGCATTCCTGAATAAACGATGCACAGTAACTCCAAAATATTCTAACAGCTCCTCACAAGCATAGATTCACAGTGTGGTGAAATGTGAATAAAAATTAATTGCACCACCTTTGGGAGTTATTAATATTCACCTTCATAATATGCATAGTAAACAACTCACTCTATTACTTCTCTCTGGGGCCTTGCTATTACACGGGGGTTCCATCCCAAAGGTATTGTCATTTCTTTTAAACATAAATATAGATGGTGTTATCCCAGTTCCACACGGCTAAGATTTATTTCAGCTGGTGAATTTCAGAACACTGTAAACAACGCCACTTCAGTTTTCACTTTTAGCCCGAGAATTCTCTGGCTGTACTTTTATTGTTTTTGTGTAAATTTAGTTTGTCATTCTATCAAAACCTCACAACATCTCCAAAGCATTTCATACAGAGACCTCCAAGTGGGCCCAGTAAGCTCCCAAAAACAGGACAACCAATCAGGACACGAGGGAAAACCGAAACTGCTGGGAAAACTCAGCAGGTTCGGCAGCATCTGTGGAGAGAAAGCAGAGTTAACGTTACAGGTCCAATGACCCTGCTTCAGAACCTGAGGGTCACCACGTCTCAAGCGAGGGGAGTGATTGAGAGTCCTGCATGGGTAACCTCAGCCAGTGCAGGAATTGAAACCGTGCTGTTGGTGTAACACAGACCAGCCTTCTGACCAACTGAGCTAACCAAGCCCCACTTCTTCAATTTAAAGCCAGGGAATCTTTGAGACCTACCAGAATGAATGAGAAGGTGAAGCTTGAGATAGTGCTCGGTTTTGAACGACTTTTTACATATTTGACACTTGAACACTCCTCCTCCACCGTGCACTGGGAGATGTCTCCTTAGGTACCTCTCACTTGGAAAGACCTGTCCGCAGGTTGAGGAACACACAACAGGTTTAAAAAGCTTTTTTTAAAAAATCATTCATGGGATGTTGATGTTGCTGACTGGGCCAGCATTTAATGCCCATCCCTAATTGTCCAGAGGACAGTTAAGAGTCAACCACTTCACTGTGGGTCTGAAGTCACATGTAGTTTATACCTGAATAGGCATCGAACCCTTAGGGTGCAGATAGAGGTCACTTGGCTCATTGCAACAGCTCTCTGAACAGCTATATCCCTGTAACCCTATATTTACTTCACCCAGGCCTGCACATCATGGGCGATTTAGCACAGCCAATCCAACCAACCTGCACATTCACAATTCAGGGGAGGCAATGGACCAGTGGTATTACATCTAGGCCACACTAGGAAGGGACAGTAGTTTTCTTCCTTCAATGACAATAGTGAACCAGATGGGCTTTTCCAACAATTGACACCAGTTTCATGGTCATCCTTTGACTCTTAATTCCAGGTTTTGAACTGAACCCAAATTCCACGACCTGCCCTGGCTGGATTCGAACCCATGTCCCCGGATTAGTAACTCTAGTGACATCACCACTGGACCATAGTCTCCCCTGAGGTGATGACGGTCCCCATTAAACCTCCCCCACTCCCCATCTCTGATCCTGATTCAACTCCAACACAGGGTTAAAGACAGAGTTATTGAGAAGTCCGATGGCAGTGGGAGAACAGAAATTCCCAACTTTACAGCTGGTTTGGGAAAAGGGTGACAACTAGTAGGAATTTTCCACTCGAAGGGGAGTAGGAATCTGGAACTCTCTCCCATGCACCCACTACTCCCACCCCCCCAACACCCCCACCCCTGGGCACCGCCAAATACAACAATGGTTGAGACTGGGGGTCAATTGAAAACTGGATATTCACTGACTCTTATTGGAGAAGGTTGAGAAAGGTTCCAGACTGAAGCAGCTGAACGGAATTAAGGTACAGGTCAGCTGTGATTTCACTGATGCACTGGATGGAGGGGCTGAGTGGCCTTAACAGGAACTGTAACATTTCCCAGATTGGTTATTCGAAATGGCCTCTCCCAGGGAGTGAGACACTGCAGGACGGGGTGAGGGGGGAGTGAAGTCAGAATGGCCCAACTATTTTGGCCGTCTGCAGGTTCCCCACTACTCTTTCCCGTATCCATAACTGTTTCTGTTTCTAGGGCCGGATTGTCCTGTCACCAGTTGTGAAGAGAATGGGCTTGAAGTCCACTTGAAAGAAACCCCTCCACTAAGGTTCCCTCATCTCATTAAAAGGGCCAGTTGCTTTTATACAGAATAGCTATCCAACACTCAGGCATGGGAAGCAGTACAGAGAAGGTTCATGGGGCTGATCACAGCGACAGAGGGGCTGGCTTCCCAGGTCAAGCTGGGTAAAGGGTCCCTGTACTCTTTGGAATTAGACGAATAAGAGGTGACCTTATTGAAGCATACAAGATCCTTGGAGGATCTGATAGCGCAGATCAGGACAGCTTTTTCCTGTTGTCAGAAAACCTAGGACCAGAGGGAATAAGGGGTTACAGATTTAAGTTAGAAATGTGGAGGGATTACTTCTCTTGGAAGATGGTGAAGTTGTGGAATTCTTTAACATAGAGGCTGGGTCAGTCAGTATATCCAAGGCTGAGATTGACAGATCTTTAATCAGGAAGCAAATCAAGGAGTATGGTGAAAAGGCAGGAAAGTGGGAATTGTGGATGATCAGATCAACCCTGGTCTCATTGAATGGGCAAGGAGATCAGATGGGCTGAATGGCCTTCTCCTGCTCCTCTGCCTTATGGTCTCAGGGCTCACCTTCTGACAATGCGGGCAGGGGTAATTGTGAGAGGCTGTCTGGAGGTGATGTTCAAGGGCTTCAGGTGTGGAATATTTACTCAAACACCTCGAACACCTGGAAACAAAAGAAGAAAGAGGAATTAGACTTTCCCATTTGAGAATGAGAGCTGCTTTGGAAAGAAAGGAGGCAGGCTGAAGTCCATCGTCCAAGGTGACCCTCCAATAGCAGTCACGGGGGTGTGCTGCACTGTCAGAGGGGCCACTTGTTGGAAATTAAACCAAAATCCCATCTGTTCCTTCACTGGGATATAAAATAATTCCAGGGTAATATTTCTGAGAAGAGCAGTCAATCTCTCCATGTTGTCCTGGATAATCCTGACCCATCAGTAAAACAGCTTGTCACGTCATTAACTCAATAGTTGTTGGGAGCTTGCTTTTTGCCTATTGTCCTTTATGTCTACGACATCCCGACACATGTCAACGTTACACTGGAACCTCGAGAGAAAGGTTAAACATGATTTATCCATATTGTAGGAGGGATGTGATAGCACTGGAGAGGGTACAGAGGAGATTTACCAGGGTGTTGCCTGGGCTGGGAAGGTTTAGTTAGGAAGGGAGTCTGGCTAGGCTGTAGTTGTTTACCTTGGAACATAGAACATAACAGCGCAGTACAGGCCCTTCGGCCCTCGATGTTATACCGGCCAATCTGAAGCCCATCTAACTATTCCATGTACGTCCATATTCTTGGAATACAGGAGACTGAGAGGGGACATGATTGATGTGATAAATAAGTAAGGGGCATAGATAGTGTAAAGGGCTCTTGTGGTGCAGTGGTATTGTCCCTATCTCCAAGCCAGGTAGGCCTTGGTTCAAATCCCACCTGCTCCAGACATGTGCCATAGCTTTTCTGGTTAAAAAATATCTGGGTGGCAAACTTAGGAAGGAACCTTTCTCCTTGGCAGAGGGCTCAATGACCAGTAGCATAGATTGAAGGTAAGGGGCAGGAGGTTTACAGGGGGATGTGAAGAAACATTTCACTCAGAGGGTGGTGGGTATCTTGAACTCACTGCCCATTAAGGCTGGGAGATGCAGAAACCCACTTGACATTGAAGATAGATTAAGATGTGAACTTGTGATGCCAAGGTATAAAAGTCACTGGGCTAAGTGGCAGGAAATGGGATTAGAATAGATAGCGGGCTCATTTTTAACCAACACTGACTTGATGGGCCGAAGGGGCTTTTTTTGTGCTGCAGAACTCGATGAATTTTTTTTTGTCTTTAATCATAACAGTCAGTCACACAGCTACACCCTGCATGGCTCTTGGACAAGGAAAGGTTACAGGGGAAAGACAGGAGAACGGGGTTGAAAAACATACAAGACATGATCAAATGGCACAACAGAGTTGGTGGGCTGAAAAACCTAATTTTACTCAAATATCTGACGGTACCCATCTCTCACTCAGTGATGATGTGGGTCACAGAGGCTTAATGACTCTGTGCTGTGGAGGAGGGCAAACACAGTGACAATTTTGACACTATGTAGAAGGTGAGGATGGGCCGGGGTTGGAGGGTGGTGAAGCCATAGGGTTCAACTCCAGGTCCCGAGGGGTGAAAAACAGCAGGATTTTCCTTATCTCCAACTCAGGGAGGACAGTGGGGGGTGGGGTGGAGGGAAGATCGTGTGTGATAATGTGTGCGAGTTTTGAGAAGATTTGTAGCACAGATTAAGGTTCGGGTTGTAATTACAAACTGGAAGAAGATAGAGTTTGCAGAATAGAGTCTGGGACCCAGTCAGCAGGCTGGGAGTATTGGCGGGAACATGGAGGAACTGATACATCCCTGCAACCCAAGGGAAATTCACAACGGCTGTGTTCTTACGTGACACACGGTCTGCCAATCCGAAAGGAACACTAGCTCACCTGTAAAACGTGGGGCATTTCTTGGGGGTCTGTTGGGGGTAGAGGTTGTGAGAATATTGGTGTACCCCCAGCTCATACAGCGATGGGAAGATCTTACTGCACAGGTGGCACCGGTATGTTATCTCATCGTCGTGATTCTTGATGTGTTCAACAAACTCATCGAGCTTCACAAAGGTCTGAGTGCAATTCTTCACGACACACTTGTACACCTTACAGAGGAGAACACGTGATAGCAGCATTAGAAACAGGAGCAGGCCATTCAGCCCCTCAGACCTACTCTGCCCTCACAGCCAATGTTCCGCCTCAACTCTGCTGCTGCATTACCCCTTCAGTGCACCGACACTCCATCACTGAGCATCCACGGCTCCCAGAGGAAACTAGCCAAAAGGTCACAGCCCTCCGAGTTCAGGGATTTTATTGCATCCCAATATTAAAGGATCCCTAGATTCCATGGACAGGGAATAGAGAAGACATCAGTTTAATGTTTCCTTTGAAAGATGGTGCCACTGAGAGAGTGGCACTCCCCCAGCACAGCAGGGGGAATGGGATCCAGTCCCTTCACCATGGTAACTTTGATTCTTCCAGCCCAATTCCCTGAAGAGGGATTTTGCTTTGTTCTGGTAAATCCTGTAGCAGATGTGTCCATTTTCTCAGCATACACCCTTTTCAGAATGATACAGCTTTCAATCAGATCACCCCTTGTTCCTCTGAACAGCCATGAGTGAGACAGCGTGAGATACAGCGATCGAGAGAGAATGTGAGAGAGGAGGAACGAGGGAGTGTGAGAGTGTGTGCAGGCGCGTGTGTGTGTGTGTGTGTGCGCGCGCGCGCGTGTGTGTGGGACGAGTGTGCACATGTGAGGGGCGCGGGAGTGAGCAAGGTGTGCGCGAGGGGCGTGCGAGAAGTGAGGCAGTGTGGGGGGAGCAGTACCTGTTGGTTCTTGTGCTGGATCATGTGGGACTTCAGCTGGAAGTAAGTGACGAATTTCCCAGGACAGAACTGGCACTGGTAGGAGCTGTCAATCACCACCATCTGCTTCACCTCCCCACCAGCACCAGCACCCGCTTCACCCGAGTGACTGGCAGGATTCACCAGTGCCCGCTGCTCAGCATTCTGCGATAATTCTGCTTCCAGTGGAAATTGGAGCATTGGGAGTGGGAGTGGGGGTGTGGGGGGGTGAATGGAGATTGGGGAGAGAGGACAGTGAGGAATTTACAGAGAGGAGAGAGTGGAGGAGGGTCGAGGGTGGTGAGAGGGCGGGGAGAATTGGAGGAGATGGGGAGAGTGGGGGGGAGACGGGGTCACAGAGTCGGGGGGTGACACGGAGAGTCGGGGGGGAGAGTCGGGGGGGGAGAGTCGGGGGGGGAGAGACGGGGGGGGAGAGACGGGGGGGGAGAGACGGGGGGGGAGAGACGGGGGGGGAGAGA